>NC_143039.1:23572500-23921250 GCF_057628025.1 Oncorhynchus mykiss
ACACAGGGAATATTACACAACATGCCTCACACCCACACCGTAAGTATGCTTGATGTTTCCTTAGCAACAGATTTTCAAAATGGCGGTGTGTTTTTGAATAAGTCCAGCAGGCTAATACTTTACTGGCCAGACACACAGACCCTCTTCTTTCCTTACTACATCACCTCTGACCTGCAGGGCCAAACAGTGTCTTTATTACGACATAAATTAAGTTACCTGCTAACTACTCCCTTACAGTATATTTTCCAGGCCCAGATCTGAAGCGAAGCCAGTATCATTGTATGTTGCCATGTCGCTACACTCGGTGGTAAAGAAGAACAGGCCACAGAAAGTAGGCTAATGATAACAACAACGTCCTCTCTCTCTCAACGACTCCCGACAGGCGGCCATTTCAAGTTGTCAAATCGCATTACTTTAAACCAGCCAGGGGAGAATCAACCACAACAACAGAACAATGTCTGGGGCTTTGAGCGGACAGTGTCTGAGCTAGCCTTTATGACCAACTGAACATGACTATAGACCAGACACTAATATAATTAGCAACTAAGTAGCTAATATAAGCTAAAAGGTGGGCTAGGGCTAGTGGCTGGCATGAGTTTTCCTATGATGCTAGCTAGCACGCTACATGTAGCCCCATGTGTAATCTATAGAACAGGATGACAGGAAAGTTCCATTACGAGCTAAGTAGATAATTCTCAAGGATTCCGAAACACTGATTGGATTACCATGTGAGAGTTGGAGGCAGATAGAGAGAGAGAAAGAAAGAAGGAAGAGAAGGGGTGGGTCTGTATTGTTGTGACATGTGGGCAGATACATCTTGTAGCCGTTACCTGAATAGAAGCTACACTTGACTTTAAACACATGCTAAACTATAACCTGCTACAAGTGGAGTTGCCAATACACGGAGACAATGGCAGAGATCTATACATCTTAGACCACACCCCTCAGTGTTCTTCAGTCCTGGTCCTGAGCACCCACAGGATGTGCAGGGTAACACACCTGATTCAGGTAATCAGCTGATCGATACAACCTGTAGCTCTACAGGACCAGGAAGCACTGGGGTCTGTTCAGGAAGATGCAACATAACATAACTTTCAGATATAAATGTACTGTGTACTACACAGGGTGTATTGTAGATAGAACACGTGATTGCCTGTCATCTAAAAAAGGGAATTGTGTCAGCTTTATTCATCACATGTCTATCTGCAACGTTCTTAACGTCATAGCTAACCCATAGTTAACCCTTGGTGCTACTGTACCTTGACATAGAGGGAGATCTCGTACTCCTGGGGGTCCGGACTGTCGCTGTCTTCCTCGTGAGGAGTTGGGCTCTGCAGCCTCACAGACTTCTTTGGCGTCTTCTCCTCCCCCTGCGCCTCCTTCTCTTTCTTCACCTCTATCTTCACCTCTGTCCTCTGGTGCATGAACGTGGGCACTTCGTCCATGACCACCACCTTCTTCTTCTTTTTCTTCACCTGCTCCTCTCTCCTCTTCGGGGAAAGTACCTCCTCTTTGAGCACCGACTTCAGCTCCTTTATCCAGTCCTCCCTCCTCTCGGGGGTCTGCACCTCCTCTGGGGACAACTTCTTAATCCCGTCCTCCTTCCGCTCAGGGGTCTGCACCTCCTCTGGGGACAACTTCTTAATCCAGTCCTCCCTCCACCCAGGGGTCTGCGCCTCCTCTGGGGCTTCCTTCTTGATCCAGTCATCACTCCTTCTGCGGGTCTGCACCTCCTCTGGGGCCTCCTTCTTGGCCCAGTCCTCCCTCCACCAGGGGGTCTGTGCCTCCTCTGGGGCCGCCTCCTTGTTCCAGTCGTTGCTCCCTCTGCGGGTCTGCGCCTCTTCTGGGGCCACCTTCTTGTTCCAGTCGTTGCTCCCTCTGCGGGTCTGCGCCTCTTCTGGGGCCGCCTTCTTGTTCCAGTCGTTGCTCCCTCTGCGGGTCTGCGTCTCCTCTGGGGCCGCCTTCTTGTTCCAGTCGTTGCTCCCTCTGCGGGTCTGCGCTTCCTCTGGGGCCGCCTTCTTGTTCCAGTCGTTGCTCCCTCTGCGGGTCTGCGCCTCCTCTGGGGCCTCCTTCTTGTTCCAGTCGTTGCTCCCTCTGCGGGTCTGCGCCTCCTCTGGGGCCGCCTTCTTGTTCCAGTCGTTGCTCCCTCTGCGGGTCTGCGCCTCCTCTGGGGCCGCCTTCTTGTTCCAGTCGTTGCTCCCTCTGCGGGTCTGCGCCTCCTCTGGGGCCGCCTTCTTGTTCCAGTCGTTGCTCCCTCTGCGGGTCTGCGCCTCCTCTGGGGCCGCCTTCTTGTTCCAGTCGTTGCTCCCTCTGCGGGTCTGCGCCTCCTCTGGGGCCGCCTTCTTGTTCCAGTCGTTGCTCCCTCTGCGGGTCTGCGCCTCCTCTGGGGCCGCCTTCTTGTTCCAGTCGTTGCTCCCTCTGCGGGTCTGCGCCTCCTCTGGGGCCGCCTTCTTGTTCCAGTCGTTGCTCCCTCTGCGGGTCTGCGCCTCCTCTGGTGCCGCCTTCTTGTTCCAGTCGTTGCTCCCTCTGCGGGTCTGCGCCTCCTCTGGGGCCGCCTTCTTGTTCCAGTCGTTGCTCCCTCTGCGGGTCTGCGCCTCCTTTGGGGCCGCTTTCCTGTTCCAGTCATTGCTCCCTCTGCGGGTTTGCGCCTCCTCTGGGGCCGCCTTCTTGTTCCAGTCGTTGCTCCCTCTGCGGGTCTGCGCCTCCTCTGGGGCCACCTTCTTGTTCCAGTCGTTGCTCCCTCTGCGGGTCTGCACCTCCTCTGGGGCCTCCTTCTTGATCCAGTCGTTGCTCCCTCTGCGGGTCTGCGCCTCCGCTGGGGCCTCCTTCTTGATCCAGTCGTTGCTCCCTCTGCGGGGTGTCACCCTATCTCTTTTTACTGTCGCCTCCTCTTTCATTTTTCCTTGTCTCAGCCTTGTGGGAGTTAGCAGCATCTCATTCAGCAGTTGTCGTTTCACCTCCTCTGTTCCAGGGAACCCATTCTCTATCCTGGCTTTGCGACTTTTGACCCCTAGCTCCACCTCTTCTTTCTTCTCTTTCCTTCTTTCCTTCGCTGTGTATTCCTTCCCAAACATTACTGGCTCATCCTTAGTGGCAGGCCCTGGCTGTTCTACTCTCTCGCTGCATCCCTCTAATGCAGATTTAGACTCATCCTCAATGAGATCTTCTGGCTCTTCCGCCATCTCAATCGCTACCTCTGATTGTGAGTCTAGATTATCGTCAATGTTTGTCACTGGCTGTTCCTCCAACTCACCCCCTCCCTCTGCTCCTCCCGTTCCTATCTCTGAGACCGGGACTGGATTATCCATCTCTTCAGCCCCTCCTACCTCTGCAGCTCCGGGCTCATCCAGAATGACCTCTCCTGGCTGTTCTTTCTCCATGTCTCCTCCCTCCTCAAGCTCGAAAGCCTCCTCGACATGCTCTAAATCCTTGTCGTCGTCCTCCTGTGTAGCTTCTGCTGAACCCTTGAGTATCTGTACCTGTGGCTGAGCTACAACTTTGTCTTCTTTCTCTTCCCCCTCTTCTCTGGCAGCATAATCAGGCTCCAAAGCCTTTTCCGTCTGTTCCTCCATACTGCCACCTCTTCTCTCTTCCTCTGCTATGTCTACATTATCCTCCTTCTTTTGCTCCTCCTCTACTTTGCTGCCTTCTGTGTCCATCCCCACCACCGCATTATCTCCAACCTGTTGCGGCTCTTCTCTCTCCCTACCACCTCCCTTCACTGCCCTATCACTGTCACCCTCTTCCACCTGTAGCTGCTGTTCTGTCTGTTGTAAACCTCCCTCCTCTTTAGAGCCGTTCTCACCCTCCTGACTCTCATTGGGCTGTATCAGTGGCTGTGCCTTGCTCTTGCTCCCTCCCTCTACCTCAACAGGTGGAGTGACAACATCCTGTGGCTGTTGAGCTGTGGTTGCCTGACTCTTGACGACTCCAAGCGCTATGAACTCCTTGGTAACAAACAACGGGGGCTGGTGCTCTGTCGCTTGACGCCCCTCCTCTTTTTTCACTAAAACTGCTTTAGTTGTCTCTCCCTGTTCTTCTGTAACATGGCTTTTAACCTCCTCCTCTTTTTTCTCTGTACTCGTCTCACTTCCCTGCTGGTTATCATCCCTCTCTTCTTGTGAAACCTGTCGATTTTTTGCCAATTTATTGTTACTTTCCTCGCTCTCTCCTTCATTGTCATTGGCTGGCTGATGTTTAGGCACCTCTTCCTGTCCTCCCTCCTGCCGTGTTTCTCTGACCTCATCACTAGTGGACACCGTTTGACAGTCATCGGTCACTTGACTCCCGCTTTCATCACTCACTCTCGCCATGCCATCATCATTAGTCACCTGGCTGATGGGCATCTCTGCATCCTGGCCGCCACTCTGCTCTCCCTTCGTTAACTCATCTGTAGTGGATGTGGTTTCTGGCTTTCGACTCTCTGTACACAGCTCTTCTTTACTCTCCACCTCATCATTAGTTGACGGGACTGGCGGTTCTGTTGTCGTCAAACCGACATTGTCCTCTGTCTTCTCTGTCTCATCAACAGGCAAAATGACTTGTGCCTTTTCTGCCTCTGGAGATGTCTCCAATGCTTTCCTCTCTACCTCATCATTAATGGACTCAGTTTCAGGTAAACTAGGGGGTGGTGGGGGGAGAGGAGCTTCTCTCTCCTCTATTTCTCTCTCTTTCTCCGCCCCTGCTGACTCCTCCTCTCTCTCAGCGAACTTCTCTTCTTCAACAGCCTCTACAAATTTCTCCTGCTCTTTCTCCTCCTCTTCAATTACAACAACTGTCACGGTCAGCTCCCGCTCCCCTTTATCCCCCTCTCTCTTTTCCTGTAAACCAACCTCCTCTTCAATCCCCCTCTCTCCCTCCTCTCCCTCCTTTCCTCCGCTCCCGCTAGCTTGCATCGTCACATCGAAATGATCAGCTGCACCTGCCATCCCAATGTACTCCATGTCCTCGCCCACCTCCTCCCCCAGTTCTAACACCTCCTCTGCTAGTTCTACATCCTCCTCCTCCTCTTCATCTCGTTGTCTCTGTCTGTCCGGGTTGGTACAGGTTCCTATTGGGCTGTGGATGATGGCTCCATTGGAGAGGTCCGGGCAGAGGCCATTAGCTTCAGACTGTTCCATGGTTACTGGAAGACCAACACACACTGGGAAGGAGTGTGTTCAAGGTTCCAACGAGTATGTGTCCAGGAGTTCAAGCCAAGTTTGAGAAAGTTGGATAAGTGTGTGTTTGTATGTTCCACGGACACACGCACAGCTTCTAGTTGTCGCTGCCTGGGGCTCCAATCTGTAAATAGTGCCTGTGTACAGTTGGTCAAAGTACAATCTCTTTCTCTCTCTCTCTCTCTCCCTCTCCCTCTCCCTCCTTCTCCAAAGGATTAGGCTGAGTTTCAGAAGTTGATCCCCACATGACCAGCCTGCCTCATCTAAATCCGCCCAGAGCCTATATCCCCCCAGCCCAGCTCCAGAGCCTATATCCTCCCAGCCTAGCCCAGCTCCAGAGCCTATACCCCCAGAACCATGCCTAGCCCAGCATAGCCCCAGTATCCCACATCCCTCCCCATACCCCAGGCCCCTCTACTCCACTCCAACCCCCATCCATTCAACCACTTCCCTAACTATCTCCTCCTCCCGATGGCTGCCTCCATGCATGCCCCCCCCCCCCCCCCCCCCCCCCCCCCCCCCCCGACCCCTGGGCAGTTTTCAGTTCTCCTTTAACATAACTCATAGGCTGAGCCTCTGCTGAGGTCAGTGAGGATGCCCTGAGTTAGCTTTTCAGTAAACCACAGTTGTCCTAGTACAATCCCTTATCCCCTTTCAGGCTTTAGGCAGAGTAGACCTATAAAACCACTGTCTGACAGTCAGAGGTAGACGTACAGGTAGAGGCATCAGAATGTAAAGGATTGCATTGTTGACCAAATTGAATTATTCACAAGAGAATGAATAACCTTAGTAATTATTTATCTTTTAAATTTCATTCTTCGATGTAAACATATTGATGATGCTTCCATCATACTCTTCAAATAAAGAAGATCATCTAATACTGACTGTAGGCCTTACGTTTTTCAACGTTAGAGGGCAGTATTGCTTTGTTTATAATGGTAGTAAATATGATAAAATAGAAGGTCATTTACATATAAATAAATAGACTTCACTTCAGTAGACATAAGTATGGCATTTGCAACGAACAGTTCAGGGCAAAATGACAGTGTCCTAAAACTCAACACTGACAGTGGCAGCTAATGTGCCATCACCTTCGGAGCGTTCCAGTAATTTGCAATGGGGTAAAGCGCTGCGTAGACATCACTGATCTAAAACAGACTGTATGAGTCAAACTCGTTATCATATAATCTTTTGGACAATCCCGAATTGCAGTGATCAGTGAAGCTGCGTTGCGACAGTTCTAAACCGGAAAATCGCATCAGCTGTTTTTCGTCCCCTTGACGTCATCTCCTTTAGTCGATGTGCCACCAGCTTTATACCAGTACTTTCAGTTTTTATTGTAATATGCGTTTTGAATATAATTTACTGAGAAATATTTGGCCATAAAACAACATAGCTACATTAGTTATTTAACTTTTGCTCATTAATTAATGACGAATCTAAGGAGCTTGCGATGAGATAGTAGCTAAGCGCTTCTGCTAGCTAGCTAGCTGAAAGCTAACGGAGGACCACAGTATATTTAGCCACAGTGACTGCTAGGTCCGAACTGCAAGTTGAAACAACTAACCTGGCGCGACTAGAACAAGTACAAGATGCAGAAATCAGAGAAGAGCGATGGTGCTGAGGCAACGGTCGACGTGCAGTTTACCGACCTACCCAACGCCCTTATCGCATGCAAAGTAACTGAAGATGTTTTCAATGACCAAACTCTGAAGGTAAGGATGTGTGTTATGGTGGATCAAAGCATTCAACCAAAGCAAGCTTGCATTACATTACAATGGTTCCCTACTAAACAACTTAAACCTGTGTGTGTGTGTGTGTGTGTGTGTGTGTGTGTGTGTGTGTGTGTGTGTGTGTGTGTGTACTCATGTTCAATCCAAAGATAGTATTACATTCCACTCCTCCAAAGAATTGGCATCTTTCTAAAGATGAGTCTTAGGCTCCTAGTTGTGTAGTTCCAATCCACCACTCACACCCTCATCACACACATGGAAATTGTTCCCTTCCATCCCCTGCCTGATTCCATAGGGGTTGGAACAGTTCCATCAGCAAGAACATTACTGGAAGCTTGGAAAAACTGATTCTGTCCTAACTGGGCCAGAATCTCAGAGTTTAGCCAAGGACAGATGCACACAGGCAGAGTGTTTATTTTACTCTTTCCTTTCCTTGTCTTCTTTCCTTCATGACCACTTAGCTAGCCAATAAGTGAAAATGATATGGCACAAACATGTCTAGTCATCTCTGCTCCTCTCACCGATCTCTTGTCAGGGGTTTTGGCTGAGGAGGCTGTGACCTCTTTTGTCAGTCAAATGAAGGCCACTGGAAGTAGACTGTCGTAACACACTGTAATCAGAACAATGGAAAAGGGTGTATGCTCTAACTAGGCCAGATGTCATTCAGGAGATCCCCCTGAACAACAGCAGGGAGAGAGTTGGCAAGCAGGGGCCCTATTCAGTCAAAACCATTTCTTTGAGGATATAGCCTAAATCATAAAACAAAGATTGGTATCTTTAGTAAAATGCATATCTGGTACACACTCCCATTATCTCAGTCTCTGATAACATCTAGCCTTCCTGAGGTCAGGTGAATGTGTCACAGGGGCTGAGTTTTTGTGTTGGAAATCTGACTAATGTATTTTTCAGTGTACACAACATTCTTCAGCTCTGTGTAGGCTAGTCTTTGATTCAGAGAGAGTTTCCATTGGAGCTGGCAGGAAGCACGGAACAGTAAGGACAGCAGTCATAAGCAGGAAGGGATGAGGTTGAAAAGGGGAGAAATTAGAGACTTAGTTCTATGTAAAGACTAGGCCCTATGCCTTGCAATTTGTTTAAAGCAAATATAATAAATCCACACACTAGGGCTGTCCCGATAAAAACATTTATATTGGTTGACCGAAAGTCGTCCGTTCTGCATATAACAAATAGGATGTTTATATATCGAGGGGGGAAAAAACACATAAAAAATTGAATGATCGGAATTTTTAAACATATTTTTCCATATAGACACACTATTTGTTTTAATAAAGTCAACTATATGCATTGAGCTTGTCTGATGCTTTAAGCTCACTGTTTGATGAAATAAGACGCAGATGACTCAAGAGGGAGCCAGAGATCAAGATAACCAGAAGAAAAAATCCTTAACCTGACCCAGCCATCCTCCTGAAGTTGCTGGTAATGGGTTACACAAGGAGTCCACAACCTTTCTCATGAGCAATGCCAATTTATCTAACAATTTCTACCGATTTGCGTGCTAGTTATGGTTTTCAAAATGCACTTTTTCATGGAACAGTTTAATTTAATTTAGAATAACATCTTCACATCACAAAATCATTGTCATGTGGTTAATCAAAATTCTATCTAAATAAAAATTATGCAAACTTAAAATGCAACTTCTATTGCCATTGCAACTATGTAAAAATAGCCTACATAAAACCAACAAATAAAAACATTGCAGCCTGCAGGTAGAAAATATCCTGATAAAAGAAATATCATATAAATCACATTGGCTACGCAACGAACTTGAAACATTGTATCAACTATTAACTTGGGTCTGGCCCAGCTCACACTAGCAAACTTGCAACATTGTATAACATATTCTGGGCCCTCAGTTTCCTGTGCCGGTGAGCTTAAGACGGACACAGCTGTAGGTTATTTGTGCAGTGGATAAGAAGTAATCAGGTAGGTCTATTTTATGACGTTTCCACTGGATAAGAGCATGACATTTTTCCTTTTCACGCTGAGTTGTTATCGAAAGGGAGAGAGCTGTAAAGATTTTTCAAATACACTACCGGTCAAAAGTTTTAGAACACCTACTCATTCCAGGGTTTTTCTTTATTTGTACTATTTTCTACATTGTAGAATAATAGTGAAGACATCAAAACTATGAAATAACACATATGGAATCGTGTAGTAACCAAATCAAAATAGCCACCCATTGCCTTGATGACAGCTTTGTAAACTCTTGGCATTCTGTCAACCAGCTTCAGCTGGAATGCTTTTCCAACAGTCTTGAAGTTCTCACATATGCTGAGCACTTGTTGGCTGCATTTCCTTTCCCACTCTGCGGTCCGACTCATCCCAAACCATCTCAATTTGGTTGAGGTCAGGTGATTATGGAGGCCAGGTCATCTGATGCAGCACTTGGAACCCCAAATCTCCAATTTGGACTCCAGACCAAAGGACACATTTCCACTGGTCTAATGTCTATTGCTCATGTTTCTTGGCCCAAACAAGTCTTATCTTCTTATTGGTGTCCTTTAATAGTGGTTTCTTTGCAGCAATTCGACCACGAAGGCCTGATTCACACAGGTCTCCTCTGAACAGTTGATGTTGAGATGTGTCTGTTAGTTGACCAGCGTTGGACTAGTGACCGAAAGGTTGCAAGATCGAATCCCCGAGCTGACAAGGTAAAAATCCGTTAACCCACTGTTCCTAGGCCGTCATTGAAAATAAGAATTTGTTCTTAACTGACTTGCCTAGTTAAATAAAGGTAAAATAAAATAAAAAATAAAAATAAAGCATTTATTTGGGCTGCAATTTCTGAGGCTGGTAATTCTAATGAACTTATCCTTTGCAGCAGAGGTAACTCTGGGTCTTCCTTTCCTGTGGCGGTCCTCATGAGAGACAGTTCCATCATAACACATGATGGTTTTTGCGACTGCACTTGAAGAAACGTTCAAAGTTCTTGAAATGTTCCGTATTGACTGAACTTTGTTTTAAAGTAATGATGGACTGTCGTTTCTCTTTGCTTATTTGAGCTGTTCTTGCCATAATATGGACTTGGTCTTTTACCAAATAGGGCTATCTTCTGTATACCCACCCTACATTGTCACAACACAACTGATTGGCTCAAATGCATTAAGAAAGAAAGAAATTCCACAAATTTACTTTTAAGAAGACACACCTGTTAATTGAAATGCATTCCAGGTGACTACCTCAAGAAGCTGGTTGGGGGAATGCCAAGAGTGTGCAAAGTTGTCTTCAAGGCAAAGGGTGGCTATTTGAAGAATCTCAAATATTAAATAGATTTGTTTAACACTTTTTTTTTTTTACTACGTGATGCTATATGTGTTATTTTATAGTTTTGATGTCTTCACAATTATTCTACAATGTATAAAATAGTAAAAAATAAAGAAAAACCCTTGAATGAGTAGGTGTTCTAAAACTTTGGACCGGTGGTGTACATTGAGGAACGATTGTAATTCTCAATGGATGTAAAAACAGACTTGGTTTGCTTTCTCTTTTAGGTGAAGTAAACATTACTTTGAGAAGCTTCACAGCTCATTAGTGGTGGTGCATTAAGCCAATCAGAAATACAATCAGATCCCCAAATGGGCACATTTATATGCCTACATTTGCACATAGGCATACTCAACGTTGACAGGAGCGCTCCAAACAAAGGAGAAAATAACAACCATCAACCAGTCAACTATTTGGGGTCAGCCCTACCACACACGGTTGCTTTTGTTCATGAGAACCAAGTGTCAACTCACCATGGGTCTACTACACACTACTATGGGCCATACAAACAGTACTATTGTGAGAAATGGCAAACAGAAGTCAATGCTGTATGGAATTTACACATTGTTTGTTTAACATAGAGGCCTAGCTGGTGTGGTGACATTGGTGAATAGTGTCAGATTCAGCTGAAATGTATTTTCCTACTGATGGCCTCTTCCATGGACGGGAGGGGGCAGAAACAGTGAGACAGGTGCTCAAACCAGAACAGCTGGTCAAGCCACACATACTCCAACTCACTCACTCTCACACACACTCTCTCACACACACACACACACACACACACACACTATCTCACACACACAGATCAATGATTGATTTTTCAATTGGGCTTAGAAGGAAGTGAAACAGGGTAAAGGTCATAAGAACTTGACTGTTTGGAATAAAAGTGTTTTTCTTTTCAGAGGGTCACGTCCTTTAAGGAGCTTTGAGTCAGCTGAGAGATCATGTGATGGAATATTCCACTGTGTGCATCAACGCTGTGTTCTCCTTTAGGAATGTTTGACAAAGACACACACCGTTTCCATCCTATTCAGATATTCATCTAGTTTTAGGACCCATCCCTGCCCTTAATCAGGTAAACTGTCCTGTCCAAATCAGAATGGCTTCCCTCCTGCAGTAAGGGCCACACATTATTACAACAGGTCATTTTAATACAGGTCACCACCAGGGACTGGCCACACACGTGACACCCCAGAGGTTACCTAATGGAAACTGTGACCTGTACTGTCTTACTGTACTCACTGAGGGATTTGCGTGACAGAGATATTTGATTCACAAAGCCTTAGGCCTGGAGAGAGAACAGAGCAGGTAGTGTGTGTAGTGTGTGTGTTCTTGCACACTAGTACCAGACTGCAGCTGGTAGGCTTAAAGCTACATGATGTAACTTTTTTTGGGCAATTCGACCAAATTGACATATAAATGTGAGTTGTAGATCTGCCATTCTCATTGAATGAAAGTCTAAGAAGTGGTATGTATATCTGTTCTATGTGTGCTATTTCTATTCTTCCCGTTAAGTATTGTTTTTGCGTCTTTTACTTTCAGTTTTGTACATCAGCTTCAAACAGCTGAAAATACAATCTTTTTGGTTATAGAAAATATATTTCTCAGCGGTTTAGATGGTACAATGATTCTCTACACTTGTTTTGTCACAAACTGAAATTAGGCGCACAATTCAGAATTTTTGCAACCAGGAAATGGTGTAGAGATTTCTGCATATTGCACCTTTAAGTACTCTGCCTGAGTACAACCTCTGTGCACTTGTCTCTCTCTACGATGTGCTGGGGGGACAGAATCTCTTTGTTGTCTAGTCTTTGATGTAAAGGTGTGCATGCGTCTGTGCTGTCTGGTTTCTGGTGCTCTTCATAACTATCAGTGACACTTTGGTCTTTCCTGCTGTTTCTGCCACTCAGATCAGACAATGGTGGAGTGTTCTAGAATATACAACCCGTTTTGAGGTTCCACCTGTCACTGTCTGAGGTCACACTCTGCTGTTCTAGGTTCTGTCTTCTAGCCGACTGGCTTGTCAATCACAGCAAACGGCTAGTGTGATTTGTTACTCACTACCTTTCGTGTAGCAGCAGCTGGAGACGACATATCAGACAAGAGTTGATGATCTCTGCATGCAGAATGAAAGTAGTGCTGTCAAAAAGTGTCAGTCGAGGGTCCAGACACAATACCTCGATACTGTTAACTTGCATGTAGGCCTCTGGGTGTAGTCTTGAGAAAATGGATGTGTAGGCTAGTTTTAAAGTTTGTGGGTGTTGTATGGAAACATGTGCCTCCCTCCTCTTCCTCCCTGCAGAGCAGCTGAGGTTTAATGTGAGTGTTTGTGTTGGTTGTTGTTAACCATCTCCAGACCTTGTGTGTGTGTGTGTGTGTGTGACAGTGTACGTGTGTGTTAACCATCTCCAGACCTTTGTCCTACCCTGTTAGTTAGTCTCACACACACACCCACACTATCTCTTTCAGAGCTCCTTTGCACACTCATTGTGTGTGTGGGGTGGGGGGGGGGGGGGCTCTTAGCCCTGCATTTTTTCCGTCCTCTCTGTTTTGGTTTCATATTCCTATTTTCCATTCCCTCACTGGAACATTTGCTTTCTCACACACACACACACACAAACACACACACAGATTGTCACTTCACTACTAACACACAAACAAGTGTATACTACATTTAGCACATACATTATAGACACACTTGCTTAGCCTTTACTTTAGTCTCTCTCTCTCTCTCATACATTTTTCCTCTCACAGCACCTCAGTGCTATTAATACCACTCCCATAAAAGCTTCTGTGTTATCAAGCCTCCAGCTGCATACTTTCCATAAGAACCAGTTCTCCTTCATCTCTCTCTCTTCTTCCCTTACTCTCCACACAGACCTCTGTTTTTCAGGCTGTCTCTCTCCCTTTTTCTCATGTACTCTGTGCTTCTGCCACCTCTCTCTTTTAGTCTCTCTCTCTCTCGTCTGTGTCTCTCTGTAGTGAAGCTCTCGGGCGTATTTATACCCAGAATGACGTGTGTTTTCCACGGCTGACGCTCAGCAGGCCAGAGTCATGTGCCCCGATAAGCTGATTCAGTGTGTGTGTGTGTGGTTTTATTGTGTCAGAGTCATGGCTCAGTTTCTGATTTGCACATATTTTCCATTCACAACTAAGCAACATATTTGTCATATGTTTTGTGTGTGTGAGTGAAAGAGAGAACAAGAGAAGAGTGAAGAGATTAACACTTCAGTCTGCTAAGGATTGATTTAGTTATTTTCCAGTCCTCTGTCTTTCTGTCTCACTGCCTCTCTAATTAGTCAGCAAAGGAGAGAGGGAGGGACCATGTCTGAGTGAAGGAGGGAGGGAGGGAAGAAAGGAAGGACACACCCCCTGTGTCAGCGGGTTGGCCGGGAGTGAATGAACCATGGAATGAAGGAAGAGAAGAGAGAGAGGGAGGGGCTGTGGTGTACGTCAGTAGTTGTGACTCTCATATAAGTGGCTGCAGAGAGAGCTAGAGACCAGACAGAAAGCTGTATTATATGAGACTTTTACAAATGCAGCCCATAGTCTCGTTGGAATGTTCTACAGCCTAGACGGAGGACTGTTTTCAGCTGTCGTGTAGCTGCCTGTCTCTGTCCTACAGACATCACTGCCAAGGGTGGAACCTGAGAGCTAACTCTGGATCTGGGCTAGCTGCTCAGTAGCTAACTGGTTCCGGCTTGAACGTCACTGGACATTTTGGCTCTTCATTTGTCCAGGACTGCAGGCTTTTAAAGCTCTCTTAGAGGGGTGTGGACTGTACAAACAGAGAGAGAGAAGAGGAGGAAGTAAGGGAAACGGGAAAAATAAGGGTTATTTTTGTTTTTTGTGGGAACGAGATCTCCCTCAACCCTCACGCTGGGGAAGGCGGCGCAACCCCCCCACACCTGTCATCTTCATCCCGGCCCCTCCTCACAAACTCTGACCTCCCGCATTATCAGGTGGAAAGGCCTCTGCCTCCCTGCCCTTCCCATCATGCACCTCAAGACCACCAAGTGTAACGCCTTCTGCCTGGTTGCCTCGGTGACCAACCAGGAAGTGTTTGACAGGCCTGAGTCCCGGGTAAGAAGGCTTTATATGTTGCCTCTGATCTGTCTCCTAAAACTGATCTAAAGTCAGATTCTGTAGCCTTTGAGGTCCATTTCCCAGTGGTTGTAATGGTTAAGTAATCTGTTCCAAGATCTGTGCTTGGCTGCAGCTTGTGATTTAATTCTCACTGAACTAATCGTTCCAAACTGCTTTAGACCAATGAGATGCAGTGGTGCTCATGGTCTGAGCTGAGCTCCTTTCAGACCGCTGTCACACTGGGTCTTTCTTTAGCGACGGACCCCGGCGCTCACCAAGTCCAGGCACGCACACAAGTTGAGCGAGGTTGCCATGACAACCAGGCAGTGGTCCTCATTTTAAGGGGACAGTTTAGTCAAGCATTTTGCAGCCGCTATTTTTAGAAGGGCGGGGGTGGGTAACGTTAGGCCTGAAAGACTGAAGATATGAAACGAGGTTGGAAAGGTACTTACAGTACAAGTCTTCATACACTTGACAAATGTGCCTTTCAAATCACAATGCATTTGGCCTTTATAGGGTTTGGTTTTATTGTCATTGTGCCTGGACTGGTCTTGGGTTTTTATTTTTATTTTTAACCCCTTTTTCTCCCCAATTTCGTGGTACCCAATTGTCCAATCGCTGCAACTCCTGTACTGACTCAGGAGAGGCGAAGGTCGAGAGCCGTGCATCCTCCGAAACACGACCCAACCAAGCCGCACTGCTTCTTGACACAATGCCCACTTAACCCGGAAGCCAGCCGCACCGATGTGTTGGAGGAAACACCGTGCACCTGGCGACCGTGTCAAGGTGCATGCGCCCGGCCCGCCACAGGAGTCACTAAAGCGCGATGGGACAAGGACATCTCGGCCGGCCAAACCCTCCCCTAACCCGGACGACGCTGGGCCAATTGTGCGCCGCCTCATGGGTCTCCCAGTCACGGCCGGCTGCGGCACAGCCTGGGATCATACCCGGGTCTGTAGTGAAGCCTCTAGCATTGCGATGCAGTGCCCCAGACCGCTGAGCCCCTTGGTTTTAGGCTTTTTGTTGGGCTTCTCTCCCACTGCTGGTTCTCTCCCAGGCCACAGTCCCATAACTGTAGTTAATGTTTATCTGTGGGATCATGGTGACTGAGCAGTTTTGAGAAGCATAGCCTATTTATGTATTTAATGTATTACGTCATCCCATTACTAATGCTGTGTGGCAACATCACTATCCAACTCACTTGTACTGTACCTTCTCTCTCACCCTCTTTCTCTCTCGCCCTCTCACCCCCTCTTTCTCTCTCGCCCTCTCACCCCCCTCTTTCTCTCTCGACCTCTCACCCCCCTCTCTCTCTCACCCTCTTTCTCTCTCGACCTCTCACCCCCCTCTCTCTCTCACCCTCTTTCTCTCTCGACCTCTCACCCCCCTCTCTCTCTCACCCTCTTTCTCTCTCGACCTCTCACCCCCCTCTCTCTCTCACCATCTTTCTCTCTCGACCTCTCACCCCCCTCTTTCTCTCTCGCCCTCTCTCTTTCTGTCTCGACCTGTCACCCTCTCTCTCGCCCTCTCACCCCCTCTTTCTCTCTCGCCCTCTCACCCCCCTCTCTCTCTCACCCTTTCTCTCTCTCACCCTTTCTCTCTCTCACCCTCTTTCTCTCTCTCACCCTCTTTCTCTCTCTCACCCTCTCTCTCTCTCTCACCCTCTCTTTTCTCTCTCTCCTCCTATAGGCCAGTTTTGAGTCTCTGTTCCGCTCCTTCGACCCGGACGTGAACTTCCAGTTCTTTAAGAGTTTCCGGCGTGTGAGAATCAACTTCAGCGATGCACTGGCTGCCGCTGAGGCGCGGCTCCGACTGCACAAGAGCGACTTCAACGGCAAAGAGATGCGCCTTTACTTCGCACAGGTAGAGACACGACTTCTGTACATCACCCAATGCCCCCATACTTTCAGTAACTTGGATCTTTTGGTAGTGGAAATATGCTATGCATTACAAATAATAGCTCCCAAGTGGCACAGCGGTCTAAGGCACTGCGTCACTAAAGACCCGGGTTCGATCCCGGGCTGTATCGCCGTGATCGGGAGTCCAATAGGGCGGCGCACAATTCGCCCAGCGTCATCCGGGTTAGAGGAGGGCTTTACAAGTAGGCCGTCATTGTAAATAAGATTTTGTTCTTGACTGACTTGCTTAGTTAAATAAAGGTAAACAAATTAGTTTAAAAACGTGTTCATCACTTTGGTTTAGCTAGCAGCAGTGGTGGCACTGATTGATTCCATTGATCTACATTGAGCCTCGTGTCTCGCCCCCCCCCCCCGTCTGCCCTGCAGTCCGTCCTCATAGGCAGTCCCCGCCTGGAGCCCCCTAAACCTGACAAACAGTTCCTGATCTCCCCCCCAGCTTCGCCACCAGTGGGGTGGCAGCAGGCCCCAGACGCCGTGCCCGTCATCAACTATGACCTTCTCTGTGCCATCTCCAAACTAGGGCCAGGTACAACACACACACACACACACACTTGCTACAATGAGGATGGGAACCTAAAATTAGAATTGATTTTAATTCAATGTGATGGAATTACAGTAGCTGTCCTTTGTATTGCCATCAGTTTGATTGTGGCCAGTCCTACAGTGTTAACGGTCCTCTCTCCAACTCTAAATTAGGTGAGAAGTACGAGCTGCACACCGGCACCCCCACCACCCCCAGCGTAGTGGTCCACGTGTGTGAGAACGAGCAGGACAGCTCGGGGGGCGAAGACGACACAGAAGGAAGCACCAGCAGCAGCAACCGCCCCCCTCGCCCCAAAATCATCCAGACACGGCGTCCGGACATCACCCCCGGCGTCATGCAGTGAGCAGCAGAGAGAAGGGGCGCTCTAACATCCACAAAGCATGTCTCCCACATCTGCCTCTCAGAAGTCAATGACAACCTGGCCCTGGGAGGATGCTGTTGGGACATGTAATACATCCTCTCTAACACTAGGGGGAGTCGCCTCTCAAAGCCCTGCCTTTTCATGGAGAGAGAGAGAGAAAGGAAAAGAGAGCGAGAGACATTCATCTCTTATCATTTCACTTTTGATTTCTCTTTCGTCCTCCATTTGGAACAATATTAGACACTTGAGAGAAAGAGAAGTAGACAGAGAATAAAGAGCAAGGGATGTTTTGAATATTTTTGCTGTAAAAAAAACTGTTTTACTTCATTTGCTTTGTAACCGTTGTATATGTTCATGGTCAGGCATGGTAGTGAGAGAGAGATGTTGTAGTCCTCTCTAGAGAGACATCGGGGGATCAACTTTCTTTGGATTCATTGTGATTTGTAATTCAGGACCCCGTAACAAACCCTGTCTATAGACTCATTTCATACTGTGTACTGGATCCATCCTTTTCTTGTCTATAAGATGTGTGCGCATGCTGCAGTGGAGGCCGGCTCGTAATAATGGCTGAAAGGGCGCTAATGGAATGGCGTCAAACTATGTGTTTGATACCATTCCACCTATTACGCTCCAGTCATTACCACGAGCCCGTCCTCCCAATTAAGGTGCCTCCAACCTCCTGTGGAATGCTGCCATCACTAGCTCAGCGATTTACAATGTTTCACTCATCGAGGAGTACAAATTACATTCTATTTGATGACATCACAATAGACCTAATTATTATTCATGAATAATTCCTAATGGTCTTTACTCCAGGCCTAACATTTGTAAGCAGAACACTTCAAAGTTGCTTTCTTAGCAAATGAACCTGTCAAGGAGTGAATTCTATGAAAGGGACTTGTTCAATAATATGTCTCCACTAATGACTCCTCTGCTTCCATAGCGTTGAGATGTTACTGTATGTAAATACAAGCTCCCCTCCTAGGTCGTCCTCCTTTGATTGACAGAAATGGCTGCCATATCACGCTGATCACATGGGGCAGGGATGGCCTCCTGCATGGGTCTTCATAACTTACTGTACATCTTCCTGGCCAGTATGGCTGGTCTCACTTGACTTTACACGGCTATTTTGGGGCCGACTGAGGGCCATTAGGGCTCTGAACTGCAGTTACTGTAGGAATGGTTGGTTGTGTGCGCTGCTATCAGAGAGAGAGGGGGGGGGGGGGGTTCATAGGTTGTAGTGGGAGGCTTGTGTAGATGCACTGTGAAATGTTTAATGCATGCGCCATCACAGCACATCTGGAATGAAGTTATCCACCCCAGCGGTTTAGTTGCATTAGTCATTTAGCTACTTTTGTACTCGAACTATTGACATTCATTATAATAAGCTAGTGAGTTATCATGTAATAAAGACTTCACCGCTAAAGTCATGTGAACGTGTGGTTTGTTTTAATTTTGTGGTGGTTTATTTTCATCAAATGTTCATAGGCAAGTACTGTCTGGAGCCACTTCACATTCTGGCCATTTGGTGGCACTTCGCTGCCTCCCTATGGTGACAGTTGGATGTGCACCCTTTCAAACTATCACCTTTACAAGTTAAAGTTTTGTCACAGGCACAGAGGTACAGTGAAATGCTTAACTTGTAAGCTCTACCCAACAGTGCAGTGCTCAATATCAAAATAACTAATAGTTTTAGAAAAACATCAGAAATAAGAGGAAGCTTTATAAACAGGGTCAGTTCCAATGCTAAATTTACAATGTGCAGGGAACCGAGCCATGTACAGCCACTAAGACTTCTCAATAGTCTAATAATACATTTGATTAAGTGGTTTTCACTTAACGGAGATAATCAGCAAGTTTTTTTTTAAATCTATAAAATCATTCAAATAAGTACCAAAAGTACACTTATCATACAGACGAACCAGGGAAAACAATCAACATGATAACAGACTTTAGTGCTATAGTGGCTTCCTCATCTCCTTGATCAGGAAAAATTAAATGCCCTCTAATGTGTAGTCAATAGACTGACCACCTCTCCATCACACCACTGTCTCCAACATTCAGCTCTATACATCAAATGTGACAAAGAAAGGCCGCTTCAACAGAGGTACAAAAACAGTCTTTATTTACAAAACATCTGGTGGCTCTGAAGTTAAAAGTTTGTGTAAAAAAAGAATGACACCCGCAGCAATGCCCAGGACCCCAGGCCTGTTCTGGGTGAGTACTGTCCAACAGGAACTAGACATTCTCAACACTTCCTCCCCAGACCAGCCAATCAGAGCTCCGCCCCATCCTTGGAGCATGTAGGTCCCCAGTCTGGTCAGGTGACATACTGTAGTTCCTGGGAAGAAAGAGGAGAAATGTTTAGCTCAAACTGACCAACTTTAAGTTTAAGACATCATACCCTTTGAAGCAGCTTTGAAAACACCCATTGTTATCTCCCAGTCTATGTTGCTGACTGATTTCCAAACGGACTCATTTTGTATTGTATTCACTTTCACCTTTCATCTCCTCACACTCTCCCTTGTTCCTCCGGGTCAGTCATCCTTCTTGTTGTCCAGGAGCTCGTTATCCAGGAGCTCCTGCACCTGCTCCGCTATCCTCCTCTGCTCTGCCCTCTGTATCTTCAGCTTGGCCTCTTCCTTCTTAGCCTGATAGATCTTCACTCCAGCGAAGCCCAGACACAAGACCAGGGTCTTCAATGCCAAGATGTAGAAGAGCAGAGGGACATTGTCCAACGCCTTGAGGGAGGGAGAGATAGAAAGGAGCAGGGTGATGAGAGAGAGAGAGAGAATGAGGCTATGTGTTTAGGTCATGAAAGCTCATGAAGGCTGGTAATGTACAGGTTAATTCACTATAGAACAAATCTATAAAATATAAATCAGCCATTCTGTGGCAAACTAGATGGAAAGAAAATGAGTGCTTGTTTGACCAACAAAGTTGTCCGACTTAATATAATCCTCTGTCATGCTCAATTGCACAGTGGACCAAGTCACTCTACACCAGCCCCTCTTACCATCCCTCAAGGAAGGAACACTCTAGAACAACGGTTCCCAACCTTTTTCGGTTACTGTACCACCAACTGAATTTTGCTCTGCCCGGAGTACCTCTGAAGTACCCTCTCGTGCATTTTACCAGTAAGCCTATGGTCTCATGAGCCTTCTCAGGTACCCCCTGTGGATTCCCTGGTTGAGAACCACTGCTCTAGAATTCCACAAGGGACCAAAATACTACACCCCCCCCACCCCCACACCAAAAAGTCCAAAGACTAGAAGTCAGCTGACACCCAAACAGTCACCATAGTTGGCAGGACAGCTGCAACCATACGTATACTAGGCCTGTCTTCTGTCAGTCACACACACACACACACACACACACACACACACACACACACACACACACACACACACACACACACACACACACACACACACACACACACACACACACACCAAATTAGCTGATCTTTTTATAATTAGAACCTGTCCGTTCTGTTACTTGTAAAATGAGCTGACTTTTAGATCTGCTTCTCTGCGCAGCGCCTGCTCAAGACGACCCTCGTGAACTAGACCAAACGGTGCTGCGTAGGCTGCAGTATTTATAGCAAGACTATCCTAAAAACGTTGCAAATGCGTCACTGTACAAAGCACTCATAAAAATGTAGCTAACCAACAACAGAGAATAAAAAATATCTTAAAACGTAACACTGCACTGTCCATGCAAATAGCAAGTGTAACTATCAAGTCACAACAACATTGGAGAGGATGGGCAGCTTGCCAGACATCAACGACCTCGTAGCGGAATAAGGGACGATTTATAGAACACAATAAAACAAAATTGTTACTAATGAATATACGTTTATTAATATATCTGACTTACCTTCCAGTTGATCATGTGGTCCATGTATGCTGTAATGTGACGTTGGACGGAACTGTGTTAAGAAAGTGGCTTTGGGTGAAGTTTCCCCTTGCACAGATATATGTGGCACTGCTCCGGGAGGTAAAGTATAATGTATTACTTCTGGGGGCGGGGCTTAAGACATTTTACCAATAAGAATGCAAACTTTGTTTGATGTACATTATTTGGACCAATCGTCATCTAAGAGTCGTAGAACAAACCGGTAGGTTAGCCAATGAATGGGCACTGAGAGTTTCACGGGAAACATGTTATGACGAATGGAAAAGAACCGTCTAGAAGTGACTCAAGAGATATTCTTACTTCTTACTACAAAGTTACAAATTTGTAACGGGGTTTGCTAATCTGATTAGCCATGTTATTATTGCTGAATCAGATTAAATGTAGACCTACTCCATCACCAATTATGGATTTAACCATTCGAGTTTCACAAACTTTGTTGTGCTTCTAGCCAGCATCTAGCTATAGACACCGCCATACAGTTCAAATTATATTTATAGCCTATTATAAACCAGGTAGTTTGGGACCAGGATGCTGATTGGCGGGAACAGCATATCAGCGGTGTGTATATCAGACAATATACCATGGGTATGAGACAAAATGCTTGTTAATTATGTTGGTAACCAGTTTATAATATGAATAAGGCACCTCAGGGGTTTATGGTATAGGTCTATGGCTAGGGGCTGTGTCCAGGCACTCCACTTCCCGTCGTGCGTAAGAACAGCGTTTAAGGTGGGTATATATTGGCCAATACCACACACCCCCTCTGGCCTGAATGCTTAAAGGTATGCTGTGTTCTATGGAAAACAATGTTGGCTATTTGAGGTCAAGCTACTATGACAATGCAGTATTGTCCAGTATCCTCTAGAGGGCGATAAATTACCTCTCCATTAGTATGTTGCGTAGGGCGTTTATACTCCTAGGCACAGATTTAGAATCAGCTCATGAATCCAAAATCAAAACCATAACCATCAAGACCAAAACACCAAACTGTCCTTAGATCAGTGTCTGGAGGCTGTTAGAGATACTGAAGAAGACACGGGGCATGGAGCGGATCACTTTAGTCAGGGCAGGATCATTGTTGGTCACCACCCTGACAAAAGTGATCCGATCCAATGCGCCCGTGTCTTCTTCTTCTACATGCCAGGATGTAGAAGAGCAGAGGGACATTGTCCAACGCCTGGAGGGAGGGAGAGAAAGGAGCAGGGTGATGAGAGAGAATGAGGCTATGTGCTGTGTGTTTAGGTCTACAAGAAAAAGTTACAGAGCCAACCAAGGCTCATGAATGTTGGTAATGTTCAGGTTAATTCACTATAGAACAAATCTTTAAAATATAAATCAGCCATTCTGTGGCAAACTAGATGGAAAGAAAATTACCAATTGTTTGATCAACAAAGTTGGCCTTTCAAAGTGTGTTGCATTATGGTTATAAAAAGACTTGCGACGACATGTCGACTGAATTCACTTGACAAAAATCTGTTTTTTTATGAAGTCGCCTTCAAGTCGCTGCAGTTACTTCTCAGTCATCACCTGCATTTTGGGAAGCGCTATTTGTCAATCAATGTTTTTGTTTGACCCACGTGAACATGGCCAAAGACCTGACTGAAACAGGAACCAACATTGCCAGGATTCTAAAGCTACAGGGGATACAAATGAAAGTCTCTCTAACCAATGAATTGTACACATGTTATGTTTTTCATTTATGAGTGTGTGATATGGGTTAGGGTTAGAAAAGTTTATTTGGATATTTATAAATAAATGTAAAAAAACAACAATAGCAGCTATGTTGACACTGCCCTATTGATATGAGCCTTGCTGTTAGAAAACCCTTACACTGTATGACCTTCGGCTGTCGCAGGTGCACCTACCCCCAACTTCACTCTCCGACTTTCGTCTACGGTCGGCTTCGTTAGGCTTAACGCTCGAACACACCAGCAGGAGGACACACACGTGTGTATGTGCATTTGGAATGGCTGTGTTCGAGAGACTCAAAAACGCACATTGTGACTGACTGACTGATATACAAATAATAAGGAGTGTTATTTCTGATTTGTAGATCAGTCAGTTAGCAGTCGCCTGCAGTCGTTTTGATGCTCTTGAACACGGCCAATGTATCACCCCCTTTCCACATCTGCACTGATCTGAAAATAACTTGACAGGTGGGAAGAAAAGGAAATAGTATTGTGACCTCTAACCCCTTCCTCCGCCCCCTTCCATCTCTCCCCGGGCCACACCACCCAATGGGCTGACAGGGCGCAGAGCCTGCTGGGAGAAACAACACAGGATTCTGGGAAAAGCAGAGGGAGGTCTTTTCCTCTTAATGAAAACACCACCTGTGTCTCTCTTTATACAGTAGAATATCTGGGTATCAAAGAGGCCTTATTTGTTTAAAGATGGTTTTTTTGTTGAGCGGTTAGATGTGAAAGTGTTTGTTTGCTTTCTAGTCGTCTGAAGAGTGCTGGAGAGAAACACTTCCCTGCAGAGGACACACAGCTGATGGAGGAGGATGGATATCCTCACACACACACACACACACACACACAGGAGTAAAACAGGCAATCCCCCATGACCTGTGCTCAGCTGTATGGTCAAAGGTAAATAGGTCCACCAGTCATGAGATGGCATCATCATGGCTCTTGTAAATGTTAAATAGATTCAGCCAAACATGGCTCCCTACCCAGGATTCCATGCCGCTCCCTACCAGTACTCTAAAGGACTGGTCATTCACTAGCAATGTACTTGGCAACATGATATGCCAGAGACAGAACAGTGATATGACGCCCACTTGGCAGCCAGTTACTTACTCTGACCTACCTTCAGTTAAACCACAGGAGTGTTATTTACTCTGACCCACTTTCAGCTAAACCACAGGAGTGTTACTTACTCTGACCTACCTTCAGTTAAACCACAGGAGTGTTATTTACTCTGACCTACTTTCAGCTAAACCACAGGAGTGTTATTTACTCTGACCTACCTTCAGTTAAACCACAGGAGTGTTATTTACTCTGACCTACCTTCAGTTAAACCACAGGAGTGTTATTTACTCTGACCTACCTTCAGTTAAACCACAGGAGTGTTATTTACTCTGACCTACTTTCAGTTAAACCACAGGAGTGTTATTTACTCTGACCTACTTTCAGTTAAACCACAGGAGTGTTACTTACTCTGACCCACCTTCAGTTAAACCACAGGAGTGTTATTTACTCTGACATACTTTCAGTTAAACCACAGGAGTGTTATTTACTCTGACCTACCTTCAGTTAAACCACAGGAGTGTTATTTACTCTGACCTACCTTCAGCTAAACCACAGTAGTGTTACTTACTCTGACCTACCTTCAGCTAAACCACAGGAGTGTTACTTACTCTGACCTACCTTCAGCTAAACCACAGTAGTGTTACTTACTCTGACCTACCTTCAGCTAAACCACAGGAGTGTTATTTACTCTGACCTACTTTCAGCTAAACCACAGGAGTGTTATTTACTCTGACCTATCTTCAGTTAAACCACAGGAGTGTTATTTACTCTGACCTACTTTCAGAGTAAGGCATGTTTTCTTCTTTTGGCTCTATACTCCAAAAGTTTAGATTTGAAATCAAACGTTGACTATGAGGTTATAAATCTTCTTTGGGATAGGCGTGCCGCTAGCGTCCCACCTCGACAACATCCGGTGAAATTGCAGAGCGCGAAATTCAAAATACAACATTTGTAATATTAAACATTCATGAAAATACAAGTGTCTTACATCATTTAAAAGCTTAACTTCTTGTTAATCCAGCCGCTTTGTCAGATTTCAAAAATACTTTACTGTGAAAGCACACCATGCGATTATCTGAGGACAGCGCCCCGCATACAAAAGCATTGCAAACATTTTCCAAACAAGCAGATGCGTCACGAAAGTCAGAAATAGCGATAAAATAAATCACTTACCTTTGAAGATCTTCCTCTGTTTGCAATCACAAGGGTCCCAGCTACATAACAAATGGTCCCTTTGTTTAATAAAGTCCTTCTTTAAATCCCCAAAAAGTCTGTTTAGTTGGCGCGCTAAAGCATGAAACTCTTTCTAAAGACTGTTGACAACTACTGGAAGCCCTGGGAACTGCAATCTGGGAGGTATTCCATTGATATTCCCATAGACAGCCATTTGAATGAGTGGTGAGCTCATTAACAATAAATTCTGGATGGATACCCCCGGGTTTTCACCTGCCATATCAGTTCTGTTATACTCACAGACATTATCTTAAAAGTGTTGGAAACTGTGTTTTCTATCCAATACTACCAATTATATGCATATCCTAGCTTTTGGGCCTGAGTAACAGGCAGTTTATTTTGGGCACCTCAGTCATCCAAACTTCCGAATACTGCCCCCTATCCCTAAGAAGTTTTTAAAGTGTAGACTGTCAGCTTTAATTTGAGGGGATTTTTGTCCAAATCAGATGAATCCACTTTTTGTACAGAGTCCCCCAATTTTAGGGGAGCAAAAGTATTGGGACAAATTCACTTATATATGTATTAAAGTAGTAAAAAAGTATTTGGCCCTGTATTCTGTCATTTTGGAGTAATTTTATTGTAAATAAGAATATAAAATGTTTCTAAAGACTACCATGATTACAGATAATCCTGAATGGATCGTCAATAATGATGAGTGAAAAAGTTACAGATGCACAAATTTCATACCACCAAGACGTGCTAACCTCTCACCATTAAATCATAACAGGGGAGGTTAGCATTTTTAGGGGGGAGGGGTATGATATTTGTACATCTGTAACTTTCTCACTCACCTAAATGACAAACTGACCTCGTTTGAACCATTGATTATGTCTGCACCGCATGATTGAGCATTGATTTAATGTAAAGTTGACCTGTTCTTCACATGAGCTTTGACATCTAAACGTTGAATGTTTTTGTCATCTGTATGGATGGAGTCTCTATATGCAGCAGGAGAATACTGTATGGACCACAGTATCTGCCTCAGACAATGCTGTAAACTACATCTGAGAATATGGACCACAGTATCTGCCTCAGACAGTGCTGTAAGGTACATCCGAGAATATGGACACAGTATCTGCCTCAGACAATGCTGTAAGCTACATCTGAGAATATGGACCACAGTATCTGCCTCAGACAGTGCTGTAAGCTACATCTGAGAATATGGACACGGTATCTGCCTCAGACGGTGCTGCAAGCTTCATCTGAGAATATGGACCACAGTATCTGCCTCAGACAATGCTGTAAGCTACATCTGAGAATATGGACCACAGTATCTGCCTCAGACAGTGCTGTAAGCTACATCTGAGAATATGGACCACAGTATCTGCCTCAGACAATGCTGTAAGCTACATCTGAGAATATGGACACGGTATCTGCCTCAGACAGTGCTGCAAGCTACATCTGAGAATATGGACCACAGTATCTGCCTCAGACAATGCTGTAAGCTACATCTGAGAATATGGACCACAGTATCTGCCTCAGACAATGCTGTAAGCTACATCTGAGAATATGGACCACAGTATCTGCCTCAGACAATGCTGTAAGCTACATCTGAGAATATGGACCACAGTATCTGCCTCAGACAATGCTGTAAACTACATATGAGAATATGGACCACAGTATCTGCCTCAGACAATGCTGTAAGCTACATCTGATAAAATGGACACAGTATCTGCCTCAGACAGTGCTGTAAGCTACATCTGAGAATATGGACACAGTATCTGCCTCAGACAATGCTGTAAGCTACATCTGAGAATATGGACACAGTATCTGCCTTAGACAGTGCTGTAAGCTACATCTGAGAATATGGACACAGTATCTGCCTCAGACAATGCTGTAAGCTACATCTGAGAATATGGACACAGTATCTGCCTCAGACAGTGCTGTAAGCTACATCTGAGAATATGGACCAAAGTATCTGCCTCAGACAATGCTGTAAGCTACATCTGAGAATATGGACCACAGTATCTGCCTCAGACAGTGCTGTAAGCTACATCTGAGAATATGGACCACAGTATCTGCCTCAGACAATGCTGTAAGCTACATCTGAGAATATGGACCACAGTATCTGCCTCAGACAGTGCTGTAAGCTACATCTGAGAATATGGACACGGTATCTGCCTCAGACAATGCTGTAAACTACATATGAGAATATGGACCACAGTATCTGCCTCAGACAATGCTGTAAACTACATATGAGAATATGGACCACAGTATCTGCCTCAGACAATGCTGTAAGCTACATCTGATAATATGGACACAGTATCTGCCTCAGACAGTGCTGTAAGCTACATCTGAGAATATGGACACAGTATCTGCCTCAGACAATGCTGTAAGCTACATCTGAGAATATGGACCACAGTATCTGCCTCAGACAATGCTGTAAGCTACATCTGAGAATATGGACCACAGTATCTGCCTCAGACAATGCTGTAAGCTACATCTGAGAATATGGACCACAGTATCTGCCTCAGACAATGCTGTAAGCTACATCTGAGAATATGGACCACAGTATCTGCCTCAGACAATGCTGTAAGCTACATCTGAGAATATGGACCACAGTATCTGCCTCAGACAATGCTGTAAGCTTCATCTGAGAATATGGACCACAGTATCTGCCTCAGACAATGCTGTAAGCTACATCTGAGAATATGGACCACAGTATCTGCCTCAGACAGTGCTGTAAGCTACATCTGAGAATATGGACCACAGTATCTGCCTCAGACAATGCTGTAAGCTACATCTGAGAATATGGACACGGTATCTGCCTCAGACAGTGCTGCAAGCTACATCTGAGAATATGGACCACAGTATCTGCCTCAGACAATGCTGTAAGCTACATCTGAGAATATGGACCACAGTATCTGCCTCAGACAATGCTGTAAGCTACATCTGAGAATATGGACCACAGTATCTGCCTCAGACAATGCTGTAAGCTACATCTGAGAATATGGACCACAGTATCTGCCTCAGACAATGCTGTAAACTACATATGAGAATATGGACCACAGTATCTGCCTCAGACAATGCTGTAAGCTACATCTGATAAAATGGACACAGTATCTGCCTCAGACAGTGCTGTAAGCTACATCTGAGAATATGGACACAGTATCTGCCTCAGACAATGCTGTAAGCTACATCTGAGAATATGGACACAGTATCTGCCTTAGACAGTGCTGTAAGCTACATCTGAGAATATGGACACAGTATCTGCCTCAGACAATGCTGTAAGCTACATCTGAGAATATGGACACAGTATCTGCCTCAGACAGTGCTGTAAGCTACATCTGAGAATATGGACCAAAGTATCTGCCTCAGACAATGCTGTAAGCTACATCTGAGAATATGGACCACAGTATCTGCCTCAGACAGTGCTGTAAGCTACATCTGAGAATATGGACCACAGTATCTGCCTCAGACAATGCTGTAAGCTACATCTGATAATATGGACACGGTATCTGCCTCAGACAGTGCTGTAAGCTACATCTGAGAATATGGACCACAGTATCTGCCTCAGACAATGCTGTAAGCTACATCTGAGAATATGGACCACAGTATCTGCCTCAGACAGTGCTGTAAGCTACATCTGAGAATATGGACACGGTATCTGCCTCAGACGGTGCTGCAAGCTTCATCTGAGAATATGGACCACAGTATCTGCCTCAGACAGTGCTGTAAGCTACATCTGAGAATATGGACACGGTATCTGCCTCAGACAATGCTGTAAACTACATATGAGAATATGGACCACAGTATCTGCCTCAGACAATGCTGTAAACTACATATGAGAATATGGACCACAGTATCTGCCTCAGACAATGCTGTAAGCTACATCTGATAATATGGACACAGTATCTGCCTCAGACAGTGCTGTAAGCTACATCTGAGAATATGGACACAGTATCTGCCTCAGACAATGCTGTAAGCTACATCTGAGAATATGGACCACAGTATCTGCCTCAGACAATGCTGTAAGCTACATCTGAGAATATGGACCACAGTATCTGCCTCAGACAATGCTGTAAGCTACATCTGAGAATATGGACCACAGTATCTGCCTCAGACAATGCTGTAAGCTACATCTGAGAATATGGACCACAGTATCTGCCTCAGACAATGCTGTAAGCTACATCTGAGAATATGGACCACAGTATCTGCCTCAGACAATGCTGTAAGCTACATCTGAGAATATGGACCACAGTATCTGCCTCAGACAATGCTGTAAGCTACATCTGAGAATATGGACCACAGTATCTGCCTCAGACAATGCTGTAAACTACATATGAGAATATGGACCACAGTATCTGCCTCAGACAATACTGTAAGCTACATCTGATAATATGGACACAGTATCTGCCTCAGACAGTGCTGTAAGCTACATCTGAGAATATGGACACAGTATCTGCCTCAGACAATGCTGTAAGCTACATCTGAGAATATGGACACAGTATCTGCCTCAGACAGTGCTGTAAGCTACATCTGAGAATATGGACACAGTATCTGCCTCAGACAATGCTGTAAGCTACATCTGAGAATATGGACACAGTATCTGCCTCAGACAGTGCTGTAAGCTACATCTGAGAATATGGACCAAAGTATCTGCCTCAGACAATGCTGTAAGCTACATCTGAGAATATGGACCACAGTATCTGCCTCAGACAGTGCTGTAAGCTACATCTGAGAATATGGACCACAGTATCTGCCTCAGACAGTGCTGTAAGCTACATCTGAGAATATGGACACGGTATCTGCCTCAGACAGTGCTGTAAGCTACATCTGAGAATATGGACCACAGTATCTGCCTCAGACAATGCTGTAAGCTACATCTGAGAATATGGACCACAGTATCTGCCTCAGACAATGCTGTAAGCTACATCTGAGAATATGGACCACAGTATCTGCCTCAGACAGTGCTGTAAGCTACATCTGAGAATATGGACCAAAGTATCTGCCTCAGACAATGCTGTAAGCTACATCCGAGAATATGGACACAGTATCTGCCTCAGACAATGCTGTAAGCTACATCTGAGAATATGGACCACAGTATCTGCCTCAGACAGTGCTGTAAGCTACATCTGAGAATATGGACCACAGTATCTGCCTCAGACAATGCTGTAAGCTACATCTGAGAATATGGACACGGTATCTGCCTCAGACAGTGCTGCAAGCTACATCTGAGAATATGGACCACAGTATCTGCCTCAGACAATGCTGTAAGCTACATCTGAGAATATGGACCACAGTATCTGCCTCAGACAATGCTGTAAGCTACATCTGAGAATATGGACCACAGTATCTGCCTCAGACAATGCTGTAAGCTACATCTGAGAATATGGACCACAGTATCTGCCTCAGACAATGCAGTAAGCTACATATGAGAATATGGACACAGTATCTGCCTCAGACAGTGCTGTAAGCTACATCTGAGAATATGGACACAGTATCTGCCTCAGACAATGCTGTAAGCTACATCTGAGAATATGGACACAGTATCTGCCTTAGACAGTGCTGTAAGCTACATCTGAGAATATGGACACAGTATCTGCCTCAGACAATGCTGTAAGCTACATCTGAGAATATGGACACGGTATCTGCCTCAGACAGTGCTGTAAGCTACATCTGAGAATATGGACCACAGTATCTGCCTCAGACAATGCTGTAAGCTACATCTGAGAATATGGACCACAGTATCTGCCTCAGACAATGCTGTAAACTACATATGAGAATATGGACCACAGTATCTGCCTCAGACAATGCAGTAAGCTACATCTGATAATATGGACACAGTATCTGCCTCAGACAGTGCTGTAAGCTACATCTGAGAATATGGACACAGTATCTGCCTCAGACAGTGCTGTAAGCTACATCTGAGAATATGGACACAGTATCTGCCTTAGACAGTGCTGTAAGCTACATCTGAGAATATGGACACAGTATCTGCCTCAGACAATGCTGTAAGCTACATCTGAGAATATGGACACAGTATCTGCCTCAGACAGTGCTGTAAGCTACATCTGAGAATATGGACCAAAGTATCTGCCTCAGACAATGCTGTAAGCTACATCTGAGAATATGGACCACAGTATCTGCCTCAGACAGTGCTGTAAGCTACATCTGAGAATATGGACCACAGTATCTGCCTCAGACAGTGCTGTAAGCTACATCTGAGAATATGGACCAAAGTATCTGCCTCAGACAATGCTGTAAGCTACATCTGAGAATATGGACCACAGTATCTGCCTCAGACAATGCTGTAAGCTACATCTGATAATATGGACACGGTATCTGCCTCAGACAGTGCTGTAAGCTACATCTGAGAATATGGACCACAGTATCTGCCTCAGACAATGCTGTAAGCTACATCTGAGAATATGGACCACAGTATCTGCCTCAGACAATGCTGTAAGCTACATCTGAGAATATGGACCACAGTATCTGCCTCAGACAATGCTGTAAACTACATATGAGAATATAGACCACAGTATCTGCCTCAGACAATGCTGTAAGCTACATCTGAGAATATGGACCACAGTATCTGCCTCAGACAATGCTGTAAACTACATATGAGAATATGGACCACAGTATCTGCCTCAGACAGTGCTGTAAGCTACATCTGAGAATATGGACCACAGTATCTGCCTCAGACAATGCTGTAAGCTACATCTGAGAATATGGACCACAGTATCTGCCTCAGACAGTGCTGTAAGCTACATCTGAGAATATGGACCACAGTATCTGCCTCAGACAATGCTGTAAGCTACATCTGATAATATGGACACGGTATCTGCCTCAGACAGTGCTGTAAGCTACATCTGAGAATATGGACCACAGTATCTGCCTCAGACAGTGCTGTAAGCTACATCTGAGAATATGGACCACAGTATCTGCCTCAGACAATGCAGTAAGCTACATCTGAGAATATGGACCACTGTATCTGCCTCAGACAATGCTGTAAGCTACATCTGAGAATATGGACCACAGTATCTGCCTCAGACAATGCTGTAAGCTACATCTGAGAATATGGACCACAGTATCTGCCTCAGACAATGCTGTAAACTACATATGAGAATATGGACCACAGTATCTGCCTCAGACAATGCTGTAAGCTACATCTGAGAATATGGACACAGTATCTGCCTCAGACAGTGCTGTAAGCTACATCTGAGAATATGGACACAGTATCTGCCTCAGACAATGCTGTAAGCTACATCTGAGAATATGGACACAGTATCTGCCTTAGACAGTGCTGTAAGCTACATCTGAGAATATGGACACAGTATCTGCCTCAGACAATGCTGTAAGCTACATCTGAGAATATGGACCACAGTATCTGCCTCAGACAGTGCTGTAAGCTACATCTGAGAATATGGACACAGTATCTGCCTCAGACAGTGCTGTAAGCTACATCTGAGAATATGGACCACAGTATCTGCCTCAGACAATGCTGTAAGCTACATCTGAGAATATGGACACGGTATCTGCCTCAGACAGTGCTGCAAGCTACATCTGAGAATATGGACCACAGTATCTGCCTCAGACAATGCTGTAAACTACATCTGAGAATATGGACCACAGTATCTGCCTCAGACAATGCTGTAAGCTACATCTGAGAATATGGACACAGTATCTGCCTCAGACAGTGCTGTAAACTACATCTGAGAATATGGACCACAGTATCTGCCTCAGACAATGCTGTAAGCTACATCTGAGAATATGGACACAGTATCTGCCTCAGACAGTGCTGTAAGCTACATCTGAGAATATGGACCACAGTATCTGCCTCAGACAATGCTGTAAGCTACATCTGAGAATATGGACCACAGTATCTGCCTCAGACAGTGCTGCAAGCTACATCTGAGAATATGGACCACAGTATCTGCCTCAGACAATGCTGTAAGCTACATCTGAGAATATGGACCACAGTATCTGCCTCAGACAATGCTGTAAGCTACATCTGAGAATATGGACCACAGTATCTGCCTCAGACAATGCTGTAAGCTACATCTGAGAATATGGACCACAGTATCTGCCTCAGACAATGCTGTAAACTACATATGAGAATATGGACCACAGTATCTGCCTCAGACAATGCTGTAAGCTACATCTGAGAATATGGACACAGTATCTGCCTCAGACAGTGATGTAAGCTACATCTGAGAATATGGACACAGTATCTGCCTCAGACAATGCTGTAAGCTACATCTGAGAATATGGACACAGTATCTGCCTTAGACAGTGCTGTAAGCTACATCTGAGAATATGGACCACAGTATCTGCCTCAGACAATGCTGTAAGCTACATCTGAGAATATGGACCACAGTATCTGCCTCAGACAGTGCTGTAAGCTACATCTGAGAATATGGACCACAGTATCTGCCTCAGACAATGCAGTAAGCTACATCTGAGAATATGGACCACAGTATCTGCCTCAGACAATGCTGTAAGCTACATCTGAGAATATGGACCACAGTATCTGCCTCAGACAATGCTGTAAGCTACATCTGAGAATATGGACCACAGTATCTGCCTCAGACAATGCTGTAAACTACATATGAGAATATGGACCACAGTATCTGCCTCAGACAATGCTGTAAGCTACATCTGATAATATGGACACAGTATCTGCCTCAGACAGTGCTGTAAGCTACATCTGAGAATATGGACACAGTATCTGCCTCAGACAATGCTGTAAGCTACATCTGATAATATGGACACAGTATCTGCCTTAGACAGTGCTGTAAGCTACATCTGAGAATATGGACACAGTATCTGCCTCAGACAATGCTGTAAGCTACATCTGAGAATATGGACACAGTATATGCCTCAGACAGTGCTGTAAGCTACATCTGAGAATATGGACCACAGTATCTGCCTCAGACAATGCTGTAAGCTACATCTGAGAATATGGACCACAGTATCTGCCTCAGACAATGCTGTAAGCTACATCTGAGAATATGGACCACAGTATCTGCCTCAGACAATGCTGTAAGCTACATCTGAGAATATGGACACGGTATCTGCCTCAGACAGTGCTGTAAGCTACATCTGAGAATATGGACCACAGTATCTGCCTCAGACAGTGCTGTAAGCTACATCTGAGAATATGGACCACAGTATCTGCCTCAGACAATGCAGTAAGCTACATCTGAGAATATGGACCACAGTATCTGCCTCAGACAATGCTGTAAGCTACATCTGAGAATATGGACCACAGTATCTGCCTCAGACAATGCTGTAAGCTACATCTGAGAATATGTGAATAAAGGCTTGAATAAAAGGAGGGCAGGATATGGATGTGTGACATTGGTACTTGAGTTTTATCAGTCTCTGGAGAATCATTCTGAGTGAGAGAGAGAGAAGAAATAAGGAAAAAAAGAAAGAAAGAAAGAAAGAAAGAAAGAAAGAAAGAAAGAAAGAAAAAGTGAGAGAGATTGGGAGAGAGTGATAGAGAATTACAAGGCGGACATGGATCGGTAGATCTCAGAGGCTCTGGTTTCCATGGTAACGGCTATTGGGGTGTTTGGTTAAGGGTGTTAAGATGTTGTTCATACAGGGAAGCATGGAGACATGGTTATTTTACCATAGAAGGACAGGAACAAGGGGATACAATGCAGACCTTTTCCCATAGACATTTTTTATACAGTGCATTCGGAAAGTATTCAGACCCCTTCACTTTTTCCACATTTTGTTACAGCCTTATTCTAAAATGGATTAAATACAAATTATTCCTCATCAATCTACACACAATACCTCATAATGACAAAGTGAAAACAGGTTTTTAGAAATAAAATGAAAACAGAAATACAAAATTGCAATCCGTCATGCAATCCACGGCTCACCATCCAACTCTGCACTCACGCACTGTACAAAATATACGAACCCCCCACCAGACACAGTAAGTTGCTAGCTAGTATTAGCTGGAATTCTCTACAACAAAATGCACAACAAATATGCTACATCTTATGTGTGGTGTTCTAATAACATTTACAAACATATTGATATACATTGTACATTTAAATCATCACTTGGGAGTATAAAAATCACTTTTGACGTACAGTGCTTTGCAACCAACAACTTACCGCTGGTTTGGTGCTTGTTCACTGGGACGATTCTAACTGAAACATCCTCCCTCGTAAGCGAGCTACGCAAACCAGCCAATAAGATGCCATGTTGAGTAGGTGAAGGCAAGACAAAACTAAAACCAAAAACCCATTGGCTTAACAATAAAGTGTCAAGGGGAATCACCAATATAACCCTGTTACACATATAATATATATCTTACTCTTTCTCCTAAAGCAGTGATATTGATGGATTTGAGCCAAGTATGTTGGTTGGGTCAATAGTAACCATACACAGACTCAGACACACACACACACACTGGGCTATTTACATCCATCCCTGAGGCACTGAAGCCTCTGATATTAAAAGAGCAGGTCAAAGGTGAAAAAACAACCTCCAACCTCTCCAGGTGAACAGTAATCCAGATGTTTCTGACACTGATGTTCATAACCTTTTTGGATTTCTGTTCACAGACACACACACTCACACACACTCCCAAACACACACATGCTCACACACAGGCTCACACAAACACACTGCCTTGTACTTGCTTGTTTGTGTTCCATTATTAATGTGCCTGGCTTAGATCTCTCATAGCTCAATGAGTAACAGTGGGAGAGATGAGGCTGTTGATGCTGTGTGTTATCTTAGTTAGTAATGTTGTTAGCTGTGTGAGACAACATGCTAGCTTTCATTAGCCACAGTGTATTAGCTGTGCTATATTGACATGGATGTGTCGTTGGTTGGCGTTAACTGAGGTAGAAAACTGCTCGCTAACTAGTGATGTTAGTTACAGTAGTCAGAAGCTTCTGACAGAGGGCAGAGAGGATAGGGATGGAAAAAGAGAGGAGATGAGTGAAGAGGTACGAAGAAGAGAGGAGAGGGGGAGAGAAAGAGTGAGAGAGAGTGAGAGAGAGAGAGAGAGAGAGAGAGAGGAGGAGAGTTGATTGTGCTCTCTACTCGTCCCCAACATCTGTCGTCCCTCCTCTCTTATCTCCGTGGAAACACCAAAACCTGCCTCCTCCCTGTGAGGATCCTTTCATCTCTATCACCAGGTGTCTCTCCTACACACTCTTCTTCTTAATATACACACTCATCTTCTTCTTCTTCTTCTATTCTTACAGATGAGAAGGAACAGTGTAGGTGTTCTGGGACCCAGAGGATTTGAACCCCAGACTGTCATCCCATTGAGCCAATGGCTCAGGGAGCCAACACAAGTGTTTATATCTCAGGTTAGGCTACCCATAGTTCACCCAACCACTCCTTGTTCCTGTCATACTACCCCTGTCAGACTGCTGGTTTTCAGTCGGTTAGGAAAAGGTTAGTTGCCTCCCTGCTTGTAACCAACACCTCACACATTCAATTCACATGGTGTCTGCAAGGATGTTCAATTCACATGGTGCCTGCAAGGATGTTCAATTCACATGGTGCCTGCAAGGATGTTCAATTCACATGATGCCTGCAAGGATGTTCAATTCACATGGTGCCTGCAAGAATGTTCAATTCACATGCTGCCTGCAAGGATGTTCAATTCACATGGTGCCTGCAAGGATGTTCAATTCACATGGTGCCTGCAAGGATGTTCAATTCACATGGTGCCTGCAAGGATGTTCAATTCACATGATGCCTGCAAGGATGTTCAATTCACATGGTGCCTGCAAGAATGTTCAATTCACATGCTGCCTGCAAGGATGTTCAATTCACATGGTGCCTGCAAGGATGTTCAATTCACATGGTGCCTGCAAGGATGTTCAATTCACATGGTGCCTGCAAGGATGTTCAATTCACATGGTGCCTGCAAGGATGTTCAATTCACATGATGCCTGCAAGGATGCTCAATTCACATGGTGCCTGCAAGGATGTTCAATTCACATGCTGCCTGCAAGGATGTTCAATTCACATGATGCCTGCAAGAATGTTCAATTCACATGGTGCCTGCAAGAATGAATGCTCAGTGAGTCGCTGGATTAGCACATCCATATGATGCAGAGATGAGTGGACCTGTGCAGTGCCTGTTGTGTGTGGTCTGTATGTGTGTGTGGGTAGGGTGTTTCAGTGATGGAATGGGACCTAAGGGATATGGTGTTGTTGGTTACTATGGGTACCACATAGACATGGAGAGTTAAGATGGGGGGGGGGGGGGGGGGGGGGGTGGAACAGCAGAACAACATGTGCATGTTTGAGCTTTAAAACAAAGACAGTAAAGTACGAGACTCGTAACCTATTCTCCCCACAACAGAAACAGTGGGCCTGAGGGTTTATAGTGAAATGACCTGTGTGTGTGTGTGTGTGTGTGTGTGTGTGTGTGTGTGTCTGTGTGTGTGTGTGTGTGTGTGTGTGTGTGTGTGTGTGTGTGTCTGTGTGTATGTGTGTCTGTGTCTGTGTCTGTGTGTGTGTGTGTGTGTGTGTGTGTGTGTGCGTGTGTGTGTCTACACATGACAAACAGTGGGCCAGGGGGTATGAGGGCATTGGAAGACCACGATGGCGAGGGAGACTAAATGGCAACGCTAGACTGATGAGCATGGAAGCATTTCATTGTAAGGTCTACCTCCACCTGTTGCATTCAGCACTCGTGACAAATACATTTTGATTTGAGAAGGAGAACCCTAGGGACAGGCAGCCGGAGCATGGAGATGAGAGAGGGAGAGAGAAAAAGATGGGGGAGAGAGGAGAAGTGTCTGCAGTAGGCAGACAGATGAGCGTCTTGCTTTCCAGTGAGATTTGTCAGTGCTAGTGTTGCGTCCCACACAGTAACCTTCCGCCCCCAGGGATATAGAGGACAGGCCGATCCTCTCAACTCATCTCTGCACACTAATGTTAAAACAGGCGCCAGGAAGACTCCCATTAAATAGGATTGCCTATATTTCTGCCTCAAATTGGTCCCTATAGGGCTTCCTGACTAGACAGTACAGCCATGTTCCAACACGTTACAATCTCATATGTCCATTCCCTGATGACTTCACTGAGGGACCTCTTAATGACTACTGTACAGCAGGATTTAGCCCTGTGTATGTCTATCAACAACACCTCTTAATGACTACTGTACAGCAGGATTTAGCCCTGTCTATGTCTATCAACAACACCTCTTAATGACTCTACTGTACAGCAAGATTTAGCCCTGTGTATGTCTATCAACAACACCTCTTAATGACTACTGTACAGCAGGATTTAGCCCTGTGTATGTCTATCAACAACACCTCTTAATGACTACTGTACAGCAGGATTTAGCCCTGTGTATGTCTATCAACAACACCTCTTAATGACTACTGTACAGCAGGATTTAGCCCTGTGTATGTCTATCAACAACACCTCTTACTGACTACCGTACAGCAGGATTTAGCCCTGTGTATGTCTATCAACAACACCTCTTAATGACTACTGTACAGCAGGATTTAGCCCTGTGTATGTCTATCAACAACACCTCTTAATGACTACTGTACAGCAGGATTTAGCCCTGTGTATGTCTATCAACAACACCTCTTAATGACTCTACTGTACAGCAGGATTTAGCCCTGTGTATGTCTATCAACAACACCTCTTAATGACTACTGTACAGCAGGATTTAGCCCTGTGTATGTCTATCAACAACACCTCTTAATGACTACTGTACAGCAGGATTTAGCCCTCTGTATGTCTATCAACAACACCTCTTAATGACTACTGTACAGCAGGATTTAGCCCTCTGTATGTCTATCAACAACACCTCTTAATGACTACTGTACAGCAGGATTTAGCCCTGTGTATGTCTATCAACAACACCTCTTAATGACTCTACTGTACAGCAGGATTTAGCCCTGTGTATGTCTATCAACAACACCTCTTAATGACTACTGTACAGCAGGATTTCGCCCTGTGTATGTCTATCAACAACACCTCTTAATGACTCTACTGTACAGCAGGATTTAGCCCTGTGTATGTCTATCAACAACACCTCTTAATGACTCTACTGTACAGCAGGATTTAGCCCTGTGTATGTCTATCAACAACACCTCTTAATGACTACTGTACAGCAGGATTTAGCCCTGTCTATGTCTATCAACAACACCTCTTAATGACTCTACTGTACAGCAGGATTTAGCCCTGTGTATGTCTATCAACAACACCTCTTAATGACTACTGTACAGCAGGATTTCGCCCTGTGTATGTCTATCAACAACACCTCTTAATGACTCTACTGTACAGCAGGATTTAGCCCTGTGTATGTCTATCAACAACACCTCTTAATGACTCTACTGTACAGCAGGATTTAGCCCTGTGTATGTCTATCAACAACACCTCTTAATGACTACTGTACAGCAGGATTTAGCCCTGTCTATGTCTATCAACAACACCTCTTAATGACTCTACTGTACAGCAGGATTTAGCCCTCTGTATGTCTATCAACAACACCTCTTAATGACTACTGTACAGCAGGATTTAGCCCTGTGTATGTCTATCAACAACACCTCTTAATGACTACTGTACAGCAGGATTTAGCCCTGTGTATGTCTATCAACAACACCTCTTAATGACTCTACTGTACAGCAGGATTTAGCCCTGTGTATGTCTATCAACAACACCTCTTAATGACTCTACTGTACAGCAGGATTTAGCCCTGTGTATGTCTATCAACAACACCTCTTAATGACTACTGTACAGCAGGATTTAGCCCTGTGTATGTCTATCAACAACACCTCTTAATGACTACTGTACAGCAGGATTTAGCCCTGTGTATGTCTATCAACAACACCTCTTAATGACTCTACTGTACAGCAGGAGTTAGCCCTGTGTATGTCTATCAACAACACCTCTTAATGACTACTGTACAGCAGGATTTAGCCCTGTGTATGTCTATCAACAACACCTCTTAATGACTCTACTGTACAGCAGGATTTAGCCCTGTGTATGTCTATCAACAACACCTCTTAATGACTACTGTACAGCAGGATTTAGCCCTGTGTATGTCTATCAACAACACCTCTTAATGACTACTGTACAGCAGGATTTAGCCCTGTGTATGTCTATCAACAACACCTCTTAATGACTCTACTGTACAGCAGGATTTAGCCCTGTGTATGTCTATCAACAACACCTCTTAATGACTCTACTGTACAGCAGGATTTAGCCCTGTGTATGTCTATCAACAACACCTCTTAATGACTACTGTACAGCAGGATTTAGCCCTGTGTATGTCTATCAACAACACCTCTTAATGATTCTGTACAGCAGGATTTAGCCCTGTGTATGTCTATCAACAACACCTCTTAATGACTACTGTACAGCAGGATTTAGCCCTGTGTATGTCTATCAACAACACCTCTTAATGACTACTGTACAGCAGGATTTAGCCCTGTGTATGTCTATCAACACCTCTTAATGATTCTGTACAGCAGGATGCTGTAGCATACTGTTGCTGTTATATGTTGTCCTGAGTGTTATTGAACCCAAGTGTCTATTGTGTGTGTATGTGTGTCTGTCTGTGTTCGTGTATGTGTGTGTCCACCCCCCCCCCCCCTCTCAACGGCGTGTCATCACAGGATAAAACATATACTGTATACACACACACACGTGACAGAGAGTGATGAAGTGATCACATGAGCAGATGTCACAGTGTGATTACAGATGTTTGACTCAGGGGGACATCAGGTTAAAGGTGAAAAAAAGCTCTCTGATCTCTCTCTGTAGCTCTCTCTCTTTCTCACTTCTCACTATTCACCACGACCCTTTCTGTGAAGTCCTGTCCCTGTCCAGTAATGAGACGTCACAGTGTGTGTATGTGTGTGTGCGTGTGCGTGTCTTAGTTCAGAGTGTTCTGTTTTTCTAGTATTTTTCCATGAGGGAACACCAGGGCCCCAAGGGAAGGAGAGAAGAGGCAAATAATGGAATTTGGGAAGAGGAGGGGGGAGGGCTTGTAATACACCTGCCTATTGGGAAATTGAGTGAGTTAGTTGACAGAGGAGAGTGGGGGCAGTATTGTGTAACACCGGAGTCCCTCCATTCAGTTCTGCCAATAACCAGAGAAAGAGAGAGCGAGAGAGCGAGAGAGAAGAGAGAGAGAGAGAGAGAGAGAGAGAGAGAGAGAGAAGAGAGAGAGAAGAGAGAGAGAGAGGGAGAGAAGAGAGAGAGGTAGGAGAACAGAGGTCCCTTTCAGTTTGTTCTGTTGAGGAACAGAGATAGACAGGGGTGGGGGGAAGGGGGGAAGAAAGACAAAAAGAGGGTTGTAAGGGACAGCAATGACCTCCTCAAGGACAGACAGGTCATGTGACCAGAGAAGGCCAGCCCCCTCCCTCCTCCCCTTCTGCTCATGAGCTCAAACTTTTCCACTACACTTTTTTCTCTCTCCTTCTCCCCATTCATTTTCCTCTCCTTTATTCTGCTAGTCTCCTCACTCTTTTCAGCCTCTCCTTTCAATTCTCTCTCCTCTCACTCTCTCTTTCACTCTCTTTCTCTCTCCTCTCTCTCCTTCCTTCGTGTGACCAGCCTTGTCACTGGTCTATAATTCACTGGTCTATAGATAGTCTACTGTATAATGGGTCTATTAACACATTTAACGACATGATTTTCACTGATTTGGTGCTTATTTTACCTCAAACAAAACAATGCCCAACAATTTCTCAAAGTATCCTGACATCCAGGACAGCAGACAAACTTCACATCTCTTATGCTTAGCTTTGTTTTCCACAGGGATATGTATCAATTAGGTTCTCTCTTCAGAGTTAAATCTTTGATTCTGAACATTGTGTTTGATATATTGTAATTGCAGTAAACTCTGAGCCTTTGAAGTTAATTTGTAAATGATGAATCCACAGGTCTCATTAACATCCTGCTGCAGCAGCAATACTAACATGCCTCCCAACACTGACATTACTCACTGGACCTGGGTATTGATGGCTCTATGTGTCAGACAGCCTGGTCTATTCACACTGTTTGCCCATTCAGTTAATTCAGTGTGTGTGTGTGTGTGTGTGTGTGTGTGTGTGTGTTCTTTCAGCTCTGTATACTTTTGTTAAAGTGCTTCAGCAAGGCTACGAGCTGTGACGTATTCATGCAAACCTATTCCAAACACACAGGAAGCCCACATTCACCCACATACACAATACAAACTGATGGGACAGTATGACTACACACACACACACAGACACACACAAACAAACACACCAGCTATTTTTTCAATTTGGTTTTAGTCTTTATGAATAAAATACATTTTAAACCTGTCACACCCTGGTCAAAGTATTTTGTGTTTATCTTTATTTATTTGGTCAGGCCAGGGTGTGGCATGGGTTTTTGTATGTGGTGTGTATGTGTGGGGATTGTAGCTAGTGGGGTGTTCTAGCTAAGTCTATGGCTGTCTGAAGTGGTTCTCAATCAGAGGCAGGTGTTTATCGTTGTCTCTGATTGGGAACCATATTTAGGCAGCCATATTCTTTGAGTTTGTCGTGGGTGATTGTCCTTTGTGTCCTGATGTTCCTGTCTATGTGTTTTCACCAGATAGGCTGTTTAGGTTTTCGTTACGTTCATCACGTTCTTTATTTTGTAGTGTTTGTATTGATTCGTGTTTTACGTTTGTTCATTAAAACATGGATCGCAATCTACACGCTGCATTTTGGTCCAGCTCTCCTTCTCATAAAGAAAACCGTTACAGAATCACCCACCACAAAGGGACCAAGCAGCGTGTCAACAGGCAAGAACAGCCCAAAGTGGAGTACAGTATGGACTATACTTCTTGGGAGGAGATAGACAGGTGGGCGGTCGACCCAGGGAGAGTGCCGGAGCCCGCCTGGGATTCGATGGAGCAGTGCGCGGAAGGATATAGGAGAATGGAGTTTGCGAAGCAAGCAAGGCGGCGCGGACGGAGGCCCCATAGTCAGCCCCAAAAATTTCTTGGGGGGGGGGCTCAGGGAGAGTGTGGCAGAGTCAGGAGCCAGACCTGAGCCAACTCTCCCTGTTTATCGTGAGGAGCCAAGGAGGAGACCAGAACCAGAGCCGGTGTTGGAGGTGAGCGAAACAGAGACTGTGAAGGAGTTAATGGGGAAATTGGAGGAGAGAGAAATGAGGGAGTTGCTGTGTTGGTGTTTTAAACATGGAATTCGCCCGACGGAGCGTGTCGGGGATTTGATGGCACCTGGGTCAGCGCTCCATACTCGTCCTGAGGTGCGTGTTAGTCGGCTGGTTAAGATGGTGCCAGTCTCACGTACCAGGCCTCCTGTGCACCTCCCTAGCCTTGCACGTCCTGTGCCAGCACCGCTCTCAAGATCTCCAGTACGCCTTCACGGTCTAACCCATCCTGTGCCACCTCCACACCCCAGCCCTCCGGTAGCAGCTCCCCGCACCAGGCTTCCTGTGCGTGTCCTCGGCCCAGTACCACCAGTGCCAGCACCACGCATCAGGCCTACAGTGCGCCTCGCCTGTCCAGCGCTGCCAGAGCCTCCCTCCTCTTCAGTGCTGTCGGAGTCTTCCGCCTGTTTAGCGCTGTCAGAGCTTTCCGCCTCTACAGCGCTGCCGGAGTCTCCCGCCTGTTCAGAACTGCCAGTTAGCATAGAGCTGCCAGTTAGCATAGAGCTGCCAGTTAGCATAGAGCTGCCAGTTAGCATAGAGCTGCCAGTTAGCATAGAGCTGCCAGTTAGCATAGAGCTGCCAGTTAGCATAGAGCTGCCAGTTAGCATAGAGCTGCCAGTCTGCATAGAGCTGCCAGTCTGTAAGGAGCTGCCAGTCTGCAAGGAGCCGCCAGAGCTGCCTGTCTGCAGGATGCCGCCAAAGCTGCCAGTCTGCAAGGAGCCGCCAGAGCTGCCAGTCTGCAAGGAGCCGCCAGAGCTGCCAGTTAGCATGGAGCAGCCAGGGCCGCCAGTCAGCATGGAGCAGCCAGGGCCGCCAGTCAGCATGGAGCAGCCAGGGCCGCCAGTCAGCATGGAGCAGCCAGTCAGCATGGAGCAGCCAGTCAGCATGGAGCAGCCAGAGCAGCCAGTCAGCATGGAGCAGCCAGAGCTGCCAGTCAGCATGGAGCAGCCAGTCAGCATGGAGCAGCCAGTCAGCATGGAGCAGCCAGAGCTGCCAGTCAGCATGGAGCAGCCAGTCAGCATGGAGCAGCCAGAGCTGCCAGTCAGCATGGAGCAGCCAGTCAGCATGGAGCAGCCAGAGCTGCCAGTCAGCATGGAGCAGCCAGTCAGCATGGAGCAGCCAGATCTGCCAGTCGACCAGACGCTTCCAGATCTGCCAGTCGACCAGACTCTTCCAGATCTGCCAGTCGACCAGACTCTTCCAGATCTGCCAGTCGACCAGACTCTTCCAGATCTGCCAGTCGACCAGACTCTTCCAGATCTGCCAGTCGACCAGACTCTCCCAGATCTGCCAGTCGACCAGACTCTTCCAGATCTGCCAGTCGACCAGAATCTTCCAGATCCGCCAGTCGACCAGAATCTTCCAGATCCGCCAGTCGACCAGAATCTTCCAGATCCGCCAGTCGACCAGACTCTTCCAGATCTGCCAGTCGACCAGACTCTTCCAGATCCGCCAGTCGACCAGACTCTTCCAGATCTGCCAGTCGACCAGACTCTTCCAGATCTGCCAGTCGACCAGACTCTTCCAGATCTGCCAGTCGACCAGACTCTTCCAGATCTGCCAGTCAGCCAGGATCTGCCAGTCAGCCAGGATCTGCCGAAACCACCTGCCAGCCAGGTAGATTCATCAACCTGCCTGAGCTTCCTCTCACTCCTGAGCTTCCTCTCACTCCTGAGCTTCCCCTCAGTCCCGAGCTGCCTCAGTCCCGAGCTGCCCCTCAGTCCCGATCTGCTCCTCAGTCCAGTGGGGTTCTGGGTGAGGACTACTAGGCCATGGTCGGCGGCGAGGGTGGACTATCCAGGGACGCGAGGAGAAGGGACTAAGACATTGATTGAGTGGGGTCCACGTCCCGCACCGGAGCCGCCACCATGGACAGATGCCCACCCGGACCCTCCCTATTGTTTTGAGGTGCGTTCGGGAGTCCGCACCTTAGGGGGGGGGTTCTGTCACACCCTGGTCAAAGTATTTTGTGTTTATCTTTATTTATTTGGTCAGGCCAGGGTGTGGCATGGGTTTTTGTATGTGGTGTGTATGTGTGGGGATTGTAGCTAGTGGGGTGTTCTAGCTAAGTCTATGGCTGTCTGAAGTGGTTCTCAATCAGAGGCAGGTGTTTATCGTTGTCTCTGATTGGGAACCATATTTAGGCAGCCATATTCTTTGAGTTTGTCGTGGGTGATTGTCCTTTGTGTCCTGATGTCATTGTTCTGTGTTAGGATACACAAGTATAGGCTGTTTCGGGTTTTGTTAAGTTTATTGTTTTGGTAGTGTTTGTGTTTAGTGTGTTATTTCATTAAACATGGATTGCAATAGACACGCCGCATTTTGGTCCGACTCTCCTTCACATAAAGAAAACCGTTACAAAACCTAGTCACATTTTGGTAATTCCATCCTTCTTAGTTTCAGTTATTATCAGTCGACTAAAACTCTGAACAACGTTAGTCTAGTTGAAGTCACAGTCATTTTAGTCACATACAGTATTAGCCAGTGCATTTTTTTTCCTGCATTAAATAAATAATATGTATGTGCACATTCAGATAGCCTGGTCCAACTAGACCTATTATCCCTTCATATATCTGGCACATTGCTGTTGTGGCAGATTGTAAGCAATGCCATGCATGATTTACCAGGTAGGCTACGAAGCCTTCCCTCTGGGCACAGACGTCAGTTCAACGTCAAGTTTTGATGTCAATTTGGTTGACTGTCAACTAACGTGAATTAAAATTAAAATTAACACAAAAAAAGTTCACCATGTCATTGGATTTAGGTAGTTGTGTGAGAAAAAGACGAAATTCCCTTACATTGATGACTTTTTGCAAATCCTATCATTTTCCCACGTTGATTTTAAACATTTTAGGCAAGTTAAACCATTTAGGTATACAGCTCTTTTCTCCCCATCATAATCTTGGGATGGGGGTAAATAACAGTGATTCGCTTAAAAGGGGGAGAATCTGAGCTTTCCAACCATGGCATAAATATTACTATACTCTAATATTCAGCAAGTGAATATTTCCAATCAGAAATAAACAACTGCACTTCATTTGCGGACCGCGAGAGTAGCAACATAGATGAATTGCAGCGCACATGGGAAAATAGAGATTCTGATATGATCAAAGCTAAAATAGCCAAGATGATAGTACAAGAGTAAACATGATTGTTTCTAGTTTAGTTAGTCACAAGTGAAGTGTCCTGGCTGGCTGCGCATCAGTTCAAAAGATTGACGAGCGACTGAAGTGACCGCTCAGGAGCTGTTGTCAGCCTAATCAGACAACCAACTGAAATAAATTAATTCTGCCAATGAGAGGATTGCATGACATATTCTGCATGCTTGCTTATGATTGGACAAAAGAGATGAAAAAGGAGCTTCTGGTCAAATTGAATGTCCGTTAGTCTCTCATATGGAATTCCTGTCATCACATTTTCGTTGACTAAAATAGAAATTAATTTGTCGCAGTTATCGTTTTTTTTTTCATGTCATTTTTTTATTATCGTCATTCGTTTTTGTCAGGAAAAATAGGTAATTTGCATGTATTTTGAGTCATAGTTATTGTTGACGAAATGAACACTGACACACAGACACAGGCATAGAAACACACACATTCGTTGTAAACTACTTGTAGTAGTCAACTGTATTCCATTCCACATGAGCAACCTGAGGCCTAAAATGTTATGGCACTGTCTGTTCTTCTACGAGCTTTTAATGTTATGAGACAACCTGGAAATGATTGGCATGCTCAAACCAGACCCTCAGAATTATACATTTTTCAGGAAATGGACTGTAAAATGCCCAAATGTGGGCTTGACAGACCAAATTGGCAGTTTGAAAGTTCAGTTACCCTTGTGTTCAACTTTTCTTTTCCTCCCAATTGCAGACATTACAATCTTGGAAAGTTTTCAGTCTGTAATGACACGACTTGAGGAGAGAGTGACCGCCACTCTGTACATAAGACCAAGTTGTATAAAATGTGAGAGTGCTGTAGCTAGATGTATTGACGTGACAAACAACAACAGATCAAAAAGCCCTTTCTCCTCGAGTTATGCTTCTAACGGCTCTACAATGAGACATCAAATGATAGATTGAACGGGATATTAAGCACAAACACGTTTTATACAGGAAGTAACATATTATAGAAAATGGATGACGTTGTAAACAGTTGTGCAACATTTTCGGGACCCCTTTTGGCTCGTGAGCACTACCTTCAGAACTACTGGCTGAAATGATACAAAATCTTTATAACGCATATGCAGGGTTTCATATTTTGCCTCAGCACTGAGCTTAGATGGTCAATATGGTAGGTACAATCTCTAAACAAAAGCTCTGGCACTGGTTTAATTCATACCCAGAGAGAAGAAGCCCATACCTCTTGCCAAAAGCAGCGCCACCATCTCCTCTTGGCCCTCTTGTGTAACCTCTATGTGTGGAGTGTGTCCCTCATCGTATCCCCTCTCCATCAGCAGGGCAGCCAGCTCTGCATGTCCCCTACAGGCCGCCAGCGTCAGCGGAGACACCGCAGAGTCAGCAGGTATGTTGACCTCTCCCCCGCTGTCCAACAGCAGCCGGTGTGTCTGTGTGTGTACTCACCATACAAGCCACCATGAGTGTTGTGTGCATCTAATCAGCCCCAGCTTCTAACAAACAGGAAGTGCACCATGTCCAGGTGCCCTGTGTGTGTGGACATGAGGAACAATGATAAACAATGCTCTGGGTGCTTCTTCCCTACAATGACATTTCCTGTTTAACATTCACTCGATGTCAACAGAAGTGACAACATTAGATCACTAATGCAATGTGTCAGATGTTTCCCGTGTGGTTCTGTGTTATACAGGGAGGGAGCAGAGGCACACCTTTGCTGATTAGAAACTGTACAGTACTCTTGCTGCATTCATCACCTCCCTCCGATTCATGTTCCTGAAAGACGAACAGGAAGACAGACTGAAAGACAGGAGTGAGTAAAGTGGACACACGGAAACACACGAGCAGCAATGTATCCCGAGATAAATGGCATAGGCAGCATGTGCATGACTGATTACATTAAAGGTGTTATACATATCATTTCTCAGAATTTCTCCCCTACAGTTTGTGGAAGCTAGTTGAATTGCATCAGCACTAGGTTGCAATCTAAACAAATCTCCCCCTCCCCCGTAACATGGCAGAAACTTCCGGTTTTGGTCCACCAGCTTCAAACAGCTACAAAACACATATTGTTATTGAACATATATTTCACAGATGGTACAATGATTCCCTGCACTATTCTGTGCTTGTTTTCTAACATAAACGGAAATTGAGCGAACAGTGTGGAATTTTACCAACCAGGAAATGATAGTGATTTATTTCTACATTGGCCGTTTGCCCTAATTGGCCACTTGCCCCACATTGGCCACTTGCCCCACATTGGCCACTTGCCCCAGTTTCCACTAGATAAAACATCCACAAAACCAAAACAACTTATTTTGCCGGCCGGTGGGACAAATCAATAGGCCAATATCACAGCCAATCAGAACACTGAAGTGATACTGTGAAACACTATCATTCTAGTATTACTGCAGATATATTATGGACATTTTCTGCTCACAAACTATGTCAGGTAACCTGAGGTCAGACTAGGGTAGCTAGGTAGCTACAGCAGCTATGGATAAGGGAAATGTTCAACACAGCAAAGAATGACTATGATTAAATTAATGGAGCTTACCGTCTAATTAGCAAGCTATGTTTTTGGACACCCCTTCAGATGAGTGGATTCGGCTATTCAGCCACACCCGTTGCTGACAAGCACACAGCCATGCAATCTCCATAGACAAACACTGGCAGTAAAATGGCCTTAATGAAGAGCTCAGTGACCTTCAACATGGCACCGTCATAGAGGAGGCCACCTTTCTAGCAAGTCAGTTAGTCAAATTATTGCCCTGCTAAAACTACCCCGTTCATCTGTAATGTTATTGTGAAGTGGAAACAGCTCAACCACAAAGTGGTAGGCCCCACAAGCTCACAGAATGGGACCGCCGAGTGCTGAAGCGCGTAGCCCGTAAAATGTGTCTGTCCTTGGTTGCAACACTCATTTTGGAGTTCCAAACTGCCTCTGGAAGCAACGTCAGCACAAGAATTGTTCGTCAGGAACTTGCCTTTCTTTGATTGCTGAAAGCCATACTTTTTCAATAAACATTAATCAAATACAACCACAGACTGTTTGCTCGTTGCTGTTGCTCTAAGAAGGCAATTGTTCCAATTTGTATTTGATTAACGTTTATTGGAAAAGTATGGATTTCAGAAAAGAAAGAAAGGCACACCACTGCAGAGGACACTTTTGTAAAAGTTAAACGAGTATATTTATATAATGAATATGTGTTTGGAGGGCTAAAACTATTCAATATCAAAGCATTACACCTGTCTCCTAAAGCTTCTATTATTCTGAAACTGTAACTAAATGCAAACTGGTTTTCCAGTAGTCTACTAAGAGAGACACATCCTATGTTTAAACAGAGGCTCTTTGCTCTTTTAAAGATTAAAACGATCAATTTCCGGTGGATTGACAATGGAACCCTCTTTAAATAATCCTCCTTCTTAAAGGAGGAAGCCATGTTGGCTACGTTTCCAATTGTATCCTCCAGAAGAGGCAGAATATATATTACTGCAAATATCTGTATTTATTTAACCTTTATTTACCTAATATTAATATAATAATATGGCTAAACTCCTGATGTACTGATGGAGGATAAACCAGAGAGAATGTATATGAGTATGTATTTGAGTATCATGTTTATGAAAGACATTGTTTACAATGATGGTAAAATGATGTCATACAAGCAATTAGTCAAGGTGTATGGAGATGTGTGCTCAATACAAAATGATAACCAACTCAGCTGAGCTCTGCCACAAAATTGGAAGATGCAATTACTTAAAAGAGAAAGTAATGAATTAGTTTGTTCGCATCCAGTTAAAGATGTCTTAAAATGACCAACATAAATCATAAAATGTATCAGTTTCACTTACAGTCAAGAAGTTTGACAACTGTGCAGCATAAAATTAAAGATAGTGGGGAACAGATGTTCCTAGTCTCAATATTATGAACTGTTTATGAACTGATGTACAAAACAACAATTGATGCATCAATCCATTCTTTTCAATTTAAGCTATTATACAAAAATTCATGCCTCAAAAACAATGCTCAGTTTATGGGGCATTGAACAGTCAGACCGGTGCAGACTGCCACGTGGAAACAGAATCAATAGAGCATCTCTTCTGGTACTGTCCATCGCTGGCTTGTTTTTGGAGTCCAGTTGAACCTGCAAACTGTGTTGTTGGGAGTCAATAGGAAATATCATTGTGCTCTTGGGTAAAACAACATATTTTGGAGATGGGGAGGTTCAAGTCACTAGTGAGACACCATGGTAGAATGGAGGGATGTATTGCAAGAGGAAATGGTAGAATGATGATTTACTGGGAAAGATGGGTTGATCTGAAGGTTGGAATTAAATGAGGGTTGTAAATACATACACACATGCACAGCATCAAGTTTAGGTTGGAGGTCCTCCAATCAGGAGTGAGGGTGGGGATGTTTTGTGTTTAGTTATGTATGTTTGGTGTTTTGGTTTCACACTGTGAGCGATGTGTGTGTGAACAGTGTGTGTGCTGGTCCTGTTGGTTATGCGTGCGCTCACCCGGTCATCGGGCGGGGCTTGGTCCATCCCGCCCTTGGAAAATCCCTTTTGGGCCGGGGGCGGGGGCTTCGGCCTGACGGCGTTTCGGGTGGGGGCGAGAGCACCTTTTGACCAGACCTCTGACGGTAGTGGCTATTCATACTGGTTTTGTATTGTATTGTTGTTTTAATAAAACAGTGATATATTTCTTCACAATCGGTCAAACGTTACACTTTGAATATCTCTATTTTACTAACCATGCACAATAACAAAAGTGTTCTAAATCGTGTGTGAACCTAATTGAAAGATGTACCAGACATTGTTGCTACAGTTGTTTCTGAATTTAAAAGTAATCCAAGAAGTAATCGTCTAGTTTTTCAAAAGCAGGTGTGTGTGTGTGTGTGTGAGGTCTCAGTGTTACTCAGGACTCAGTGATGATTAAAGAGAAAGACTTCTGCTGTCTGACTCCCCATGACATCCCCAGAGTGTTCCCCTGCTGTTCCATACACTCAGCAGGCCACCAGGTGTGTGTGCGTGTGTGTGTGACTGTGTATGTGACTGTGTGTGTGTGTTTGTTTGTGTGCCCTCTCTGGATTTGGACAGAGGCTCTTTGTTTGTGGTGCCAAGTCTCAGCTCAGGCGAGGAGGCTGGCACTGGCAGAGCCCTGTTGCACTCTCTCCTTTATTTAATTATTTTGTTTTTCTACTTTCTGTACTAAACTTTTGGTCTTTCTCTCTTGCTCTCTTTCCTGTTTACTTCCCTTCTTTATGTTTTTCCACCTTTCACTTCTTCCGTTCTCTTCTTTCTCATATTCTCTATTTCTTTCTCGCACTCGCTCTTTCTTTAATTCTCTATTTCTCTCTCTTTTTTTCATTCTCCCTCTTTCTCTCATTTTCTCCACCGCTATTTCTGTCTCCATCAATTTCTTCAGTCTCACTCTCTTTCTCTCACACCTCTCTTCCCTAACAAATCTCTCTACTCTACCCACATCCTTTAATTCCCCCTCCTCTCCCTCACTCGCTTCTAATCAAGACTTTAAACTGTATCTGGGTTGATCAGATGTGTATCCCTGTAGGATTAGGAATGGAAAGATTGTGAATGGCCAATGGGATGATTGCACAGACCTCAAGGCCAGGATATGAATGCCCCTGGATAAGGTCTTTCACACTGGTACGAATGCATGGTGGTTAAACCTTGTGTAATCCACAATAATTCCACATAATCAAAGATGCTGTTTAGGGACACATACATGTGTGTGTGTGTACGTGTGCATTCGTTTGCGTGTGTAAGCCTCAGAGCAATACGGTTTTATTGCACTGTGATGAGCTCTTAACCCCTCTTCCTCTTTCCTTCCTTCTACAATTCTATTTCTCCTTTTCCTCTCTCCCCTGCTCTCTCTGTCCTGAATCCCTCCATCCACAACTACCTCCCCCATCTCCCCAACTCTCTCTGTGTCCTAGTCTGGGTAGAGGACAAAGCCATGTCAAAGTAGGATGGAGAAGAGCAGGACCGTCCAGGGACCACTGTTCTCATCCACAGTGATGTGTGTGTGTGTAGTTATGTGCAGTTGTGTGTGTTTCCTTTCTCTCTCCCCCTCTCTCTCTAGTCAGTGAGTGTTGGAATTCCACAGGTGTTGAGGGATTATTACAGTCTCCTTGTTGAGATTCAATTGGCACAGTGGCCAATTTAGGGCAACAGCAATGAGTTCCCTCTCAAAACAAAACCTATTCACCATTGGGATATTAAACATATGAAAACAGGCCCCTGTGCTAATGCCTCAGAATCATACACTTCCGCTTTGATTGTCAGTTTTCCAAGAACTTACCTCTTTTGCAGTTATCTGGGTAGCAACAAATGAAATGGTGAGAACGGATGGGGCTCAAGCATTTCAAATACAGGTGCCAGTTCCATTTGGTGTTTGTTTGTCCACAATCGTTTTTTTTAATGCAGGGAGTGGTCACCTCTAAAAAGTGTAAACACTGGTCATGTTTGCTCTAAATAAGGAGCAGTTCTCTATTTGACACACAGACACACACCACACACATAGACACACACAGTTTATCTCCATATTTATCTCCTCCCTTGTCTCTGTAGCCAGTTGCACCTATGGGCTGGTATGAGATGAGGTGAGCGATGCCATAAATACCTTTGTTTGGGATCTTTGTTTCCACCCCGGAGGACAAGAGACGGTGCACTTCACTGTTCACCCATCCATGCTGGCTGTGTTTGTCAAAGTTAGTCGAACTTTGGGTAAGCTAAGTTTTGTTTGTTGGTCTGTGAATGTTTTACCGCTTGTTAAAGTATACGACCATGAGCCATGTAAAACAATGATTTGTGTTTCAGTGACGTGTTCGGCGCAGGTTTGAAACGCGATCAACGCTGTCGGCGAGACACAGCATTGAAACCGTTTTGTTGGCTGCGTAGGCCTGGAGGGTTAGCGATAAGTGAATTCGTCCATAGTTGCCAATATATCTTGGCTAGTAGAAAGGGTTGGAAGCAATTTTTCAACTAACCAGGGCCTCGTTTCCCAGAGCCTTTGTAGCGTTAATATCATCGTTAGAACCTTCTTACGATGTAGCTTTAGTAGCCCAGGTGTTTCCCATAGCCTTCGTTAGTAAAGCAGCTCTGAAAAACCTTTGCACATCTCTGAGTGATCCAGACCACTCGTAGAGCAGCCAAGGTGCACCGTTAGATGCTTTTTTGCCATTCCGCGTCACTGTATTCATAGAGGATCTATTGAATCTACTGAAATCTATTTCATGTTCAATCAATGGAGTTCTATTTTGCGACTAGGCTACTGTCTGTAAAAAAAAATGTGGGCCTCAATGTGTTTCATGATATGTGACAACATGTGCGCAATGACGTGCCCAATCTGTGATTTTGCTCCTTTATTATTAGGGAAGCATAATGAACCACCTCAATAGCCTTTTTGCAGCCATAAGTGGTAATCTCTCTCTAGGAGCTGATCCGTCATCACTATTGTGGAATAATTCTAATGTTAAGGTAAGATTTGAATGGACAAAGCTGACCCGAGAGCAGCGCTGCCTTTTTTTTGATCCTATCAGTAACGACACATGGTCTAACGACGCACTTAGTGAACGTTCTCTACGTTCTTGTTTGGGGAAACACTTAAAAAGCTGGCTCACAAATAACGTAAATAACGATGCATCTGGTACGATCATCGTAATGCTTAAGTTACATCGCAATTGGGAAACGAGGACCTACTTTCTTCGTTTGGGAGAAAGGTGTATCTTATCAATGTCTATGTTCAGTTGCAGGTGGTTCTCCAAAAACCAGAGAATATTCAGAAAGATAGTACAAATCTAAGTTTTGTATCGAGAAAGAAATGCCTCATGTATGTGTTTGGATCTTTGTTTTGGTCGCACTGTGTGATGCGCTGTCATCTATTTTTACACGTGGCCATGGGCGCGTCGCATAGAAATGACTAGTTCCTGTAAAGATGTTGGGAAATGCAAGATGTCTGGCAGCTGTTATGGCGAGGGAACTCCTCACTTGGTGCAAAACGTGGATTCTACAAACTTTAAAAAATATTCTCTGGTTTTGGGAGAACCACGTGCAACTAAGCACAGACATTTATAAGATAGACTTTACTTCTGAATCAAGAATGAAGAAAGTATTAGCAAAACGTTACTTATTGTTAGTTTGTGTCCCTTATATTAGGTAGGTAGGATAAAAAAATAGTTGAGTCTGCCCTAAGCGAATGAGCTGGTATTCAGGCAAAATATTTGGTGTTGTTTTGGCAGTCAAACTAGTTGAATTTTCTTTGTTATATGTTTGGTTTGTATATTTGTCTTGTTTTGTTACCACTTCCCCAGAGCCTTCCAGGGCTTGTTGTCTTATTTTGTTACCACTTCCCCAGAGACTTCCAGGGCTTGTTGTCTTTTTGGGGGTTATTTTGGTTAGAGAGCAGTGGCAAGTCTTAAGAATTAATGTGTGTGCTTTAGCATGCTAATTATCACAAGTGTGTTATCTTTCAAATAATGTTTCCTATTGAGTATGCTATCTAACAAATAATGTTTCATATTGAGTATGCTATCTAACAAATAATGTTTCCTATTGAGTATGCTATCTAACAAATAATGTTTCCTATTGAGTATGCTATCTAACAAAGAATGTTTCCTATTGAGTATGCTATCTAACAAAGAATGTTTCATATTGAGTATGCTATCTAACAAAGAATGTTTCATATTGAGTATGCTATCTAACAAAGAATGTTTCATATTGAGTATGCTATCTAACAAAGAATGTTTCCTATTGAGTATGCTATCTAACAAAGAATGTTTCATATTGAGTATGCTATCTAACAAATAATGTTTCCTATTGAGTATGCTATCTAACAAAGAATGTTTCATATTGAGTATGCTATCTAACAAATAATGTTTCATATTGAGTATGCTATCTAACAAATAATGTTTCCTATTGAGTATGCTATCTAACAAAGAATGTTTCATATTGAGTATGCTATCTAACAAAGAATGTTTCATATTGAGTATGCTATCTAACAAATAATGTTTCATATTGAGTATGCTATCTAACAAATAATGTTTCATATTGAGTATGCTATCTAACAAATAATGTTTCATATTGAGTATGCTATCTAACAAATAATGTTTCATATTGAGTATGCTATCTAACAAAGAATGTTTCATATTGAGTATGCTATCTAACAAAGAATGTTTCATATTGAGTATGCTATCTAACAAAGAATGTTTCATATTGAGTATGCTATCTAACAAATAATGTTTCATATTGAGTATGCTATCTAACAAATAATGTTTCCTATTGAGTATGCTATCTAACAAATAATGTTTCCTATTGAGTATGCTATCTAACAAATAATGTTTCATATTGAGTATGCTATCTAACAAAGAATGTTTCATCAGGTCTTACAAATATTTTTAATCACAAGTGTAATATCTTACAATGATTGTGAATATACTTTATCTAAGTTTGCATGATATTCTCCTTGAAGTGTTTTACATGCAAGGTTTGAGTCTTGGAGATTTGGTAGTATTTCTTGCCCTGCTGTCAATCCATTGTTTGTGCCCTCTATGTTAATAAACCTTGGCACTTTGGTTAACTATTGTTCATCTCAATCATTTGACAGACCTGTGCTTAACTTGTCCCGAGGACCTCCCCTCGTGTACAAAAAAGGTGGCGCAGTACCGTTTGCATATCTCTAAAAACACACACTCTCTTTCAGAAACTCCCTCACCTTTTCTGTCTACCCATCTCTCTTTTCTATCTACCCATCTCTCTTTTCTTTCTACCCATCTCTCTTTTCTGTCTACCCATCTCTTTTCTGTCTACCCATCTCTCTTTTCTGTCTACCCATCTCTCTTTTCTGTCTACCCATCTCTCTTTTCTATCTACCCATCTCTCTTTTCTGTCTACCCATCTCTCTTTTCTGTCTACCCATCTCTCTTTTCTGTCTACCCATCTCTCTTTTCTATCTACCCATCTCTCTTTTCTATCTACCCATCTCTCTTTTCTGTCTACCCATCTCTCTTTTCTGTCTACCCATCTCTCTGTTCTATCTACCCATCTATCATGTCATTATTTCCCTCTCTAAATCTCCATCTACACTCCACAAAGTATAACAGCTACTATGGAAGAATTGACATATCGCCGATTTAAGAGAGTATGGCTTACCAACTTTAAAGGTTTGCACTTTTTTGTAAAATTAATAAAGTCTATTTGATTATGTTGGGTTCTTAAGAAAGTATAAAAGTTTTTATGTTGCTATTATTTAAATAAACTGGTGTTACACATCTACACCCCCCCCCCCCCCCCATCTCTCTTACCGCCCGCCTCTCCCCACAGACTGACAACCACAAACAGCCAGACATTTACTAAACAGACACCCGCGGCACTCCACCCTGCCTCCTGAAGTACAACCTCTCCCTGAGTGTGTCAAGGTTACGCACTCTTCCCCACGGCCTCCATCTTAACCTGTGGATTTACATGTGACAGCAAAGGTCAAGGAATGAATGTGCTGGGACGTTGTCCAGTTGGAAGGCAGATAAAATGGCCTCTGGGTCAAAGTCAGTATTGTTTGTTATAATTGCAACAACCAACACGCCACCGAACAAAGGCCAATGGCCTTGGTTTCTATACTGGCAACTTCTGTTTCAAATGTGAGAATGAATGTACAAACACAGTTCTTTATGCTCGCTTCAACAGCTTTTCGTGATATTATTTAGCTTCAAAGGTGCAGGATTTCTTTCAAATCAACCAACAAGTGAGAAAGTAAGTGCAGCAGAGAGAAAGAAAATGATCTTTATTCATTAATTGTCCTCGTTCTTTTCCATTCCACTCCACACTGTTATTACTGTCAACTTCTTTTCCATTCCACTACACACTGTTATTACCGTCAACGTCAGACAGATTCTTTCTTTCAGGGGCCTTGTCGTCAAAATGACCAAGCTGTATAGGTGAAGGTTGAATAAATAAATAAATGACATTTCACAGATCCCCCTCCTCCTCCCCAACCCCTCCCATCCTCAGCCCCCTCTCCACTCACCTGCCTCATTCCTCCTGTGTACCTCCCCTTGGGCAGGTAAACCAGTCGTGTATATAAATATATTCAAACCTCAGTTAGCTATCCAGGGAGCTCTGGGGTGACTCGAGACGTCGAGAAGTGAGAGAGAGAAGTGTAAACGTGTAACAGGTGGAGTTTCTCAGGATAAGGAGCAAGTATATTCTCTTTACAAACCACTGGGATTGAGAGTCCTAGAACAGCAGTGCAAGGATGGGGCTTGGAGTAAGTCTGGATTTCACTTTTAAGTATCAGGATTTGGATTTACTTATATTGTGTCCTTTCAACTTAAAAAAAAATATGTTGTTTTGTTTTGCAGTTCATATTAAAAGTTTAGCCCTCGGTTCATGGCTGCTTCTTAGTTTTAAAAAATAAAGTTCTATATTTGATAAAGTTCTGAATGCACTCCTTATCTAAGCCCTCATTAGGAAAGAGGCACATCGATAGTTCACACTCTCTCATCATTAACGTGCCTTCTGATATACAGAAGGGGAAAGATGATTATAAGCTGGCGGCGACCTCCGAGGACAATGGAAATAAAAAGAGCAAAAAGGAGGTGAAGAAAGCAAAGGAGAAGAAGGACATGGACGATCTGAAAAAGGAAGTTGACCTGGTGAGGAAAACGGATTATTTATTAAATTACTAATTATATTCATCTCATTGTGTTGACATGAACAATGCACATTTATCCATATACAATTTACACATCAAAGCACTGGAGTTGGCTGCAAAAATGTTAATCCGTAGTCCCAGAGATGATTTAAATAGTGTGATATAGCATCAAAACTATCAGCATTTTCAGGAAGAAAAGACTAAGGTTAACAGTAAGCCTATTCATCTCTATGGATCAGAAAAGGTACAACACACAACGTTTCAAATGTGCAGCAAGCTCTGTAGTTTCTAGACTTGCATTTGGGTACTCATTAGCAATTTAATTGACTTACTATTACTCTGCAGTGAGCCTTGGGTTTCAAAACCCCAATGGCCTGCGTTTAAACTTCAGAGGAACAGTAGCATATCTTTGGAAACGGCTTTTTTAAATACAAGGAGCCGAATAAAAACGTGTGTGTCCTGTGCAGAACTTTTTCAGGGCAGAAATGTGAACCAGACAATTCCATCCATCATAAAGAAACACATGACTTATCTTTGGTTTATGTTGAAACCGATGCAGCATAACCTCATCATACCTAGGATCATTTCAAATTGTCAGAGGAATGTGTTTCATTAACTATGCATGTGCTGCATATACTTTCGCCATGGGGGAAAAGTTGAGAGAACTCCCTAGTTCAACAAGCAACTGTTTCTTTATTTCTCAATCTGTCTCTCCCCCCCCCCCCTCTCTTATTTAGGATGACCACAAGTTGACCTTGGATGAACTTCATAAGAAATACGGCACAGACTTAGCCAGGGTGAGTGAGTGAATATGTGTGTGCCCCTGTTTTTTAAAACTGACAACCAGTTGTATCAGCTGCTCCTACGGATGATTTCTGACTGTAATTTGAAGCGCATTGAGGTCGTGGAGGTTACGGCACGAGGTCATATCGTAGGTAGAACTTCATCTGCCTTCTAAGTCATGATCACATCACTATCTACCACTGAATCTTTGAACATGAAACACATCTATGTCTTCCTAAAGTTTACACAGAGTTTGGAATTAAGCATATATTTTCCGTTTGTGTGACTCCCATTACATTCTTTTCATTTTATTTTTTGAATCCTTTATTTAACCCGAGTGGTCACATTGAGATGTACATCTCTTTTACAAGTGAGCCGTGGCCAGAAAAGTGGCATACATAGTATACACAGCATAAAAACACAACATTAGACATGCCAGTGAGTGGAAGTTAAAACGCTGCATAGAACACATGGATGAGACTTTCTCCATTTGTGTGACAGCAAGTCAGATTCACATGAACATTTTTTAACAAGCCATAGGGTAGGTCTAATGCAGGGGACACAATATCTGCAATATCAGCTTTGTGTGGAGTACAATTAGGACAGGCCTAAACATTGTTTTGTGTGGAAAGGATAACAGTTAAATACTATTTTGGTGATGGTGCACAGATAATGATCTGTTGATATTTGATCCAGGGATTAAGCAGAATTTCCACTACAAGGGCCACATTCACACGGGAACATTGAAAGCACTATGTAGTGATGAGGGGCGAGGTATGGGGGGGGGGGGGGGTTCCGTAGGTAATCACTCTACTGCCTCTTACTCTGCCTCTTCCTGCTTTCCTCCCTCCTCCTTTCTCTTCACTCTACCTTTCCCTCTCTCCTTCTCTCTCATCACTCCCCCATCCAGGGTCTATCCTCAGCTCGGGCTAAGGAGATCCTTCTTCGTGATGGCCCCAACACCCTGACCCCTCCTCCCACTACCCCTGAGTGGGTGAAGTTCTGCAGGCAGCTCTTTGGTGGGTTCTCTATGCTCCTATGGATTGGTGCTATGCTCTGCTTCCTGGCCTACGGAATCCAGGCCGCCTCCGAGGATGAGCCGGCCAATGATAATGTGAGAATTATAGAATTCTGAGATAATTTGAGACTTAACAAAAACTACAATGCCTCTAGTGCCTGAAAGGGTTTTCTCACTTAACCGTAACGTAATAGTCTCATAGTCTTTCTCCCTCTTCGTTTCTGTCCCTCACAGTTGTACCTGGGTGTGGTGCTCTCTGTTGTCGTCATTGTCACTGGCTGTTTCTCCTACTACCAAGAGGCCAAGAGCTCAAAGATCATGGACTCCTTCAAGAACCTGGTCCCACAGGTTAGACTTCTGAGACCTCTGAGAAGAACTTGATTGTATTGTCATGTCTACAGATTGTAATCCTGTCACCTGCCTTGTAGCAAGCCCTGGTTGTCCGTGACGGTGAGAAGAAGAACATCAACGCTGAAGAAGTGGTGGTTGGAGATCTGGTGGAGGTGAAAGGAGGAGATAGGATCCCAGCTGATTTGCGTATTGTCTCTGCCAGCGGCTGCAAGGTGAGTACTTTACAATCCCAAAAAACTTGCCGGAGACCAAAACGAATAAAAACAGCACAAAATGTTGTCATATTATATGACAAACTGTCCTGAACTGTTTCGGATGGGAAGCATGCGGACACCTTTAGTGTCATTCAATGTTGTATTAATGCAATTCTCTTTTCCCACTCAGGTGGACAACTCCTCCCTCACTGGTGAATCTGAGCCCCAGACACGTACTCCGGATTTCTCCAATGACAACCCCCTGGAGACAAGGAACATTGCCTTCTTCTCTACCAACTGTGTTGAAGGTAAATACCTTCAGTAACTAGCCGTAGTGATTTAATAGTTCAAATAACTTGAAATGTATCACTTAGCCATTTTGTGATTCTAAACCATATTCTTCATGTTTTGTCAGGAACTGCCAGAGGTATCGTCATCAACACTGGTGACCACACTGTCATGGGTCGTATCGCCACCTTGGCCACGAGTCTGGAGGGTGGGAAGACGCCTATAGCCAAAGAGATTGAGCACTTTATCCACATCATCACCGGTGTGGCCGTCTTCCTGGGCGTGTCTTTCTTCGTCCTCTCCCTCATTCTGGGATATGGTTGGCTGGAAGCTGTCATCTTCCTCATCGGAATCATCGTTGCTAATGTGCCAGAGGGTCTCCTGGCTACTGTAACTGTGAGTACTGATGAAATGTCATGTTTAACAAAAACTTCAGTCCTAACAACAAAACTTGTTGATTATTTAACTGTCTAATATGGCTTTCTATCGTAGGTGTGTTTAACTCTGACTGCCAAGCGTATGGCCAAGAAGAACTGCCTGGTGAAGAATCTTGAAGCTGTTGAGACCCTTGGCTCCACCTCCACCATTTGCTCTGACAAGACCGGAACCCTGACTCAGAACAGAATGACCGTGGCTCACATGTGGTTCGACAACCAGATCCATGAGGCTGACACCACAGAGAATCAGAGTGGTACCTGCTTCGACAAAAGCTCTGCCACCTGGGCTTCCCTGGCTAGAGTCGCTGGCCTGTGCAACCGCGCCGTCTTCCTGGCAGAACAGAACAACGTACCTATCCTCAAGAGAGATGTGGCTGGTGATGCTTCAGAGTCTGCCCTGCTGAAGTGTATCGAGCTGTGCTGCGGGTCTGTCAAAGACATGAGAGAAAAGTACAGCAAGATCGCTGAGATTCCCTTCAACTCCACCAACAAATATCAGGTAACCACATGCACTCTCTGTGGTATCTGTGGGTTAACAACGGGTTAAACTTAGTTGTAGAAGGTGGTGTGATAGACTCAAAATCAGGATGGATGGATGGCTTTTCTCAATCAGCTTGGAAATGCCACTTTGTATTGACATCCAATAAGTTGCCAGAACTTTCGTTTTCCTGGCACTGTGGGCTACTTACTGGTCATTTCCTGCTAATTTAAATTTAAACTCTCTTCATGGTGTCATCTGATCAAAAACCAATTCATTTCGCCCCTAGCTCTCCATTCATAAGAACATTGTGGCCGGAGAGTCCAATCACCTACTGGTGATGAAGGGAGCCCCTGAGAGGATTCTGGACCGCTGCTCCACCATTTTGATCCAGGGCAAAGAACAGCCTCTGGATGACGAGTTGAAGGAAGCCTTCCAGAACGCTTACGAAGAGCTGGGAGGGCTGGGAGAGAGAGTGCTGGGTAAGAGGGCACCAATATGGGAAAATATGCATTCAAAGGTTTTGGACTGAATGAAAAGTCTAGAACAGTGGTATTCAAAATGTTTCAGTGGGGAACCCATTTTTTCAACCAGAATTTCTTGTGACCCCACCCCAAATCTAATGACATAACATAGAGGCAATCTGGAGTTACTACATCTTTTATCCTCAATTTGTTGACGTATTGATAAGTACCTATTGATTCTTGAAGATTATAACTGAATAAATGCCTAATTAGTTAAACTGTCGTAAACCATCATAACCCGAAATATAAGCTTTTTTTTACTCCAATGTTTGTAAACAAAGTAAATGTAAAACAACACTGAATAGCCTCAAAACGTGGTTAAACTATCATTTTGATATCATGGATGGTCAATCCTTACATCCATAGCTCTGTCTATGAGGGTTATCGTTTCTCCAGCCCCATCCCTCAGCTTTTTACCGAACCAGCTGTGGGGAGCCCGCTTTGTTATTGTTTCAACTGCTGATTGCCACTTTCAATTTTAACATCAACAAATAACCTTCAATTCATGACATTTTCAAAATTAAAAGAAACCAATAACAAAATGATCTTTCTTAAAACATTTTGTATGTTGTCCCAACATAATCTGTACTCTTCATTTATTTCTTTGTGACTACAATCCAGTTCGACCCTGACTGGTCTAGAACATGAAGAATTTGTTGTGGCGTGTCTCTGACTCTGTGTCTTTTTCAGGTTTCTGTCATTTCCAGCTTCCTGATGACCAGTTCGCTGAGGGCTTCCAGTTCGATTGTGAAGAGGTGAACTTCCCAACTGAGAATCTGTGCTTCGTTGGCCTAATGTCCATGATTGACCCTCCCCGTGCTGCTGTGCCTGACGCTGTGGGCAAGTGCAGGAGTGCTGGAATCAAGGTATGGCAATATCATACTAAACACAAGACTCTTCAGTCAATCCACATAGCAGCCACTGTGATCAGACCACTCCTCTTCCCTTCCTTCCCTTAGGTTATCATGGTCACTGGTGATCATCCCATCACTGCTAAGGCCATTGCCAAGGGTGTGGGCATCATTTCTGAAGGAAACGAGACTGTTGAGGACATCGCTGCTCGTCTGAAAATCCCAGTTTCTGAGGTCAATCCAAGGTATTTGCAATTTGTTTGGGATCATTTCAGTTATGTCATCATACTGTCTACACTTAAAGAGGAGTGACAGAAACATTTATTTTGCCTTTTTGGGGCATCATCAGAACAGACCAATACAAGCCCCTATATTTAGTTTATATTTGTACCCTCCAGAGATGCCAAGGCCTGTGTTGTCCACGGTGGAGAGCTGAAGGACCTGTCAGCCGAACAGTTGGATGACATTTTGGCCCATCACACTGAGATTGTGTTTGCCAGAACATCTCCTCAGCAGAAGCTGATCATTGTGGAGGGTTGCCAGCGTCAGGTACTATTTTATTGAAATAATTCATGCTCATGAGTCAGTCAGGATGATTGCATCTTACTTTTGGAGTTTCTAACATCTGTAAACACCTATCCTCCTTATCCACAGGGTGCTATTGTAGCTGTGACAGGTGATGGTGTGAATGATTCTCCTGCTCTGAAGAAGGCTGACATAGGTGTTGCAATGGGTATCTCTGGATCTGATGTCTCCAAGCAGGCTGCAGACATGATCCTCCTGGATGACAACTTTGCCTCCATCGTGACTGGTGTTGAAGAGGGTAAGAGAAGCTCTGGCAATGACCATCAATCTGCTGGGTTTTTCCATCCTTCTCTCAACACCCTGACTATTCCTTCCCCCCATCCTCTATTCCCCCTCAGGCCGTCTGATCTTTGACAACTTGAAGAAGTCCATCGCCTACACCCTGACCAGTAATATTCCAGAAATCTCACCCTTCCTCCTCTTCATCATCGCCAACATTCCACTGCCCCTAGGAACCGTCACCATCCTCTGTATTGACCTGGGAACTGATATGGTGGGTCTTTCAGATGTGGATACTCCTCCTTTGTGAACAATCTGATCATGTGTTCTGCTGCGTTATGAAGAACAATGTACATGATCATTTTAGAGTTTGTTTGGAAGGTCTTTGAAAACATCAAAGTTACCAACGATGATCTTTCCCATCATTACCTTCAAGGTCCCAGCTATCTCCCTGGCCTATGAAGAAGCTGAGAACGACATCATGAAGCGACAGCCCAGAAACCCCAAAACTGACAAACTGGTGAATGAGAGGCTCATTAGCATAGCCTACGGTCAAATTGGTAAGGAGTAAATTTGGCCCTTCTTCTGTTTTGCCTGCCTTTACCGGGTCTTGTTGCGTTGTATGTTGGCCAATCAGTTACATAGCAAATGAACAATCTGATCAATGTCTCTTCACTGACAAAAATACTCTCCTCATTTTTACTCTTCACAGGTATGATGCAGGCCACAGCCGGTTTCTTCACATACTTTGTTATCCTGGCTGAGAACGGGTTCTTGCCAATGGATTTGCTGGGTATGCGTGTGGACTGGGACAACAAGATAATGAACGACATGGAGGACAGCTACGGACAGCAGTGGGTAAGTACACAAACACCACTCTGCTTTTTGTTGTACTAACGGATTAGCATTGGCCTTGTTTTGATCTGATAGGTTCTCGATAAGAGCTTTTTCAATCTCTCTCCCAATTTTTTTGTTTAGTTTATTCCAGCATACATGGCAGCTGAAAGCTGAATTGCGTATATATCTGGAAATTCAAGATAACAAAATAAATCAGTAAATCTGATACATTATCAAGAAAGTTGAGAAGTCATGGATGGGATCACGGATCAGGGTTGATGCACAGCTTGCATTTCGGATAGTCAGCAGAGGAAGTATCGATTGTCTTGAGAAAGACAGAGCACCTCAGTCACAGTCAGGGATTCAGACAGACAGGTCCGTAGCCCCAGCAGTGCACCTCACCGGCCCCAACAGTCCTCTCCGTTATTTTGGGCTTTGTCGATAGCTTGCTACTATTCCTCCAGAACTACCATTTGTGAATGCCACTGCTGCCGCCGGCACACAGGTTCACCACACATTTGGTAACAGAGTAGTCAGTAATCTTCACTACTGTAATGTACAAATGTAAGAAACACTCTCTCTCTTTCTATGGTCTATGATGCATCCTTCAGACATATGAGCGCAGAAAGATTGTGGAGTTCACCTGCCACACAGCCTTCTTCGCCAGTATTGTAGTTGTACAGTGGGCTGATTTGATCATCTGTAAGACCAGGAGGAACTCCATCCTTCAGCAGGGAATGAAGTGAGTACACATATCGATCTTTGTGGTCTTGGTCTAGGTCTGCATCCTAAGAGTTTTTTTCTGAAACTTGATCTTCACTGCTCTGGTCTTGACTTACACATCACCAGAATCAGAATCAACTTTATTCACCAAGTACATTTACACATACTCACAATTGTACTTGGTGATTATGGTGCTGCTAGCAATAGACAACATTAAAGGCCAGAATACATACAGAACCATTTACACAAAGTGTATATACATTATATACATTACCCCCTTTCTTTGGGAGAGTGTGTCCCCACATTTCTCTATACCATGTCCCTGACATGTTCCAACCTCTCCGGTGACCTCATGGCCACCATCCCATTTCTGACACCAATGTAGCAAATTCAGGGGGTAGTCCCAACCGGAACTCGAAACCAGGTCCAGTGACTGTCAAGTCAACACTTATACCTGAACCTCTAGACAAGGTCGCTAAGTGTTGGATACTTGATGCAGTGTGCATCACAGATTGCATAGTGCCTTGGTCACTACTGGCCAGTTGGTGAGGGCCACAGCCTTGGGGAAAGAAACTGTTCAGGTGGGGGGTGGTTTTGGTCACGATGAAGCTGAACTGTTTGCCAGAGGGGAGTTAATGTGCATACAGCCCTGCAACTGACTTCTAAATCAATATCCACCCTGTTGGTATCAAATCCATGATTTTTTCCCCTTTTTTTTCTCCCATCTCAGGAACCGTATTCTCATCTTCGGACTGTTTGAGGAAACTGCCCTGGCTGTCTTCCTGTCCTACTGTCCTGGAATGGATGTCGCCCTCAGAATGTACCCCCTCAAGTGAGTAGACCCTTCTGATTCTCTTCTGTATATCAGCTTGGAACAAAGCTCACCCGTTTTAAAAGATGAGTGGTAAAATGGATGGATATTACAATGGGTGGAGGAGACTACTGTGGCCTCAGAATCAGTTGGGGTTCACTAGTTAGCTGAAGTGTAATGGGGTTTACTGCCCAACCAAGAGAGAAAATAACATTTGACATTTAGGGGCCCTGTAAGCGCATTACCTCGCTGTTTTACGCTCAACTTAATCTCTTTATTCTTTTCTTCTCTCTTTCCTTCTCTCTTTCCTCAGGCCTTGCTGGTGGTTCTGTGCCTTACCCTACTCTCTGCTCATCTTCCTCTATGATGAGGGTAGGAGATACATCCTGCGACGAAACCCAGGAGGTAAGTGCTCAGGGACTATGGACAAAAACAATCTGTTAAGATAGCGTCGCCAATTTTACATCAAAGTTAATTATTGTGTGACAATGGCATGTAGGATTGGGAAGGACAAATTATTTAATTTGTCTCATGGGGATTTTCAGTGACGAGATGAAATCTAGCTAATTGTGTTCTTCTCTCTGAATGTTCTCTTCTTTAAGGTTGGGTGGAACAGGAGACCTACTACTGACAAAAAGAGGCTATCCCCAGGATCACTCAACGTCACTCTGCTGCTACATCTCAACCAACAACATTACACTACATTTCAATATGCTACATTACCATTACATCCAATGAACACTGTGATGGTGCACTCAGCTGCATTGAGGAGTTCTTAATTGTGATAATGCAAATTGAAATAAACATCACTTCAACACTAATGCTTAAGACTGTATTCATTTTTTGTTGTCTGAATTATTTTGATTTATTGGTTTGGATTTAATGTAAGACATGTAGGCTTAAATTGTGTTGCATATATGGGAGAAATAACCTAGTATAGTTGTGTCTTATTTGTTTAAAGTAAATGTCCAGTGTTTGCATAGTTCTATGAAATATGACTTATAATGAATTACAATATGAGTGAAATAGTTTTTACTTCCAAAAAGTTGTATTGAAGTATGTTAAAAAGCAGCTTTTCTGTGTTTGAATGGTGTGGGCGTACAACAAAAGAATGGTGTGGTCGTATACCGGTCAATTAAAATATTCAACAGCTGATTGGCCAGCTCTGCCAATATGTCAACGTCATGTCATGGTATATGAGGAAATAGCAAGCATTTTTTAAACACTGTTTGAGGTGGGGCTTTTTTTCTCTAATTTATGCTTTGGCCAGAAATATGAGTGAGTATACAATGAGTCATCAACATTATTTGGGTGTGAGTTAATAGAATATGAACTTTTAAAAATGAGATTTTAACTTTATAGTTACTTTTAAGGTCAGATGTTTTTATCTCAATATCAAATCGTTTCTGGTTAACAATTAAGTACCTTACTGTGATTGTTTTCAATTAAAATGGTAAAAAATAAACAAAAATAGCTTCTTTAAGAAAAAATAGCACAGCCGAGAGCTGCCCAGTGACACGAGCCCACCAGACGAGCTAAACTACTTCTATGCTCGCTTCAAGGCAAATAACACTGAAACATTTATTTTTATTTATTTATTTCACCTTTATTTAACCAGGTAGGCAAGTTGAGAACAAGTTCTCATTTACAATTGCGACCTGGCCAAGATAAAGCAAAGCAGTTCGACACATACAACGACACAGAGTTACAAATGGAGTAAAACAAACATACAGTCAATAATACAGTATAAACAAGTCTATATACGATGTGAGCAAATGAGGTGAGATAAGGGAGGTAAAGGCAAAAAAAGGCCATGGTGGCAAAGTAAATACAATATAGCAAGTAAAACACTGGAATGGTAGATTTGCAATGGAATAATGTGCAAAGTAGAAATAAAAATAATGGGGTGCAAAGGAGCAAAATAAATAAATTAATTAAATACAGTAGGGAAAGAGGTAGTTGTTTGGGCTAAATTATAGGTGGGCTATGTACAGGTGCAGTAATCTGTGAGCTGCTCTGACAGTTGGTGCTTAAAGCTAGTGAGGGAGATAAGTGTTTCCAGTTTCAGAGATTTTTGTAGTTCGTTCCAGTCATTGGCAGCAGAGAACTGGAAGGAGAGGCGGCCAAAGAAAGAATTGGTTTTGGGGGTGACTAGAGAGATATACCTGCTGGAGCGTGTGCTACAGGTGGGAGATGCTATGGTGACCAGCGAGCTGAGATAAGGGGGGACTTTACCTAGCAGGGTCTTGTAGATGACATGGAGCCAGTGGGTTTGGCGACGAGTATGAAGCGAGGGCCCGCCAACGAGAGCGTACAGGTCGCAATGGTGGGTAGTATATGGGGCTTTGGTGACAAAACGGATTGCACTGTGATAGACTGCATCCAATTTGTTGAGTAGGGTATTGGAGGCTATTTTGTAAATGACATCGCCAAAGTCGAGGATTGGTAGGATGGTCAGTTTTACAAGGGTATGTTTGGCAGCATGAGTGAAGGATGCTTTGTTACGAAATAGGAAGCCAATTCTAGATTTAACTTTGGATTGGAGATGTTTGATATGGATCTGGAAGGAGAGTTTACAGTCTAACCAGACACCTAAGTATTTGTAGTTGTCCACGTATTCTAAGTCAGAGCCGTCCAGAGTAGTGATGTTGGACAGGCGGGTAGGTGCAGGTAGCGATCGGTTGAAGAGCATGCATTTAGTTTTACTTGTATTTAAGAGCAATTGGAGGCCACGGAAGGAGAGTTGTATGGCATTGAAGCTTGACTGGAGGGTTGTTAACACAGTGTCCAGAGAAGGACCAGAAGTATACAGAATGGTGTCGTCTGCGTAGAGGTGGATTAGAGACTCACCAGCAGCAAGAGCGACCTCATTGATGTATACAGAGAAGAGAGTCGGTCCAAGAAGGGAACCCTGTGGCACCCCCATAGAGACTGCCAGAGGTCCGGACAGCAGACCCTGCGATTTGAGACACTGAACTCTTTCAGAGAAGTAGTTGGTGAACCAGGCGAGGCAATCATTTGAGAAACCAAGGCTGTCGAGTCTGCCTATGAGGATGTGGTGATTGACAGAGTCGAAAGCCTTGGCCAGATCAATGAATACGGCTGCACAGTAATGTTTCTTATCGATGGCGTTTAAGATATCGTTTAGGACCTTGAGCGTGGCTGAGGTGCACCCATGACCAGCTCTGAAACCAGATTGCATAGCAGAGAAGGTATGGTGAGATTCGAAATGGTCGGTAATCTGTTTGTTGACTTGGCTTTCGAAGACCTTAGAAAGGCATGGTAGGATAGATATAGGTCTGTAGCAGTTTGGGTCAAGAGTGTCCCCCCCTTTGAAGAGGGGGATGACCGCAGCTGCTTTCCAATCTTTGGGAATCTCAGACGACACGAAAGAGAGGTTGAACAGGCTAGTAATAGGGGTGGCAACAATTTCGGCAGATAATTTTAGAAAGAAAGGGTCCAGATTGTCTAGCCCGGCTGATTTGTAGGGGTCCAGATTTTGCAGCTCTTTCAGAACATCAGCTGAACGGATTTGGGAGAAGGAGAAATGGGGAAGTTGACCGGGGTAGGAGTAGCCAGGTGGAAAGCATGGCCAGCCGTAGAAAAATGCTTATTGAAATTCTCAATTATGGTGGATTTATCAGTGGTGACAGTGTTTCCTATCTTCAGTGCAGTGGGCAGCTGGGAGGAGGTGTTCTTATTCTCCATGGACTTTACAGTGTCCCAGAACTTTTTTGAGTTAGTGTTGCAGGAAGCAAATTTCTGCTTGAAAAAGCTAGCCTTGGCTTTTCTAACTGCCTGTGTATAATGGTTTCTAGCTTCCCTGAACAGCTGCATATCACGGGGGCTGTTCGATGCTAATGCAGAACGCCATAGGATGTTTTTGTGTTGGTTAAGGGCAGTCAGGTCTGGGGAGAACCAAGGGCTATATCTGTTCCTGGTTCTAAATTTCTTGAATTGGGCATGTTTATTTAAGATGGTTAGGAAGGCATTTTTTAAAAATATCCAGGCATCCTCTACTGATGGGATGAGATCAATAGGATACCCCGGCCAGGTCGATTAGAAACGCCTGCTCTCTGAAGTGTTTCAGGGGGCGTTTTACAGTGATGAGTGGAGGTTGTTTGACCGCTGACCCATTATGGATGCAGGCAATGAGGCAGTGATCGCTGAGATCTTGGTTGAAGACAGCAGAGGTGTATTTAGAGGGCAAGTTGGTTAGGATGATATCTATGAGGGTGCCCGTGTTTAAGGCTTTGGGGAGGTACCTGGTAGGTTCATTGATCATTTGTGTGAGATTGAGGGCATCAAGTTTAGATTCACATATGGTGTCCAGAGCACAGCTGGGGGCAGAGGTTGGTCTATAGCAGGCGGCAACGGTGAGAGACTTGTTTTTAGAGAGGTGGATTTTTAAAAGTAGAAGTTCAAATTGTTTGGGTACAGACCTGGATAGTAGGACAGAACTCTGCAGGCTATCTTTGCAGTAGATTGCAACACCGCCCCCTTTGGCAGTTCTATCTTGTCTGAAAATGTAGTAGTTTGGAATTAAAATTTCAGAATTTTTGGTGGTCTTTCTAAGCCAGGATTCAGACACAGCTAGAACATCCGGGTTGGCAGAGTGTGCTAAAGCAGTGAATGGAACAAACTTAGGGAGGAGGCTTCTAATGTTAACATGCATGAAACCAAGGCTATTACGGTTACAGAAGTCATCAAAAGAGAGCGCCTGGGGAATAGGAGTGGAGCTAGGCACTGCAGGGCCTGGATTCACCTCTACATCGCCAGAGGAACAGAGGAGGAGTAGAATAAGGGTGCGGCTAAAAGCAATAAGAATTGGTCGTCTAGAACGTCTGGAACAGAGAGTAAAAGGAGGTTTCTGGGGGCGATAAAATAGCATCAAGGTATAATGTACAGACAAAGGTATGGTAGGATGTGAATACAGTGGAGGTAAACCTAGGTATTGAGTGATGAAGAGAGAGATATTGTCTCTAGAAACATAATTGAAACCAGGAGATGTCATTGCATGTGTGGGTGGTGGAACTAATAGGTTGGATAAGGTATAGTGAGCAGGACTAGAGGCTCTACAGTGAAATAAGCCAATAAACACTAACCAGAACAGCAATGGACAAGGCATATTGACATTAAGGAGAGGCATGCTTAGTCGAGTGATCAAAAGGGTCCGGTGAGTGGAGAGGTTGGTTGGGGGTCACGCCGATTTAGACAGCTAGCCAGGCCATCGGTAGCAAGCTAGCATAGGATGGAGGTCTGTTATTAGCCACCTCTTGCGTTCCGTCAGTAGACTAGTGGGGTTCCGTGTGGTAGGGGATTAATCCAAATCACACAACAACAACAAAAATAAAAACAATAGATATAGTTATAGAGGCCCAAGAAGAAAATAAATAAATAATAATAATAATAAAAAAAATAAAAAAAATTGTCCGATTGTCTATTCACATAGCAGCCGATAAGACAGCTAACAGTTAGCAGGCCGCAGATGGGCGTTCAGGTAACGTCGCGACGGAGGAGCCAGCCGGATAACTAACTCTAAATATATATATATATACGGCACGACGACAAGACGAGGACAAAAGACGTCTGAACTGCTATGCCATCTTGACAAACATGGGGGCCTCCCGGGTGGCGCAGTGGTTAAAGGCGCAGCGCTAGCTGTGCCACCAGAGACTCTGGGTTCGCACCCAGGCTCTGTCGCAACCGGCCGCGGGGGGCGTCGCCGTGGGGCGTCGCACAATTGATCTATTGTCGTCTGGGTTAGGGAGGGTTTGGCCAGTAGGGATAACCTTGTCTCATCGTGCACCAGCGACTCCTGTGGCGGGCCGGGCGCAGTGCACACTAACCAAGGTCACCAGGTGCACGGTGTTTCCTCTGACACATTGGTGCGGCTGTTCCTAACTGACTTGCTGCTTAACTGACTTAAATAAAGGTATACATTTTAAAAATCAGCAAATTGGCGCCCAAAAATACAGATTTCCGATTGTTATGAAAACTTGAAATCGGACCTAATTAATCGGCCATTCCGATTAATCGGTCGACCTCTAGTAACAACACATCCGCCACGCTGATCCTCAACACAGGGGCCCCTCAGGGGTGCGTGCTCAGTCCCCTCCTGTACTCCCTGTTCACTCATGACTGCACGGCAAGGCACAACTACAACACCATTATTACATTTGCCGATGACACAAGAGTTGTGGACCTGATCACCGAAATGACGAGACACCCTATAGGGAGGTCAGAGACCTGGCCGTGTGGTCCCAGGACAACAACCTCTCCCTCAATGTGATCAAGACAAAGGAGATGATTGTGGACTACAGGAAAAAGACGACAGAGCATGTCCTCATTCTCATCGACGGGGCTGCAGTGGAGCAGGTTGAGAGCTTCAAGTTCCTTAGTGTCCACATCACCAATAAACTAACATGGTCCAAGCACACCAAAACAGTTGTGAAGAGGGCACAAAAAAACCTATTCCCCCTCAGGAGACTGAAAAGATTTGGCATGGGTCCTTAGATGCTCAAAAGGTTCTACAGCTGCACCATCAAGAGCATCCTGACTGGTTGCATCACTGCCTGGCAAGGCACTACAGAGGGTAGTGCAAACGACCCAGTACATCACTGGGGCCAAGCTTACTGCCATCCAGGATCTCTATACCAGGCGGTGTCAGAGGAAGGCCCTAACAATTGTCAAAGACTCCAGCCACCCTAGTCATAGACTGTTTTCTCTGCTACCGCATGGCAAGCGGTACCAGAGCACCAAGTCTATGTTCAAGAGGCTTCTAAACAGCTTCTACCCCCAAGCCATAAGACTCCTGAACATCTAGACAAATGCTACCCAGACCATTTGCAGTGCTCTCCCCTCTCCCCCTCTTTACACCACTGCTACTCTCTGTTGTCATCTATGCATAGTCACTTTAATAACTCTACCTACATGTACATACTACCTCAACTAACCGGTGCCCCCGCACATTGACTCTGTATCGGTACGACCCTGTATATAGACTTGCTATTGTTATTTTACTGCTGCTCTTTAATTACGTGTTGCTTTTATCTCTTATACTTATCTGTATTTTTTTTAACTGCATTGTTGGTTAGGGGCCCGTAAGTAAGCATTTCACTCACATTTAGTTTGGCGCATGTGACTAATAACATTTCATTTGATTTGATTCTTAGCAAAGAGCAATTTCTCAACCAAGAATTTTACTAGGACTGACTGGGAGTGATCTGAGTGGTGAGCGGAAAACTGAAAACTAGCTGTTATTGGCAGAGAGGTTTGCAACCCTCTTTGTTATTGGTCTATTAACTAATTTACCACATGGTGATGTCACCAGGCAGGCCAAAACTCCATACCACCAAAACAGGCTGACATTTCAGGCAGTCTTTTCAAACAGCTCTTAGACTTAAATGGCATTATCATAATTTTCATAAATTCACAGTATTATTCCAATCTAAAACAAAGGAATAAAACTAAGGAATATCTAGTTTTTGACTGCACTGGACCTTTAAGCACTTGATAATTTAGGATTGCACATTTTATACTCTGTTGAAATGCTGAACACTGTTATCCTTATTGAACTGTAGGATTCCAAAATAGAACACCTAAAATAACATTCTAAAACTCCCTCCCTATGGTTATAGATAGAAAACACAAGGCTTGTGACACAGATTCAGATGGGTCAGTTGTTTTGTTTTGATGCTGACAACAGCAAGGTTGAGGGAGGGTATGTGAGGTAGATCTAGGTTTATGATTATATATGATTACTAGGCCAGACAAACAATAAGAGAATGGAAATATGAAAACACTTGCAAACAAACATGTGAAATCCATTGAAGTCAAGCCAAATATGGCTTCAAAACAATGAGTCATACGGAACACATGCACACAATGGTGAAAAGGTATTGGTATGCCAAAGCTATTAGTCAAGGATTCCATCTGGCCGTATTTGATTACCCTCTCTCCTCTGTTTGAGCCCCTATCCTCAATTATCTTAAGGGCCTGTCTGACTGAATGGTATTCACTAAAAACTCCAAACTGGATACAGGCTTTATTATCCAGTTATGAATGAGACATGGGTTCATGTTCATTCAAAGTTTAGTGCTTTCTTAAAGGGCAATTCCGCCCCTTTTCAACTTCATATTCATTATCTCCAGCACCATACCAGTCTACATACTGTATGTGAAAACGGCACATTTATATGATCTGCGGTTAAAAAGATAAGAAGAAAGGTCCTATAAAATGCTCTGTGACATCATAGTGTAGGATTAAAAGTAGTGGTTGGAAGCGAAATTATTTTCCAATCGTTTGGTTCTGAAATAATAAAATCTGTTCCGTTCAACTGTTCCGACCAGCAAAATAAAGGTCTGAACCAGTTCAAACCCCCAAAAAGTAACGGTGTACAATTGATTTTTTAAACATTTAGCTCAACATTAAATTACTTCACCAATCAGTGCGAATAGAGCAGCTTGCTATGGAGGGGGCAAGCCATAGTTATTTACATGCATTGTACAGACAAGTGTAGGGCACGAGATGTGACTGAAATTTTGCAGGTTGGGAGAGAGTGAGAGAGGGTGGAGGAGAAGGCTTAGCTTGAAGCGTTTATACCTACGGAGGAGCAGCTTCTATGAAGGAAGGTTGAATTTCTTTGAACTTCCGGGAGTTAGCTTAACTTTGGACCAGAGCTAGCTAGCTAGCCAACAAGCTTGTGTGTGCAGAGTGGAACCAGAATTCAAATAAAAACACGTTACAGCTGATAACTATAGTATTCTTAACTAGCATTGAAAAAGTGAATCCATTATTCTCTAATTAAAAATCTCTCTCCCTAATTTCTGAATCACGCTTGTAATGTCAGTAGGCTACAGTGGCCTATGCTTCGGAGGGGGAGGGGAAGGTATCCTACACACACGCCTTTCTAGGGAGTATTTCCTAGCCACCGTGCTTCTACAACTGCATTGCTTGCTGTTTGGGGTTTTAGGCTGGGTTTCTGTACAGCACTTTGAGATATCAGCTGATACACACACACACACACACTTGGAGCAGTCGGCGAAGTTGAGGGGTGAGTCTGAGATTGTCGAGGAGTTATTGGACAGATTGAAGGAGAGTGAACGGAGGGGAGATTATGAGACATTCGAGGAGTTGTTGACGAAATTGGAGGAGAGTGAAGAGAGAGAGCTGTTGGTTTGGCGTAGTATGTATGGCATTCGCCCTGAGGAGCGTGTTAGCTGTCCGATGCCACCTGTGTCAGTTCCTCGTACTCAGCCTGAAACTTGTGTTAAAGTTCCGGAAGATTTGATGCCGGCTATACACACCAGGTCTCCAGTACACCTTCACAACCCGGTGTGTCTTGTTCCTGCTTCTCGCACTCATCCTGAGGTGCGTGCTTTCAGCCTGGTACCACCAGTACCGGTACCACGCACCAGGCCTATAGTGCACCTCGGCAGTCCAATACGCCCTGTTCCTCTTCCACGCACTCGCCCTGAGGTGCGTGTCCTTGGCCCAGTACCACCAGTGCCAACACCACGCACCAGGCTTCCTGTATGTCTCCAGAGCCCTGTATGCCCTGTTCCTCCTACCGTCACTCACCCTGAGGTGCGTGTCTCCAGCCCGGTACCACCAGTGCCGGCACCACGCACCAGGCCACCAGTGCGCCTCCAGGGTCCAGTACTCCCTGTTCCTGCTCCTCGCACTCGCTCTGAGGTGCGTGTCCCCAGCCCGGTACCACCAGTGCCGGCACCACACACTAGGCCACCAGTGCGCCTCCAGGGCCCAGTACTCCCTGCTCCTGCTCCTCGCACTCGCCCTGAGGTGCGTGTCCTCGGCCCAGTACCACCAGTGCCGGCACCACGCACCAGGCCTACAGTGCGCCTCGCCAGTCCAGAGCGTCCGGCAAAAGTACCCAGTCCAGAGCGTCCGGCAACAGTCTACAGACCGGAACCTCCTAGGACAGGTCACAGTCCGGAACCTACCACGACGGGTCGCAGTCCGGAACCTACCACGACGGGTCGCAGTCCGGAACCCACCAGTTCGGATCCGCCAGAGTCTCCCTCCAGTCCGGATCCGCCAGAGTCTCCCTCCAGACTCAGATCCGCCAGAGTCTCCCTCCAGACTCGGATCCGCCAGATTCTCCCTCCAATCTGGATCCGCCAGTCTCCCTCCTGTCCGGAACCGCCAGAGCTGCCAGTCAGCCAGGAGCCACCAGTCAGCCAGGAGCCGCCAGCCAGCCAGGAGCCGCCAGAGCCGTCAGTCAACCAGGAGCCGCCAGAGCCGTCAGCCAGCCAGGAGCCGCCAGAGCCGTCAGCCAGCCAGGAGCCGCCAGAGATGTCAGCCAGCCAAGAGCCGCCAGAGCCGCCAGCCAGCCAGGAGCCGCCACAGCCGTCAGCCAACCAGGAGCTGCCAGAGCCACCTGTCACGCTGGCGATGCTGGAATCTCCCTCCTGTCCGGAGCTGCCAGAGCCGCTCCTCAGCCCAGAGGCGCCTTTCCGTCTACTGTCACGCCCTGACCTTAGTATTCTTTGTTTTCTTTATTGTTTTGGTTAGGTCAGGGTGTGACATGGGTGATGTATGTGTTTTTGAACTGTCTATGTATGTCTAGATTGGTTCTCAATTAGAGGCAGCTGTTTATCATTGTCTCTAATTGGGAACCATATTTAGGCAGCCATCTTTTTGGGGTATTTCGTGGGTTATTGTCTATGTCTAGTTGCCTGTGTCTGCACGTTTGCATGATAGCTTCACGTTCGTTTTGTTATTTTGTATAGTTTGTTTAGTGTCCGTCTTTATTAAAACTATTCACATCACGCTGCGCTTGGTCTCCTCACTTCGACGAATGTGACAGAGGGCTTTGCAGAGGCGCTTTGTTACATTTGTTGTAGGACTGAAAATGCCCGGAACGTAAAATAACACTATTAACTGGTTCCCCATACTTTTAAAATAATGGTTCTGTTCCAGAACAGTATAGATGTTCCTCAAATGTTTTATTTGTTTTACGGTTTTCTGTTCTGTGCCCTGAACCGGTTCCAACCAATGATCAAAAGTTTAACCTGCAACAAGTTTCTAGACAGAGGGAGGGTATGACCTTGCTCCCCACATCACGGTGAATCTCATAGTGTTTGAAAACCAACTATTCATGATGTATTCGGGTAGAACTTTTATACCAATGGATACCAAATGAAATGGCCCATGGCAGACCGTATTTAGCACTAACTGAAGTTTATTTAGTGCTTTATACGGGTAGCTGGAAAGTTGAGCATTGCAGCAGTCTAACCTAGAATTAACAAAAGCATGGATACATTTTTCTGCATCATTTTTGGACAGAAGGTTTCTGATTTTTGCAATGTTACGTAGATGGAAAAAAGCTGTCCTTGAAACAGTCTTGATATGTTCGTCAAAAGAGAGATCAGGGTCCAGAGTAACGCCGAGGTCCTTCACAGTTTTATTTGAGACGACTGTACAACCATCAAGATTAATGGTCAGATTCAACAGAAGATCTCTTTGTTTCTTGGGACCTAGAACAAGCATCTCTGTTTTGTCCGAGTTTAAAAGTAGAAAGTTTGCAGCCATCCACTTCCTTATGTCTGAAACACAGGCTTCTAGCGAGGGCAATTTTGGGGCTTCACCATATTTCAGTGAAATGTACAGCTGTGTGTCATCTGCATAGCAGTGAAAGTTAACATTCTGTTTTCGAATGACATCCCCAAGAGGTAAAATATATAGTGAAAACAATAGTGGTCCTAAAACGGAACCTTGAGGAACACCGAAATTTACAGTTGATTTGTCAGAGGACAAACCATTCACAGAGACAAACTGATATCTTTCCGACAGATAAGATCTAAACCAGGCCGGAACTTGTCCGTGTAGACCAATTTGGGTTTCCAATCTCTCCAAAAGAATGTGGTGATCGATGGTATCAAAAGCAGCACTAAGGTCTAGGAGCACGAGGACAGATGCAGAGCCTCGGTCTGATGCCATTAAAAGGTAATTTACCACCTTCACAAGTGCAGTCTCAGTGCTTTGATGGGGTCTAAAACCAGACGGAAGCATTTCGTATGCATTGTTTGTCTTCAGGAAGGCAGTGAGTTGCTGCGCAACAGCTTTTTCAAAATTTTTTGAGAGGAATGGAAGATTCGATATAGGCCGATAGTTTTTTTATATTTTCTGGGTCAAGGTTTGGCTTTTTCAAGAGGGGCTTTATTACTGCCATTTTTAGTGAGTTTGGTACACATCCGGTGGATAGAGAGCCGTTTATTATGTTCAACATAGGAGGGCCAAGCACAGGAAGCAGCTCTTTCAGTAGTTTAGTTGGAATAGGGTTCAGTATGCAGCTTGAAGGTTTAGAGTCCATGATTATTTCATCATTGTGTCAAGAGATATAGTACTAAAACACTTGAGTGTCTCTCTTGATCCTAGGTCCGCAAAGTCAGATACAGTGCCTTGCGAAAGTATTCGGCCCCCTTGAACTTTGCGACCTTTTGCCACATTTCAGGCTTCAAACATAAAGATATAAAACTGTATTTTTTTGTGAAGAATCAACAACAAGTAGGACACAATCATGAAGTGGAACGACATTTATTGGATATTTCAAACTTTTTTTAACAAATCAAAAACTGAAAAATTGGGCATGCAAAATTATTCAGCCCCTTTACTTTCAGTGCAGCAAACTCTCTCCAGAAGTTCAGTGAGGATCTCTGAATGATCCAATGTTGACCTAAATGACTAATGATGATAAATACAATCCACCTGTGTGTAATCAAGTCTCCGTATAAATGCACCTGCACTGTGATAGTCTCAGAGGTCCGTTAAAAGCGCAGAGTGCATCATGAAGAACAAGGAACACACCAGGCAGGTCCGAGATACTGTTGTGAAGAAGTTTAAAGTCGGATTTGGATACAAAAATATTTCCCAAGCTTTAAACATCCCAAGGAGCACTGTGCAAGCGATAATATTGAAATGGAAGGAGTATCAGACCCCTGCAAATCTACCAAGACCTGGCCGTCCCTCTAAACTTTCAGCTCATACAAGGAGAAGACTGATCAGAGATGCAGCCAAGAGGCCCATGATCACTCTGGATGAACTGCAGAGATCTACAGCTGAGGTGGGAGACTCTGTCCATAGGACAACAATCAGTCGTATATTGCACAAATCTGGCCTTTATGGAAGAGTGGCAAGAAGAAAGCCATTTCTTAAAGATATCCATAAAAAGTGTTGTTTAAAGTTTGCCACAAGCCACCTGGGAGACACACCAAACATGTGGAAGAAGGTGCTCTGGTCAGATGAAACCAAAATTGAACTTTTTGGCAACAATGCAAAACGTTATGTTTGGCGTAAAAGCAACACAGCTGAACACACCATCCCCACTGTCAAACATGGTGGTGGCAGCATCATGGTTTGGGCCTGCTTTTCTTCAGCAGGGACAGGGAAGATGGTTAAAATTGATGGGAAGATGGATGGAGCCAAATACAGGACCATTCTGGAAGAAAACCTGATGGAGTCTGCAAAAGACCTGAGACTGGGATGGAGATTTGTCTTCCAACAAGACAATGATCCAAAACATAAAGCAAAATCTACAATGGAATGGTTCAAAAATAAACATATCCAGGTGTTAGAATGGCCAAGTCAAAGTCCAGACCTGAATCCAACCGAGAATCTGTGGAAAGAACTGAAAACTGCTGTTCACAAATGCTCTCCATCCAACCTCACTGAGCTCGAGCTGTTTTGCAAGGAGGAATGGGAAAAAATGTCAGTCTCTCGATGTGCAAAACTGATAGAGACATACCCCAAGCGACCTACAGCTGTAATCGCAGCAAAAGGTGGCGCTACAAAGTATTAACTTAAGGGGGCTGAATAATTTTGCACGCCCAATTTTTCAGTTTTTGATTTGTTAAAAAAGTTTGAAATATCCAATAAATGTCGTTCCACTTCATGGTTGTGTCCCACTTGTTGTTGATTCTTCACAAAAAAATACAGTTTTATATCTTTATGTTTGAAGCCTGAAATGTGGCAAAAGGTCGCAAAGTTCAAGGGGGCCGAATACTTTCGCAAGGCACTGTAGTCTTGTATTCCAAAAATGTTTGAGGTGAAGTGCGGAAGAATTGAAGGAATGAATCGGAGCCTGGGGCTTATGACCTGTGGAAGCCGAGGCTTCCAGCAAGGCGCGGATTTCATTGAAGTGCTACTCCCCATAGTTGTTTTACTGAAGGTACCGACTGAAAAGGAACACTGCTGTTTGATGCATACAGTGAAAAGGGAGCAACTTCAATCAAAACAATGGTGGTATTATTTGAAAGAGAGCCTGTATTTTTTGGTCTGGGTTTGCATATGGGTAAAATGCAAAGCTGACCTTAGATCAGTCTTTAGGCCTACTAGGGACAGCTTCATCCTACTCTGAGACCAACTTGTGGACTGGTATTTCTTCCCCACTAGGGGGCATTATGCAGATAAAGAGAGAAGCGCTTCCTCTCGCTCTGCGGGGACAGGAACGTGATAGTTTCCATGGTAACTCATTTATTGGATCAGGCTCACAGCTTGTATATACAATTTGAGATATTTTTAGTTCTATCTTTGAACATGCACACACACACACACACACACTGTGCCTGAGTGTGCCGCGCTGTCTGTCCATCTGTCCATCAAGTCTCTCCAAGTAAAATTCATGCAAACGCTTTCAAGCAGCTTCTTGGGTATAACAAGTCCTAGATGATACTGTACATCGACATGAAACATGAAGCAAAGTCTTGTGTCTAAAAATATTAAATTAAATATAATTAGCATTTCAAATAGTTTTCTTTGACTTTAGTTGACCTGTCGGTGGTGGGGGAAAAGTCCATGTCTGGGTGAATGTGTTTTCATTAGAGTTTGTATGGAATGCTCATTCTTAACACCATTTTAGATTGTCTTATTGTTGGGTGAAGCCAAAAGGAAATATAGATGTGTTGTTCTATACTATTCTATTCTACCTCACACAGGTAGAATGCTACACTAATTACAGTGACCTATAGACATGTGGTTGAATCTGCCTCTGTCTGGTTCTGCAGTGAAATACCTGGTCCCGTATCCACAAAGCACCTCAGAGTAGGAGTGCTGATCTAGGATCTGTCCCTATAATATTATTCACTATGATCTAAAGGACAAACTGATCCTAGATCAGCACTCCTACTGGGGTCCAAACTGAAGGGTGAAGTTAAGACATAAAACAGGACCTTGAGACGGGGTTAATGGTTAGGATCCCTAAGTTAAAGAGTTAATAATTTGTAGATGCAATAACCTGCCATCTTCCAGGCTGCCATTATTCTTCTGACAAGGTCACATTGTCCACAAAGTGTTCATGACAGGGTCAGGAGGGAAAGTTTACATCCTACAGGGTTTAACGGCCTGGTTCGTTCAAGTTTAAACCTCCTAAAGACCAGTGATGGAGTTTACACAAAAAGTATCCCTTTCCATAAATGAGGTTAAAATAAGGAATGAAGAGAGAGAGAACGAGTGTGTGTGTTTAAATCATGATCATTCTTAAATCTATGTGGAAATTAAGAGAAAAGGGACAAACAACACATGTAGAGTATTCTTAAAGAGGATTGAGGATAGGTTAGTATCCATTATGAATATGAGTGGTGAGAGATATGGACAGATATTTCATCCTAATATGAATAAGGCCGCACAGAAGAGACCAAGTGACTTTCCTTCATAAATATTTGAAGTTACAGAGACTAAAGTCCATTGTCACGCAATGGATTCAATCTACTTTATGAAGGCCGATAATCGTAAAACATTCAATAATGGGGACTCCGCCCCTCCATTCTATGTTACCATGGCAAAAAGTGCAGACGTCACGATCGAAAGGAACACTGTATATAAGTATTGGACCTTTTAATGAGACGGGGAGCTTGGATGCGTGTCCGGTAGGAGTGACACGTGTGGATAAGGGCGCATCCAGGGGCAATACATTTTTCAATTCGTTTTAAAGTAAATTGGGATTTGATTGTTCAATAAGTTTTTTTTCCTCCACAAACTGCAAACATGGGACGTGGAGTAAGTGCGCTTTTTCTTTCCATCTTCACATTCCAGCTCCTCCATGAAATGCTAATGTAGCCTAATTTAAGCAATTCTTAATTGTAGGCTACTTGTCAAAAGTGATATGGATTTTAAAAATATATATATAATACAGTCGAAGTTGTTTTCAAATTATCACATGTACGTAGTTGGCCGCATTTTTCTTTTTCAAAATGCCTGCGATGGGAGAGTGACTTCCGCATTTTGTACGCTGAACAAAAGTTGCTTTCTTAACGTGTCTTGATCCGAGTGTCAATTAGGGTTAAAAAATGTGTTGTTTTTAACATTGATACTGAAGATCCACAGGTTGGTTAGCTTGGATCTAGTCGCCAAGGAGAAAAGCTTGTAAACGCTACGATGATAGAATTGGCGGTGTAAGATAAGTTTGAAGATTGATACAATGTTTATTTTCATCATAGTAAACTGCCGCCAAGGTGGCTACAAATGTAGCGTGGTCTGTTTAAATTCGAGTTGCGGGAAGTGGAGGCAGACATGCTATCTTGTGACTTGTGTTACTTTGAGATACACGGCCATACAGTCTGTAGTCCACTTCTGAATATAAGTGATGGTCTTTCATGGTGACTTGTAACCCACTTGACTGAATTTTGTTCATCAATGAGAAATATAGGTAATATTCAGATACTTAATCAATTGGTTAAATGTAGTTGCGACTAGGCTGTTGCGAAAGTCTGTTCTTCATAAATTGAATAATAACCGTAGTCCACCCCATTCACAATATCAACCATGCGCCAAAGTCGTCAGTGTTTATTTTTTTTGTCATGCTCGTTGAAAGAATATCGTTTTATGTAGATGGCCTACATTGGAATAATTCACTTTGGCTGCTTAAAAGGATAGTTCTGGATTTGAGCAGGATGCCCTTATCTACTTCCCCAGAGTTAGACGAACTCGTGGATACCATTTTTATGTATACGTTCAGTTTGAAGGAAATTTCCAACTAGCGTTAGCGCAATGACTTGAAGTATATGTGAACACGCTAACACTAGTTAGCATTGGCTCACGAAAATACCTCGTAAGTTTCGTAATACTGGACGTAGAGACCCAACAATGGTATCCACGAGGTCATCTGACTCTGGGGGAAAATACCGAACTGTTCATTAATAACATTTGAGCAACTGCAAAATCTAAAAAAAAAAAAAAAATGTATTCCACATAAAGCTTATTTGTTGTATATGGATTTGGCATATGGTTGTGTATGACATTTCTTGTGTAGCCTACATTCTGCTAATGTTCAGATAGGCCTACAATGTGTCTTTGGGAAGACCTACATCAACTACAGCCCCCTCATGTATTAATGAAAGTCACTGCTTTTAAAAAACAAACAATAGTTGTATTACATTTGATACAAATCTGTCCAAGACACATGAAATCTCCTAGTTGCTCCAATGAATTTCAATACACTAGATTTGTTGTATATTCCTCTCACTTCAAGGCATATTGTTCTAGACTTGTAGAATTAAGTGTTTTAGTTTAAATGGGCAATCTTTAGTCAATAGGGTTTTTGTCATCAAACCTATAAATAACTACATGCAATTTTATGGTGATGGAAAATGTATCAACTATTGGGGTGATTTTTATTTGATGTTTTATATATATTTTACAGCTACCTACCTGTGACTCCTGTATTTGGGTACTGTATGGCAGACTGGTGGGATATCGGGGAGGTTAATAGCATATAAAAGGCTTGCCACTCCCTGCTGGGCAACGGATCACACGGGCACAGTGATAAATGATGCATTCACAGCTACAGTAAGAGAGGGGTGATTAGAGAGACAGATTGGTTGTATGATGTGAATGCAGAGCAGCAAACCTCCGTGTTTTGGATTCTTTCCCTGTATGGTGGTGAACACTCTGCTCTGCCCCCACCCCTTCTGTCCTCTTCTCAGCGCTCCGGTCCAGTACACGCACAATAGGCACAGATGCTTGGACAGCCGGACTAATGATTTCCAGGAGACCACAGAGAGGAGGGGGGGAGGGGGGAGAATGAGGGTGGCATAGGGCTGGAGGGACCAAAGGGTTGGTTAGAGCAGTGAGGTGTATATGGAAGGGAGGCTGCTGTGAAGATGAGGCACCAGTTGCTGCATTGTCATTGTTCATAGGCTCCTGTTCAGGGGGAGCTGGCAGAGTTTTTCTGAACTGATTGAATGGCAGATGGAGGAAAAATTCAGTTTTTCTGTAATGAAATGGAAAATCAAGAGGTATGATAGTATTCAACTGCTCACTGTCAACAAATTGAAACGCCCAAAAGTTCCTTCCCGAAATGGAATACTATGGCTATTGTTTCCATCTCTCAAAATAAACTGTGATGATCTGAAAACAAGGCCGTTTTCCTGTAATGTTATTAGGGCGCATTCTTTCTTTGTTATTCCACTTCTTTTCTCGCCATCTTTCATCAAGGGGGGTCATTTGTTTTAAAGATTCCACCACTGAGTGTGATGGAAAGTGGCTTGTGGAAAATCTCTATTGTAAACAAATGAGGTCTAGAACATGTCCAAAACAAGGCCTTTTTATATGGTGAAGTAATTGGGGAATTCTTTTATTTCTCTCCAGTGTTCCATCTTTGAGCTACTATCAGGTTGTGGCCTCAGCTGACCATTCTTTCCCCCCAGGGGTCCACTGTGGAACCAAGAGACCTGCTCTCTAGCGCTCTTTAAAAAGAAAAAATGCTCTCTCTCTCTACTGAGGATTTCACATTCTTTCCGCTCGAGAGTCACTATGTATTAGGCATCCCTTTTGTCACACGCCACCCCATCTCTGTGACAGAGAACACATCTCACCCCCACTGCCCCTTTCTCTCTCCTGCTCGATCTCCCTCTCTGCTCGTTTGGCTTAGCTGCCTAAACATTATGGAGAGTTCCACACATTATTACACCTTCTGTTTCCTCCACTGTAATTTCTATTCCAACTGCCGAGGGAATTGTAAAAAAAAAAAAAAAAGTTTGTCCCATAGGCCTACTCACAAACGGCATTTCGCAATAGCCATGTGCGTTCTGTTCTAACCTACATTTCAGACTAGTGCAATAAAGGAAGTTGCATCCCATTGATTCGTATTCTGCTTTTAACTGTGGTTCCTGGGGTCTTAAGGAGAAACACAGGCATTCACCATCTTTTGTTCTGTGGGAAAACCGACTCTTCCAGTGGACGTGGTGGGAGTTTTAAATGCGTTTCTTGTGAATAAATGAACTTTTTTCTAAACTGGAGCGAAAAGGGGGAGGAGAGTAACACGTGACTCGGTCCATTCAGATATCTGAGAGGTGTGGTTATGTCGCCTGTAGCAACGGGGCAAAGTCCCAGGGCGAGGAGGAGCCAATATGCTTGAGTGGGCAGCTTTTGTATTTGGCACACGTACAGGAACAGAAGCAGGAATGGTGTTCACAGGAATTCGACCCTGGCTGTAAAATATGCACCCGCTCGACCGTCTCTTATGAACTTTTGTTGATCTGGCGGTGGTGTTGTTTTAGCGTAAAAGTGAGAGTCCCCTCGTCTCACTGAGGCTCTGTTCTGTCTATCGCTGTTTTTGAGGACAGTTGTTCTTTCAAACTTTCTGTCCTCTTGGAAAGAGATGTCTTGCCGGTTTCACCCCCTTCTCCACCCACCCTGCGTTCTTGCACTCTTTCACACAGTTGTTTCTCTTTCTGTCCCAGACTAATTACACTCACTCCCATATGCAACGTTCATGAGAACAACGATTACGCAGTTGAATATACTACTCTGAACTATGGGAGAAATGGTATGCAGACCCAAGCCATGTTTACCACAGTGGTGTTGCTCCCACTCCCAGATCAAACCATTACAGTAATCCCATATAAGAATGCGGTAAGCCTGGTATCTTAAGTGTTTTGCTAAGAGGGTCTGAATAAATTCCGTGACTGTACAGTTTGTCCAAAATAAAGTCACTCTAAAGATATATATTTTTCATTATTGTTTTTACGTGGTTCTCTATAGAGGTACAAAGCCTCATTGTTCTCAGACTTGTAGTGGGACAACTGTTGTTTTTGCATGATTGGTCTTGTGAGAGATTCCACACAATTGCTGACATCCACACTTTTTCTTGTTTTCAGTGCAGTAGCTTCCTGTTTCGTTTGAGAGACAGCTGAGTAATACTTCCAAAACAGCATCCTCCCTTCCTTCGGTGTGGTAATAACAGATGTGTGCACTATTGGGAAAGTAAAAGGGATATTTCCAAAACTGGTAGGACCCCTTATGTTGGCTTCAGTTGTAACCAAACAACAAAGTTTAATTATCAGTAAAGCCCCTGTGACTTGGGGATCACATTCTGAACCAGGAACTGTCTTGCTTAAGAGTCAAGCAGCTTTTGTGTAACCTCATAGGGTCAAATCAAGAGAAGAATGTAGAGCTCTCTCCCCCACAGCCAAAACACTTCTGAACACCAGTAGAACCTGAATAATTTATGCTCGCTAACTGCCTTACCGATGTTTATCTGGTACTGTGCATTATCCTGTTGCCGCAGTGTCCCAACACCCTCCCCTTTTCAGCCGTCTAGCTGACGCATTCTTCAACAGGTCTTTGTCCTCTTCCCAAAAGTGACCTATTTGATAATGGAGAAAGGGAAGAGTGAATGAACAATGTGTTTGCAGAAGGTGAGGTGCCAGGGTTATTTTGGACTTTCACAATGAGATGACTCAGAGGAAGAAAGTTCTGTGTGTATTCAAGACAAACCGAGCCAATGGTATGCATCTTTCCCCTCTGGAGAGTTCATTTAGCCCCGATTCTGGACAAAGTATTGTGACCTAGGGCCTTATAGTCTCACATTCCTGGATTGCAGTGGAGTATGTTGAAATGACCCTCGGCCCCACCCCTCCCACAGCTCTCCTTAATGACGCAGTTGTGCAAAGTGACGGTCTGTGACATGATTGTTCATTAAGCATTCCTCATGAACTTCACAGATGCCATTTTCAAACATCGGAGTTTCTTCTGCTGAGTAGTGAAAGTAATTGTGCTATCTAGCGCAGGTCGTAGACTCTAAAAGGTGAAAGCCTACCGGGTGATAGTCCAAAAGGGACAGCCACAACTATCTTTGTATTTGTTGCACCATACCTGTCTAGGTCACGTTTGTTTTGTAAATGATAACTGGGCTTACGTTCAGTAGAACAATGCTACATCAATAACCCACAAGTTGTTGGGTGACTTCTGGTAAGTCATTTGTAACGGAAAAGTAGCATTTTTATCCTTTATTCAAATGAGCGAGTCTCTCATTGACTCAATGAATTACCTTTCAAGAGTTGGGCCCCCAGACAGGTTTTATTCATACCTCAGAAACACTATGGGAAACTAAGCAGATTCTGCATCAGGGGCTTGAGTTGGGTGAAGATTTTATTTTCTCGGGCAGAGCTTTAAAGGGCCTCTTTCTACCTATTTCATTATATGTTAGTATATATTTTTTTTTCTTATCTCTCCTAACAATCTCTTCTTGACCTCTCTGTAGGAAGGACGGGAACAGTATGAGCTGGCGGCGACCTCTGAGCAGGGAGGCAAGAAGAAGAATGCCAAGGCCATGAAGAAGGAGAGGGACATGGATGAGTTGAAAAAGGAAGTTGATCTGGTGAGTCGGCTTCTCTCACTTTCATTCTCTTTCAGGACCTGGGAAGTTCATCTTTAAATCACAAGTCTTGGTCACTCGTGTGTTGATGTCACTGACTTGGTGTCAAGCTTGGCGCTGCATGTAATGTACTGTATGTTTATCTCGATGGTGCGGAAGTGCAGTGCAATACGATTGCCAGTGACATGTTCCTAATCTCTGTCCCATAGGATGACCATAAACTGACCCTGGATGAGCTCAACCGCAAATACGGCACTGACCTTAGTAGGGTAAGTCTGGAGCTTCACTGATTTTCATTTCAGTTGGCAATTCATTCATCTCCCCTGCACTGTTTTCTGTTAACACATTAGTTGTTTATCGACCACAGCTGGAAGGCAATTCAGCTCGGTTCTCCTCAATTCGAATAGTTTCAATTATTTAATAGAAAAATTAAGTCAAGTGATGGACCTCAAAGTTCTGCTCAAGTTATGGGTTTCGGACTCTTGGGATCTCTTCCAATTATTAAACCGTGGAAGAAGGGGGTCATCATAGGCTTGGATGTGACAAATATCCAAGGCAATACGACAGCTGCTTTATCCCTCTTTTACATTCATACAAATGGACTCTTGATCATGATTTGGAGATCAAGGGGAATAGTAGATTACCGCCTCCAAACCTAGCAGCGCAGCCGAGTGGTCCTTTTGAATAATTCACAAGCAGCAGGCTCATAGCACCTCAGCCCAGATTTAGGATGCGCTCAATCCCAGCAGAGTAGATGGCACTGTTTTCATTGTTTGCAGCGAGTTGCCTGGCAACTGTCAGCACCTCGACTCTCTCCAGAGCCCCATTGACTTGTTTCTCTGTTCTCTGCCTTATGTGAAATTAGAGTTATGACTTGGCCCTGCAGTGTCTCTGTCTGCCAGTGACAGACCTCGTAGAGAGAGATTATTGTGTTGACAATTTGCTTCCTCTCTCCTTATCACGTGCCGTGAGAGAGAATCTCAAGAATGGAGGGGGGGTACCCAGATATGCCCGACTATAGCAACATACTTGATTTAAAAAAGCAAGGGTCGATAATGGTATACCCTTAAAAGGTTGGGTGGGAGGGAAGCACCCATTTATTTTACAATTAAGTATCCTCCTACAGCATCTTAATTTGAGGTCTCGACATGTAAAGTAACAACCAATTTTGTATTTCCTCAGGGATTATCCAGTGCTAAGGCTGCTGAGAACCTTGCCCGTGATGGCCCCAATTCCCTGACCCCTCCTCCCACTACCCCTGAGTGGGTGAAGTTCTGCAAGCAGATGTTTGGCGGGTTCTCCATGCTGCTGTGGACTGGCGCTCTCCTCTGCTTCCTGGCCTACGGAATCCAGGCAGCCATGGAGGATGAGCCGGCCAATGATAACGTAAGATTCCAAGATGAAGAATGTTGATTTTATTGACATTGTGATGGAATTGAAAGCAGATGATGCTTGGGTTTTGTAGTTCTTTTGTACTGGTCTTTGTGCGGGGGAGTTAACTTAATTTTAACACGTTCTGCATCTTTGTCCCACACAGTTGTACCTGGGGGTTGTACTCTCTGCTGTTGTCATTGTTACTGGCTGTTTCTCCTACTACCAAGAGGCCAAGAGCTCAAAGATCATGGACTCCTTTAAGAACCTGGTCCCACAGGTACTAGCTGTTTTAGAAACACTTCTTTTGAAGGTGTTCCCCCCCCCCCTTATTGTTACATTCAAAGATTCATCTTGTGTCCTCTACCTTGTAGCAAGCCCTGGTTGTCCGTGACGGTGAGAAGATGAACATCAACGCTCAACAAGTGGTGGTTGGAGATCTGGTGGAGGTGAAAGGTGGAGATAGGATTCCTGCTGATTTGCGAATCATCTCTGCCAGCGGTTGCAAAGTGGGTACTTTAAAATCCTCTTGCTCCAAATACGTCACGTTCCACCCATGTCCGTGCCATTCATTATTGTATTAATCTAATTCCCTCCCCACTTAGGTGGACAACTCCTCCCTCACTGGTGAATCTGAGCCCCAGACACGTACTCCGGACTACTCCAATGACAACCCCCTGGAGACAAGGAACATTGCCTTCTTCTCTACCAACTGTGTTGAAGGTACTTTGCTCAGATGAGAAACAAACCAAATAAAAATAAATTCTGCCCAGGGACCACAGATTAAAAAAAATAGCAATCTAGCTAAATCTGGTACAAGGGCATGTTGTACATGGTCCCTGGCAAATAAATAAAACAAACCAAACCATGACTGGGCTATCTTTGATGAAGTCCTGTTGCTGTATAAATTATGTCCACCATTTCTGAGGTTGAATCAATGTCAACTGCTGTTACACAGTAGTCAATATGATGGCATGATTGTTAAATGAAATCTGCACGTTATTTCCTGCAGGAACTGCCAGAGGTATTGTCATCAACACTGGTGACCGCACTGTTATGGGTCGTATTGCTACCCTCGCCTCTGGCCTGGAAGTCGGACGTACCCCAATCTCCATTGAAATTGAGCACTTCATCCACATCATCACCGGTGTGGCCGTCTTTCTGGGCATGTCTTTCTTTGTCCTGTCCCTCATCCTCGGATACTCTTGGCTGGAAGCTGTCATCTTCCTCATCGGAATCATTGTCGCTAATGTGCCTGAGGGTCTCCTGGCCACTGTAACTGTGAGTATGGTCTTTCGGGAGTGCTTTCCCCCCCAAACACTTCACATATGGCTCCAGAAACCAGTACATTGCCAATTTTGTTCGACAGACATGTTGAGTGGCTTTTGGCTTTCTCCGTAGGTGTGTTTAACTCTGACTGCCAAGCGTATGGCCAAGAAGAACTGCCTGGTGAAGAATCTCGAAGCTGTTGAGACCTTGGGCTCCACCTCCACCATTTGCTCTGACAAGACCGGAACCCTGACTCAGAACAGAATGACCGTGGCTCACATGTGGTTCGACAACCAGATCCATGAGGCTGACACCACAGAGAACCAGAGTGGTACCTCCTTTGACAGGAGCTCTGCCACCTGGGCTGCCCTGGCTAGAGTCGCTGGCCTGTGTAACCGTGCCGTCTTCCTGGCAGAACAGAGCGGTATTCCTATCCTTAAAGTAAGTGTCTCATTTCCCCAGAGTGAATTGACAACAGTATACACATGGAGCTATCGACAGGAGTTCGGCATATACAGCTGCTGAAAAGGCTCAACAGGGGTGTCTTTCACCTTATGTAATTCCTCCCCTGTCACCCGAATGCCTCATATTGCCTCAGCCCTCGCAATCCCCTGGAATATAACCTCTCCCTCCGTTAATCATCTCACCTTGGACTAGCTGTGATTACCACACTTAATTTCACCCCTTATTTTCAGTTTCTCTTTGTCACTGTCTGAGCCTGGTAGAAGACAAAATCTTCAAAGATTTCCTTTTCATTAAATCTGTTTAAATTGATGGAGGGCATTTTAATGTCTTAGGCCACATAAGGATATACCAGGTCCTCGGGAAGTGCTAGTGTGTGAAAGAATGTGCGGCATACCACGTCCACTTCATCTGCCTACTCGTTTCCCTCTCACAGAGAGATGTGGCTGGTGATGCCTCAGAGTCTGCCCTGCTGAAGTGTATTGAGCTGTGCTGTGGGTCTGTGCAAGGCATGAGAGACCAGTACACCAAGGTTGCTGAGATCCCATTCAACTCCACCAACAAATACCAGGTAGGTCAATGGCACGGTAGCACCATGCAACATGAAATAAGGGGATATGTTTCACTGTAAGTCTTTGAAAACCCTTCCCTTTAGCACAGAGATCAACATTGTTATGCCTACTCTGGTAATCTGTTTTCAAAATGGCTGCTCCTATAATTTTATCCTTTAGCTCTCAGTTCACCTGAACAAGAATGAGGGTGAGTCCAAGCATCTGCTGGTGATGAAGGGAGCCCCTGAGAGGATCCTGGACCGCTGCTCCACCATTTTGATCCAGGGCAAAGAACAGCCTCTGGATGACGAGATGAAGGACTCTTTCCAGAACGCCTACATGGAACTGGGTGGTCTGGGAGAGCGAGTGCTGGGTAATAGTCATTTATTTCAGTCATCACTAGCCAATACTACTGGATTTTTTTCCCATCTGTGTTTTCAAATGATCCAATGTGAGGTGTAAAATTGCGCGTTTGCTCCTTTTTTCAATTCACATTTTCACAATTTTGTATCCGTCTAGGGTTCTGTCATTTCCAGCTCCCTGATGACCAGTTCGCTGAGGGCTTCCAGTTCGATTGTGAAGAGGTGAACTTCCCAACTGAGAATCTGTGCTTCGTTGGCCTAATGTCCATGATTGACCCTCCCCGTGCTGCTGTGCCTGACGCTGTAGGAAAGTGCAGGAGTGCTGGAATCAAGGTATGGCAATATCATACTAAACACAAGACTCTTCAGTCAATCCACATAGCAGCCACTGTGATCAGACCACTCCTCTTCCCTTCCTTCCCTTAGGTTATCATGGTCACTGGTGATCATCCCATCACTGCTAAAGCCATTGCCAAGGGTGTGGGCATCATTTCTGAAGGAAATGAGACTGTTGAAGACATTGCTGCTCGTCTGAACATTCCAGTCAATGAAGTTGACCCTAGGTAATAAAACAAATATTTAAGTTCTGTAATTGGAAACAACTGTTAAACTCCTGCAGTTTCTCTACATTTTTCATTTTTGAAGGCCTTCTCCCAAAGATTTCATTCAGGCTTGAATGTCAGGTCCTTTTCATGAGTGCTTATAGACATTATAGAAATGTCTTCATATCAATGCGATTTTCCATAAATAAAGGGTACATTTTTCCCAGGGATGCCAAGGCCTGTGTGGTCCATGGTGGTGACCTCAAGGACCTGAGCGCTGAACAGTTGGACGACATCCTGAAATATCACACAGAGATTGTGTTTGCCAGAACCTCTCCTCAGCAGAAGCTTATTATCGTGGAGGGCTGCCAGCGCCAGGTAATATTCAGCTCAACTTAAAGACACTAGGCCTATCTCACGAGAGGTAAACAGTGACTGTAGCGTAGATAAATTCCTTTCAAATTAAAAATGTGTTTACCAGTTTTCTCTCTCTAGACTTCTCTCTCCATAGACTCAAACACCTCTCCTCCTTATCCACAGGGTGCTATTGTAGCTGTGACAGGTGATGGTGTGAATGATTCTCCTGCTCTGAAGAAGGCTGACATAGGTGTTGCTATGGGTATCTCTGGATCGGATGTATCCAAGCAGGCTGCCGACATGATCCTCCTGGATGACAACTTTGCCTCCATCGTGACTGGTGTCGAAGAAGGTAGAAGCAGCATTTCAGTGGATTTAGAATGTTTGGGGTTCCTTCTATTCTGCATTATTTTCACTAACGTTATGTATGTACCTTTCCTAGGCCGTCTGATCTTTGACAACTTGAAGAAGTCCATCGCCTACACCCTGACCAGTAACATTCCAGAAATCACACCCTTCCTCTTCTTCATCATTGCAAACATTCCACTGCCCCTAGGAACCGTCACCATCCTCTGTATCGACTTGGGAACTGACATGGTAAGGAATTTGTATATTTAAAAAAAAAAAAAAAAATTCTAAATCTTTGTTTACCGTTCAGTTTTATTCTAATTGTTGAAATCGTCCTCAACTTTGCAGGTCCCCGCCATCTCCCTGGCCTACGAAGCTGCTGAGAGTGACATCATGAAGAGACAGCCCAGAAACTCCAAAACAGACAAACTGGTGAATGAAAGACTTATCAGCATAGCCTACGGTCAAATCGGTAAGACCGCTTTTCACAAAGCCTGACTTGCGCAAAACAAAGTATTTTCATTCTTAGATGAAAGATTAACATCTCATACACCTCAAACTGGATTCTAACTCTTAAGTTGACTGGGTGGTTTTGGGATCAGCTGGAAGTGGGGTATGCGCCAGAAATAGCCTCCCTGGTGATAAGAGAAGGGGTCTCTGAGTGATTATGGGATGTCTCTGGCTCAAGAGTTTCACACTTTGGTGATGGAGCCAAAAATAGGTTTAAACCAGAGGTTTCCACGTGAGCGGGACTTTCCTTAAGAGGAAACACTGATATGGACAGCATTCACATACTGTTGCATCATGTCATGGGTCGCGAACCTCTCCCACCAACGTGATACTCCTTGGGAATCACTGTAGGGTGGCAGGTAGCCTAGCGGTTAGTGTTGGCCCAGTAACTGAAAGTTCGCTGGTTCGAATACCTGAGCCGACAAGGTGAAAAATCTGTCGCCACCCCCTTGAGCAAGGCAGTTAACCTTAATAAGCTCCAGGAGCACCCTACTACTATGGCTGACCCTGTAAAACAACACATTCTCCTGCACCTATCCGGTGTATGTGACAATCAAACTTGAAAACATTTTTTTATGGAGATTGATGCAACATAGAAAACCAACAGACAGAATGACATGGATAGAATCTGATACAAATGCACCCATCTGGCTCCCCATCTCTCCACAGGTATGATCCAGGCTTTGGCTGGGTTCTTCACATACTTTGTGATCCTTGCTGAGAATGGGTTCTTACCCTCTAGACTGCTAGGTATTCGTGTGGACTGGGACAACAAATTTTGCAATGACCTGGAGGATAGCTATGGCCAGCAGTGGGTGAGTATGCAGACACCAATGTGCTTTTCACAAGCCTTGTTGATTGTAGATGATTAGCTGACTGTGTTTTGACTGTTTCTCCCTCTGTTGCTGACTGTTTCCCACAGACTTATGAACAGAGAAAGATTGTGGAGTTCACCTGCCACACAGCATTCTTTGCCAGTATTGTAGTTGTACAGTGGGCTGATTTGATCATCTGTAAGACCAGGAGGAACTCAGTCTTCCAACAAGGAATGAGGTGGGTTCAGTAGCCATTTTGAAGAGCATCGGCTGTTAGTTTTAGTTTTACTTGATTTTAAATGCTGCTTCTGTCCTCCTCAGGAACAAGATTCTCATCTTCGGCCTGTTTGAGGAGACCGCCCTGGCCGCCTTCCTGTCCTACTGTCCTGGGATGGGCATCGCCCTCAGAATGTACCCACTCAAGTAAGTAAAGACCCTTCAGTTAGGTACACTTCATCTCTTAAGTATTTTTGGTACTAAAAAAAAAAAAAAATTAACTCTAAGAAGACTTCTATTAAGCTTAGCTATGTGTTGCTTAAAATGTTAAGGTCTGTTCTTGACGCGTTCTGGTCTGGAGTCATTTCAGTTCTGTTATTTTTGTTTTATGTTTTGTTTTTCTTTTCTCCTTAGACCCAGCTGGTGGTTCTGCGCCTTCCCATACTCTCTCCTCATCTTTATTTATGATGAAATCCGAAAACTGATCATCCGACGCAGCCCAGGAGGTGAGGCTAAATCCCTTTAGTTATTACTGTGACAATCTGTAGTACTTGTTCATACAATTCTTAAGGTCAGTTTGGCTCTCAAAACCACAAGCTTTTCCCTCGTTCTCAGGAAGATAGTAAGGCTGCATATTTAGGTAGCTTTACTATCTGGCAAACAAGCGAAGTCTGTAAATCTTTAGTGCATCTGAAAAATATGCTGCTGCTTAGTCAGTGCAAGACAGTGGACACAGACACGTTTGGGAGTCTAGTACACTCCATTGACAACTGCTGATGTAAAAAGGGCTTTATAAAATACATTTGATGTGAGTAAACCGGTATGCTATCAGAGACTAAGTTGATGTGAAAGACGTCGGTCACTTGACTGTCTTCCTCAGTGATCGTCTGAACCACACACGGATAGTTAACATGATCATTGTTTATGTATGCTACAGCCTTCCTTAGTCCACCTGTTTTACCAGAGGTAATTGATCTCTAAATCCTGTTTTCCATCTTCTCTGTTTTAGGTTGGGTGGAGAGGGAGACGTACTACTAGAAAGCATCCCGTGTGCATCGCCCAAGTTCTTGCATGGTTGTCTTGCTGCTCGGAATTTTAAGTTCTGTAAAATGTGGATGTGTTTTTATATAGGGAATGCGTGATACTAAAACACTGAGATCGAGATGATGAACCAAGACATTTGACATTGTGTGCCTTGTTTCTGGAACAGGACCAATTTTATACATGTTTTTAACAGTAATATAAATAAACTTTCAGTCAGCTCCCACTTTGGTGTGTATGGTTTGTGCATGTGTGCTTGCACGTTTCCTCATTGCAACTTGGAGACTTTCCAGAATAAACACAGCATCAACAGATCTTCAGGTCCTTCTTTTCCTATCCTTCCTGGAGATTCTCTCTGTTTTAACCATGAACACTGCTATCAGTGTGCAGTCAACGAACACCAGCTAGTTGTTCACTGTCATTGTAGTACAGAATGTAGACTGTATTTCATGTCACCTTTTGACCCATTCACAACACACACTTTGTTATCCATCTACTGCCTGACATTAAACACTAGCAAGCCTGTGTCAGAGCAACCGTCTATCAGAAGCACAAGGCAAGACTTATCAACTGGCAGCACTTGAGTATAAAAACCCTGCTGATAACATTGTGGCTTAATATGTATATTTCATTCAAACCCTCTGTATAACGCTTACAGTAGCAATGCTCTCCTGTGGGTGGGTGTTTACAAAATAAATATATTTTTAAAATAAAGTAGCTATGGAATGCCTGATCCAATATCCACCCACTAGTGGTGAACCCCTAGTCCTACTGACGGCATGACGACGAGAAGGAGAACTCCTGATTTCTCTCAACATCCCTCCTATGTAAACACTGCAGGGTAGCCTAGTGGTTAGAGCGTTGGACTAGTAACCAAAAGGTTGCAAGATCAAATCCACGAGCTGACAAGGTAAAAATCTGTCTTTCTACTCCTGAACAGGCAGTTAACCCACTGTTCCTAGGCCGTCATTGAAAATAATAATTTGTTCTTAACTGACTTGCCTAGTTTAAATAAGAACTAACCGCTAGTTTGAGTTCCTGCCATAGAAATTGTGGAAGGAACAACCACCTCTGCAGCATTGTCAACTACAAACATGTAGATCTACTGCAGGCTATATTATCTACAGCTGCAACCAGATTTATCGAAATAAGAAGCTAAGCTACCTACTGTTCAGAAAACATTTAATTGATAACTCCCCACTCAGACTGAGCACACTACAATTGAACCTAGCTTGCTAAAGTAGGCATTTCACATCCCGTCTGTCTGTGGAGTGGAAGACGCTTGAGACGAAAGTACACACAACATCCCATCCACAAGGAAAGAGAACTGTAACAAGCTCACAATCCCCAAGCTTGGGGTGTCAGTGCACAGTCCAGTTTTGTCAGTCCCTACCGGACTTCATGTATGGGAAAAGATGGTGGATAAATTTACCAGCTTTACCATAGATTTTTTTTTTGTGTCACAGTCCAGTCTTAAGGGGTGACTCTCCCATAGACACCAATATGATAGCAGCTGGGTCTGCTTAGTTCATTGACTGTTTATGAACTAGAAACAATTTGGGAGTGGGATGTCTCTCTTCCGTCTCTGGACAGGCTGCATGACAGCGTGTGGGTTGACAGTGCTGCGTAATCTCCACACCTCCCTTACTCTCATAGGACGGCCTATGTGGCTTCCAGTTAAAGGGATAGTTCATTCTCCAAAGCCAAAGTTTGTCATGCCTCAAATGTGGCCTATAGTCGAGCTCCATATCCCACGGCATCTGTTGTGTAAATGTCTCAGGATTCAAATGAATAGGAAAGATTGGCACCACTGAGGTGAATTATCCTTTAATGTAAGGTGAAAAAAACGTTATACTTACGGAAAGAAGTTCTATCTCCCAGGGGTGCTTCTGGCAGGTCTTTAGCAGGTCTGGAAAGAGGCCAAAAATGAGAGGGGTGAGAAGAGTGAGGCTAGAAATAGGTAAAACAGACATGGCTAGAAATTCCACTTGATTTAACACAGACCTACCGAAATGTTAGCCAACTACATTCTTGCACTGAAAAACATCCTGAATTATACACTTCCACACGGAACTCTGCATTCAATGAATGAGAATGACAATTCTAGATCAGCCCCATTTCAGTTCTATGGTAGTTAAGGCTCGTATGTACAGTAGGCATGGAAACAAACCGACTTCCTGCACCGTGTAGAATTTGAGGTTTCTACAGTGATTTGGCCAAATACAGCCCCATTCAAGATTATTTCCATTCATGGTGTAGGCCTATCGAAGGGTAGAATGTTTAAACAACACTGTGAGAGAAGGAATGTGGTTTCATTCATATCTTCATCTGCAAATATCATCATGAAAAATATTAGAATGAGTACAATAGTTAAAAAATATATATTGTTAAATAGTGTAGTCTAGTGGTTACATAGTCACTGAAGGTCATAGTTGGAATTTTCTGAAACTTTTCTGTCATCAATAGCATGTCGTTGGTAGTTCCTATCGCTTCCTGATTTTCATTGGAACTTCATGTGTACATTTTAAGGCACTCAGCGTTCCATAACACTCAAGGGATTCAGATTCTATAACTTCACCTCTATCGGGAACAGAGCGTATGCTGCTTGATGACATCTTGTGTTTGAAAACTTTTAAGGTCAGGAAAGGCCAGATCGGAGCACCTATTACATTCAAGCACCAACTTACATATCGGCTAGACAGGTCAGGTCATAAGCAATCATATGGTATCTCTTTTGGTATTGATTTGATCCAAGCACCAACACCTCACTATGCGGTGTGCTTAGTTTACTGCACTAAGGTGTGTGCTGTTAAAAAATGATGTCTGTCTGGTTCTCTTTAACGTTTCAGCTTCATTTTAATGAGTGCAGATCGGAGCAGTGGGCCATATCTCCTCCCTACAGCCCACTAACGACGCTGGCTCCACAGTAAAGACCTCTGGAGAGTGGCGGACGAAAGAGTGAAACACATTCACAAACATGATGTAGCACCCTGGGCAACCACAGAAAAGGGACCAGTGCTCATCAGAGCTCCCTCAGTATTTTCTGCCTCATTTAGGCTTTTAAAAAAAGCAATAGACACTCAGTCTGGAGAGGGACTGCTACTTCCTCCTCTGTTGCTTGGCCTACATTTCTCCTTAGACTGAACAGCCAAATGGAACTCAGTCAGTCAATGGAACTGCACATTGGTACAGTTGGAACAGTTGGCTTCCCATGAGTACTGGGCCTAATCTCTTTCTGACCCTTCTGCATCACATTCTAAATCACAGCCCTGCCTGCCTGCTCTTCCATCATCTACAGGGGTTCCGGTTCTCCAGAACCCCCCAGTCAGAGATTTTGTCGATGCCCCTGTTGAAATATGCAGCCGTATCCTGGAGTTTGCATGTCAAGGCAGCAGGCGATAATCAATACTTGGCTACTGGAGGGGCAAGGTGGCTTTAGCCTCTCTAATCACTGTTAGACTTCTGGGCAGCAGAAAGAGGGTTAAAATAAACCTCTTCTGGTATAAATATCCTTTACATGCCTCTATCTCTAGTCTGCCTGACTAATAACACCATGACTATGATAAGATGATGATACTATTATGACTATGATATGATTATACTATTACATGATTATGACATGATTGACTATAATGATTATTACTTTGATATGACGACATGATTATCATCAAATCCAATCTGATGATATGTTTATTACTATGACATGATTATGGCATGATTATGATTATGACATGATTGACTATGATATGATTATGACTATGACATGATTGACTATGATATGATTGACTATGATATGATTAGGACTATGACATGATTGACTATGATATGATTGACTATGATATGATTATGACTATGACATGATTGACTATGATATGATTGACTATGATATGATTGACTATGATATGATTATGACTATGATATGATTGACTATGATATGATTGACTATGATATGATTGACTATGATATGATTATGACTATGACATGATTGACTATGATATGATTGACTATGATATGATTATGACTATGACATGATTGACTATGATATGATTATGGCATGATTATGACTATGATATGATTGACTATGATATGATTATGACTATGACATGATTGACTATGATATGATTGACTATGATATGATTAGGACTATGACATGATTGACTATGATATGATTGACTATGATATGATTATGACTATGATATGATTATGACTATGATATGATTAGGACTATGATATGACTATGATATGATTAGGACTATGATATGACTATGATATGATTATGACTATGATATGATTAGGACTATGATATGACTATGATATGATTAGGACTATGATATGACTATGATATGATTAGGACTATGATATGACTATGATATGATTGATATGAAGTCAATCCAGACTACAAGTGTTACTGAAAACTGTTAGAACCCAATCCAATAACTGCATGGTCTGGCTGTCCCTCTGTAGCCTGGCCCATCTGATTATGTTCATCCAGACCCCTCAGCTGGCTCTGTTAAAGAGCTGTGTCTGGTGCTGGGCCTCGCTGTGGATAAGATGAACTGTCTACTGTCCTTATATAGCCCGCTGCCATGCTGCACAGACAGCCACCCTTATTCCATGTATAGTGAAGCAGGTTCAGTTTGCGTGATGAGTCGCCTTGCTTGGAAATGTAAGATTAGTCATAGCTCCCAAAGCTAATGCCTAGGCTTTAACTCAATGGGCTAATGCAGTCTTGAGTCAACAATCTGAAGTTCAATACCCATTTGTTTCCTGAGACACGCTAGTAGCTTTTCTTTACGGTTTTGCGGTTGCAGTGCTGCGCTAACTGTTTGTTATTGTTACAGCTGTAAGTGGTCTTCAAACAGATACTACGTGGCTGCATACAATGTACAACACAGGAGTCTGGAGGCACAATCATTGGGGAGGACCGGCTCGTGGTAATAAATGGACCAGAATCAGTGGACTGGTATCAAATACAGCAAACACATGGTTTCCAGGTGTTTGACGCCATTCCATTTGCTCTGTTCTGGACATTATTATGAGCCGTTCTCCCCTCAGCAGCCTCCTGTCACGTACAAAGCTTTTTATTTGTTAAGTGCAAGAAGCCAGCCCTCAGGTTTTTAGGTGTAACACCATAAGGTAACTATAGATGAAAGTGTGGTGAGACAAGAAGTGGCTGTAGCTAACAACACTGTCTCCTGTTGGAGTCGATCTACAGACTCAGTGTCCATTGTTTTTTTCTAAAAGGCTCAAATGAGGCAGAACATGATGAGGGAGCTCTGATGAGCACTGGTCCCTGTTCTGTCGTTACCCAGGGGGCTATCTCCAAAACCTGTATGTGTACGTGTGTCTTTCGGCAGGATTGGGATATAAGCGAAAGCCACATTTCGATTAGACCATGTGTGCAACTGACCAATAAAGAGATCTTAATCTTACAGGCAGTGTGTTTGTGGATGTGTTTCTCTCTCTTTCTCCCTCCACTCTTCAGAGCTCTCTTTACCGTGGAGACAGTGGTGCTAATGGGCTGTAGTGTGCCTACAGCCTACACTCCTAAAAGAAAATGGAGCTGAAACCTTAAAGAGAAACTGTCACAGTTTCTGTGCCAAACGAGCACCGTAGACAATCTCTCTAAGGGTGTTTTTTAAGTACACGGTACAAAGGGAAATGGATGGTAAATGTTATTGTTCCCAAAATAAGCTTCAAGGGCCCTGTTTGAATACTTTAAAAACTCATCCTTCGTTCCCAACTTCTTTCCTTGAAGTTATCACTAATTGGATAGGTGAAAGCAATGACTAACTGGACGGGTGAAAGCAAGGGTTCCACTACATAGCTTTCATCCATCCAGTCATGTCAGATCAATCACTAATTCAAAGAAAGGGAAGGAAGGATGAATTTTAAGTAGGCCTATTCCAATGGGACATGTTTACAATATGTAAACTGGGGTGACCAAATTTCTTTCTATGGTATGCCTCACAGAATCAACACAATCCCTGTCAGGCTCTGGACTGTCCTGCCTTGGACATAGCTTAAATCCTACTCTGATGAAGCCTATCTCCCTGGATCAGACTGTAAGACAGAGAGACAGAATTAATCCACATCCATCCCACTGCAACACAGCAGGCGTTCCTCCCTAGAGGGACAGAACCCGTCAATGATGTAGCACAGGAACTAAGAAGTAGATGATCGCGGTCCTCCAGACCGTATTAAATAGGATGTGAAAAACGTCAGGAAGGAAAGAAATAGGCCCAGAAGAAAGAAGGGGAGATGGAAAGGAGAGGAGGATGCCAACCCAAAAAGCTGGAGGGTCTTACATTTCCTGCAGCAGAGAGGTTTGGAGAAATGATTAAATTAACGCTAGCTTGGTTTTTCCCCCACAGCCGCTAATTACCTGGCCTGCACAGTCCATTTAAATGTCTAATTTCCTATAATGAGAGCGTCACATTTCAAATGGATTGGAAATCGTAACACAGGCAGAATAAACAAGCTTTTAGACTTTGTTCTTCATGGTTACCTCCATGGTTACCTCCATGGAGAGAAAACATCGGCTGTATCTTAAAGATCCTCTAGTAGAGTGTAGCGTCTATCTGGAGAGACACTGGTGGGAGCAATGAATAGGATCTCGGTACGAGATGTTCATCTTAACTACACAGACGTCATCTCTGCTGGCCCAAACATTTTCCAATGTGCTCGCCAAAGCTCTTGGTCAAGCAGGCCTTTCATCAAAAAAAACTGAGCCACAGCACAGCTCTGCTTCCAAAGGTGGAAGGCGAGCTTCTGTTGGTTGTTTCCTGGCTAAATGTAGCTGTAGCCGGCTGGCAATGGCAGCGGAACCATGGCAAAGGGGAGCTGCACCAAAACAATGGAGCTCTTGTGGAGCTCGGACCAGCGGCAGTAGGGGGAACAGGGTTCACTTCTCCCGGACTGGAAGCGTTTGTCTTTCTGGAGCTGTTCATTATTGCAGTGCTGGTCTCGTTCTCCCACCAAGAGGCCTTGCAGGCTTCTCTCTGTGACTAGCAATGAGCGGAGAAAAACAACAAGGCAATCTACTGTAGTTGCTCAGCAGATTGTGCACCATTGTGGATCATCACGGACAATGTATTCACCCTGTGTGGCTATTAACAAACATGTCTGACGTATTTCATGTAATTGATATGGTAATAGACATGCAATATGTTATTACAGCCATTATAACCGATTTGACAAGGCTTGTGATTGTTAGCAGCACAAACCGATCAAAGGATTAGACGGTTTTGAAAGTGGGTCTTCTGTTCACATTATCATCTTTTGCTTCCTGAGTTTCTTGGAACTATCACTGTGGTTTCCTGGTAGTAACCTTCATTAGATTGTATGAGGGGAGATGAAATTAGATTTCTGGATTTTGCCAGGGGATAACAGGTCTATTGGCAAGGGACCCATCTGAAAGGTAGCAACTGATTTGATAGAAATGGGTTTCAAAGAAAGGGGGTGTATTCTGTGTGAGATACTGCCATTACTTCTAAAGTCTATGAATACAAAACACACATTTCCAACGTTTTGATAAGCAGAACAATTTGGACAAGTTATCAAATTGTTTTAGACAGGCCAGCTTACTAGTATTATTAGGAAAAGTTGAGAAATTGTTGTTTAACTATTGTTTTTACCATTTATAAAACGAGGGTGTCAAATTAAATACATTAGTTCTGTCACCTATCTATTCTGGGAAAGTATATAGCTCGCTAATGTTAGCTAGTAAATAGTTTAGTCAGCTAGCTACCACTGTTGACAGCATACTGCTAGCTAACTAGCTGCCGACATCCCCTTTATAGGCCTCTAGCTTATGTTAAACTATGAATATAGTCACGTTTAATGTACAGCGGATTCACTTCACATAATTCATATCATGCCGGGGTATTATTTTCTTGACTCATCCATCATGAAGGCAGACACCTTCGAAGTCAGACACTAACATTTAACAAAGCAGAGGTGAAAATATATGCGTTTTGGTGTGCCGGGTTGTTATTGCTGGTACGTTGGGTGCGGCAGGTATCCTCGTGGTTAGAGCGTTGGGCCAGTAACCGATAGATTGCTGGATCGAATCCCCGAGTCGACAAGGTAAAATCTGTCGTTCTGAACAATGCAGTTAACCCACTGTTCCCTGGTAGGCCGTAATTATGAATATGAATTTGTTCTTAACTGACTTGCCTAGATAAATAAAGGTTACATTTAAAATAAAGAAATATATATAATTGCGCGTACGCTGATTTGACCGTTCTAGGCTACACTTAATTGTCTCACTCACAGCCGCTGTTGATGGAGAAATGACGGTTGCACCTCGCTCTCGCGAGTAGGCTACTTTAAAATAAAACGCTTTAATTTCGCAACCAACGGCCATTTCCTCAAATCCATTACATTTTCGTAGTAATAGCAGTGATACCATTGTAGTGAGGGTGTTTTCGTTGTATTTACAACTCGCTGTGTGTCACCTGAATCGTCCAAGCTCCCCCACTCGCCTCGGCAGGAATCCTCTGAGGCTCGCAGCTGGGTTTACCAAGGACCGAACTCTCACCTCATTTGTATTATACAGCAGTTTTCCTGTTAGTTATGCTTTAATTATGATATATATAGCCCACTGGTGAAATTCACCATGCTGGATGACGCTGTCAGTGAGGCAACTCCACATGTATCAGTCACGGGTTTTAACGATGTTGCACTCTGCTGATTCAACACAATACATCATGTTACGCATCCCAGGTGAATGGGTTTTAACCGTGTTGTTGTAGAGGCTTTAAGTAATCAGTGTTTTCTCAAGGGACATATTTTTGTTGATTTAGAGAAGCACCTCTGGAGCCTCTGACCTGTGTGCTAGTAGGTGTTCTGAAATCGAAATCCCGATCCTCCACCAGCTGATGGCTGGTTGTATAGGGATGCGGATACATTTCTGTGTTTGTGAAGAGGGCAGCTGAATCTCGAGGAGGAGGGTCAGTTTTTACGCTCTGTTTCTCTGCGCGCGTGTGTCTGCGAATGTGTGTAGCTGTGTGTGTGTGTGTGTGCACGTGCATGTTTCCATTGCCTTAATAACCCTCCCCGAACAGTAGTGCCCGTCACCAGCCATTGGTCTTGCAGGCATAAATCAGGTTGGTTTTAAGAGACAGACGTGTCCTCGCTTTATGCTTCCTAGAGCCTAGGAGCAGACATGGTGTTGAATGCAGTGCTATTTTAGAGAGCGGGTCCCGCAGAGACTTTCCTTTTGGTCTGTTTGGTAATTATCACGTCCACCATCTGTTACCATCAAGCATATGATAAGGTGGAGAGAGAGAGAGAGTATCTGGGCCAAAGCTGAGATTGTGGCAGTGGAACGGTTTTATGTTCTACAGAGAGCGAGTGGGGAGTGTGTGTGTATTTGTGAGGGGGAGAGGGGAGTGTCTGTGAGTGCGTGTGTGTGTGTGAGTGTGCGCGCGTCTGTGCTTGGGTGTTGTGAACGTGTAGGAGAGAGAGCGAGTAGGGAGAGAAAGAAATATAGTTATTTTTAGCCGTTTATGGTTCCCCAGGGAGTTCACAGAGCCTCACCTTGTCTGTCTGGGTGTATAGATGAGGAATAACAGGGAAATACAAGGACACATAAAATAACAGCTCACATAAAATATCAGCTCACACACTAGTGAGACAATACGAGACAATACAATAGAATACCATAGATCAATCTCCTCAGGCACTATAAGAAGGGATTATCAATAGCATCATCACATCCATCCTCTACATACTGTAGAAGCGACTATATAGACATTTGTTTATACCAGGCCATCTGGTGTGTGTGTGTGTGTTGTTGTGTGCCCAGTGTGGTGATGGGAGGTATAGTTTTGGACAGGGTCGCTAGTTAACGGCATGCCAGCACGGCAGGAGCTGGGACTGTGTGTGGCCTATACCCAACTGGCAGACTGAATCTGTTTTAAAATGAAATGAGAAAATAAACAAAGAAATGTGCCTCCCATTTCTCATATTATGTTACTTTGTTGAGTCTGGCAGCCATTTACGAATTGAGAATTAATTTCAAATTTTGCTATTAAGGCTGTAACATGTTTAATGGTATAGTATGCAGTCATAATCCATTGGAGGCCATTTTTAGTATTTTGGACCATTGCCAGATATAAATGCAGCATTTGCATTGATACTAAAAACATTATAATGGGCCATATACACTGTAATACTGCGTTATCCATGCTGGCTTTAAGTAAAGTGCTACCAAATTGATTTCCTACCGACACACAAGGACCTCCTGTGAATCTGAACGCCTGTGAGCACCGCCCACGTAGCAGCAGGGTACAACAGAGCCACAACAGCTCTGATACCCAGTCTCATCCACCCTAGACTCCATGCTCTACTACCATAGAGATGTGTATTCATTTCTATGTGTGCCAGAGTCATGAATAATACATGGTTGGTGGAAGAAGGCGTCTGACTAAAGTTAAGGACCATTGGACTAAACACCTCCCTCTTCAACTGGATCCTGGGCTTCCAGACGGGCCGCCCCAGATGGTAATGGTAGGCAACAACACGTCTGCTACGCTGATCCTCAACACTGGGGCCCCTCAGGTGTGCATGCTTAGTCCCCTCCTGTACTCCCTGTTCACCCACGACTGTGTGGCTAAACATGATTCAAACAGCATCATTAAGTTTGCTGACGACACAACAGTGGTAGGCCGACAACGATGAGACAGCCTATAGGGAGGAGGTCAGAGACCTGGCAGTGTGGTGCCAGGACAACAACCTCTCCCTCAATGTGAGCAAGACAAAGGACCTGATCGTGGACTACAGGAAAAGGCGGGCCGAACAGGCCCCCATTAACATTGACGGGGCTGTAGTGGAGGGGGTTGAGAGTTTCAAGTTCCTTGGTGTCCACATCACTAACAAGCTATCATGGTTAAAAACACACCAAGACAGTCATGAAGAGGGCACGACAACACCTTTTCCCCCTCAGGAGACTGAAAAGATTTGGCATGGGTCCCCAGATCCTCAAAAGGATATTATACAGCTGCACCATCGAGAGCATCCTGACCGGTTGCATCACCGCCTGGTATGGTAACTGCTTGGTATCTAACCATAAGGCGCTACAGAGGGTAGTGCATACGGCCCAGTACATCACTGGGGCCAAGCTCCCTGCCATCCAGGACCTATATACTAGACGGTGTCAGAGGAAAGACCAAAAAATAGTCAAAGACTCCATTCACCCAAGTCATTGACTGCTTTCTCTGCTACCGCACGGCAAACGGTACAAGTCTAGGACCAAAAGGCTCCTTAACAGCTTCTACCCCCAAGCCATAAGACTGCTGAACAATTAACCAAATGGCCACCGGAATATTTACATTGACACCCCCCCCCCCCTCCATTTGTTTTTTACACTGCTGCTCCTCACTGTTTATTATCTATGCATAGTCACTTCACCCCTACCTACATGTACAAATGACCTCAACTAACCCGTACCTCTGCACATTGACTCGGTATTGGCACCCCCTGTATATAGCCTCGTTATTGCTATTTGGCGCATGTGAAAAATAAAGTTGGATTTGATTTGAATAAGATGCTCAGCGGCACCCATGACAACAACAGAGAGGGAGAGGGACAGAGAGTGACAGAGAGAGAGAGAGACAGAGGGACAGAGAGGGAGAGAGATAGAGAGAGAACAAGATAAATATGGATTTAGAGAACAATAAGTAGGTGACCGATAATGGAAAGAGAAAAATAAAACTAATGGGGAAACATAGAAAGTAAAAAGATTGAGAAAAGAGACAAAAAAAGAGTGTAAAAACCAGAGAAACAGCACAGTGCATCAGCCTGCACACACAGAGAGGGAAAACATCATTAACATACAGCAACAAGGAAATACCAATCTGTATGTAGACTGGTATTATGGTGTGTTGCTTTGCTTTCTCCCTCTGATGAAAGCATCCGTTAAAACATTCTCTCTTTCTCCGTCTGTCTCTCTGTCGGCGGCACCACTGTCTTAAATCCTCTTGATGTCCAATGTGGAGGCACAATAAAACACCCTTAGACTCCTCACTAATGGGAATAATACAATAACTCTGGCTGATGTCTGGACTGGAAAAGCTGGGCTGACAGGGCTCTGGTACTGGTTCTGATTGGATTGTTTTGCGATAATTCTTTGTGAGTGTGGGTTTGTGTCTGTGTGTGTGTGTGCATGTGCGTGTGTGTGTGTGTGTGTTTGTGTGTGTGTGTGTGTGTGTGTGCGTGTGCGTGTGTGTGTGTGTGTGTGTGTGTGTATGTGCGTGCGTGTGTTTGTGCAAAGAGAGAAATGGGAAAGGAGACAGAGTGAGAAGAGGGGGTAAATCAACTTATCCAATTTTAAGATCATACATCATCAATATTACATGACTTTGTTATGAGACATTTTTAGCAGTTTGACAGAGAGATGAAGAGAGAGGGGGAAAGAGAAAGAGAGATAGACAGAGAACAGCTACATAAAGAATATTCAGTTAATCCAATCTAACAATTTCACTTTGCAAACATTTACACAGTTACGTTGCATTGTACATCTGTTCCCCCATCTCACTATTGTATGGTTATGACATCGTTGTGGCAACGTTAGAGTTTGGTTGCTGCTCGTTTCATGTAATGTGCTAGGATAGCTCCCTGCTGGCTCAGTGGCACCACTGATGGCTCTGACTGTTAGCGCTCAACCCAACACCGCTCAGCTCGGTTCAGCAAGTGTTAGGATCCATCACGTGCTGATGATGTGTGCAATACTGAAACAGATTGGTTTTTAATGGCTAATACACTTTTTTTTATTTTCCTCCAATAATGGCTGAGTGAATATCTCTTTGCACATTCAAATTAGACAATTTAATCTCTTGAATTCATCCACTGCAGGATAGTAACTGGAGGCTATAGTTTTCTTAGCTTATTGTCCCCTGAGACGTTTCTCATTTAATAGCCATCTCATCTATCTTTTGACTGACCATCATGTTCCTTTTTTTGTTCAGCTTGCTGTTCTGTGATAGTCTCCAGGCTTCATTCGCTGAATTTACACAGCCAGTATAATTCTGATCTTTTTGTCACTAATTGGTATTTTTGCTGTATATTTGCTGCAGGTTCTGCTGACAGTCCGATTTCTGGGCTCTGTTTAGCATCGCTGAAATATTGTAAATTATTTTAAAACAAAATTATTTTGAATTGGGATTGGCTCTGTGGATACAAAACACTTGGTGGAACAGTGAAGTGGAAATCGAAACAGTGAAGTGGGAATTGTTGCATACCATTGTGCAGTATTGCATTCTTAAACCTAGATACGTCCCAAAACAGAATCGATTAGAATTTGTTTCTATCATACAGTCATACAGTGCCTTGCGAAAGTATTCGGCCCCCTTGAACTTTGCGACCTTTTGCCACATTTCAGGCTTCAAACATAAAGATATAAAACTGTATTTTTTTGTGAAGAATCAACAACAAGTGGGACACAATCATGAAGTGGAACGACATTTATTGGATATTTCAAACTTTTTTAACAAATCAAAAACTGAAAAATTGGGCGTGCAAAATTATTCAGCCCCCTTAAGTTAATACTTTGTAGCGCCACCTTTTGCTGTGATTACAGCTGTAAGTCGCTTGGGGTATGTCTCTATCAGTTTTGCACATCGAGAGACTGACATTTTTTCCCATTCCTCCTTGCAAAACAGCTCGAGCTCAGTGAGGTTGGATGGAGAGCATTTGTGAACAGCAGTTTTCAGTTCTTTCCACAGATTCTCGATTGGATTCAGGTCTGGACTTTGACTTGGCCATTCTAACACCTGGATATGTTTATTTTTGAACCATTCCATTGTAGATTTTGCTTTATGTTTTGGATCATTGTCTTGTTGGAAGACAAATCTCCGTCCCAGTCTCAGGTCTTTTGCAGACTCCATCAGGTTTTCTTCCAGAATGGTCCTGTATTTGGCTCCATCCATCTTCCCATCAATTTTAACCATCTTCCCTGTCCTTGCTGAAGAAAAGCAGGCCCAAACCATGATGCTGCCACCACCATGTTTGACAGTGGGGATGGTGTGTTCAGAGTGATGAGCTGTGTTGCTTTTACGCCAAACATTTTTGTTGCCAAAAAGTTCAATTTTGGTTTCATCTGACCAGAGCACCTTCTTCCACATGTTTGGTGTGTCTCCCAGGTGGCTTGTGGCAAACTTTAAACAACACTTTTTATGGATATCTTTAAGAAATGGCTTTCTTCTTGCCACTCTTCCATAAAGGCCAGATTTGTGCAATATACGACTGATTGTTGTCCTATGGACAGAGTCTCCCACCTCAGCTGTAGATCTCTGCAGTTCATCCAGAGTGATCATGGGCCTCTTGGCTGCATCTCTGATCAGTCTTCTCCTTGTATGAGCTGAAAGTTTAGAGGGACGGCCAGGTCTTGGTAGATTTGCAGTGGTCTGATACTCCTTCCATTTCAATATTATCGCTTGCACAGTGCTCCTTGGGATGTTTAAAGCTTGGGAAATCTTTTTGTATCCAAATCCGGCTTTAAACTTCTTCACAACAGTATCTCGGACCTGCCTGGTGTGTTCCTTGTTCTTCATGATGCTCTCTGCGCGTTTAACGGACCTCTGAGACTATCACAGTGCAGGTGCATTTATACGAAGACTTGATTACACACAGGTGGATTGTATTTATCATCATTAGTCATTTAGGTCAACATTAGATCATTCAGAGATCCTCACTGAACTTCTGGAGAGAGTTTGCTGCAGTGAAAGTAAAGGGGCTGAATAATTTTGCACGCCCAATTTTTCAGTTTTTGATTTGTTAAAAAAGTTTGAAATATCCAATAAATGTCGTTCCACTTCCTGATTGTGTCCCACTTGTTGTTGATTCTTCACAAAAAAATACAGTTTTATATCTTTATGTTTGAAGCCTGAAATGTGGCAAAAGGTCGCAAAGTTCAAGGGGGCCGAATACTTTCGCAAGGCACTGTAGTTGGCTCTGATTGGGTAATTACCCTGCTAGGCCAGTCCACTCACCTCGCTCCAGACCCGGCACCTCACAGAGTTTGATCCCTACACAGTCATCCCTGACAATCCCCTTCTTTCCTCACTAAATGAAAATTCTCTCTCTCTCTCTCTCTCTCTCTCTCTCTCTCTCTCTCTCTCTCTCTCTCTCTCTCTCTCTCTCTCTCTCTCTCTCTCTCTCTCTCTCTCTCTCTCTCTCTCTCTCTCTCTATAATGCAGTAGCGGTCGGTGACGTTTATGACGAGGGAGGACAATTGTTTTTGTTCATGAGCATGGCCTTATTTCTATTACAGCATGTTGGATGACTGTCATTCATTCTCCATTCACCCAGTTCAATGTAACATTGATAGGTTTAAGCTACTACATGACACTGTAATTATTTCCCTGTACCCATCATGAGGTTGTTACAACCTAGCCTATGAATGAAAGTTTACAACATACGCTACTGTTCAAAAGTTTGGGGTCACTTAGAAATGTCCTTGTTTTTGAAAGAAATAACTTTTTTTGTCCCTTAAAATAACATAAAATAAAACATAAAATAATACATAAAGACATTATTAATATTGTAGTGGAATATCTACATAGGCGTACAGAGGCCCATTATCAGCAACCATCACTCCTGTGTTCCAATGGCACGTTGTGTTAGCTAATCCAAGTTTATAATTTTAAAAGGCTAATTGATCATTAGAAAACTATTTTGCAATTATGTTAGTGCAGCTGAAAAACAGATGCCTCACAAGTCCTCAACTGGCAGCTTCAATAAATAATACCCGCAAAACACCAGTTTCAACGCCAACAGTGAAGAGGCGACTCCGGGATGCTGGCCTTCTAGGCAGAGTTGTAAAGAAAAAAGCCAAATCTCAGTCCAGTGTCTGTGTTCTTTTGCCCTTCTTAATCTTTTTGTTGGCCAGTCTGAGATATGGCTTTTTCTTTGCAACTCTGCCTAGAAGGCCAGCATCCCGGAGTCGCCTCTTCACTGTTCAACTATGGTCCTTCTCTCTCTTTGAGTCAACTACTCACAACATTTTATGCACTGCAGTGCTAGCTAGCTGTAGCTTATGCTTTCAGTAATAGATTCATTCTCTGATGCTTTGATTGGGTGGACAACATGTCAGTTCATGCTGCAAGAGCTCTGATAGGTTGGAGGATATCCTCTGGAAGTTGTCATAATTACTGTGTAAGTCTATGGAAGGGGGTGAGGACTATGAGCCTCCTAGGTTTTGTATTGAAGTCAATGTACCCAGAGGAGGACAGAAGCTAGCTATCCTCTGGCTACACCATGGTGCTACCCCACAGAGTGCTGTTGAGGCTACTGTAGATCTTCATGACAAAGCAGTGTGTTTTAATCACTTATTTGGAGACGTGAATGTATTTAGTATAGTTTTTCAATGTTTTACCATTTTTATTTTTATGAAATTCTTTCCTCCCCTTCCTCCTCTGAGGAGCCTCCACTGAGGCAATACTGTATATATCTCATTCACTCTCTATCTCTCTCTCATTCACACTCTCTCTCTCTCTTTAGTAAACATGCACTGGCAGTGAGGCTTTATGTTCTAGTTCACCACAATGTGTGTGCTCTCTGATAGGCAGACAGGAATGGGCTTGTGTTCCCTTTACATTCCTACTTTACATGAAATATACCTGCAAATCTGGACTCCTTGGGTCGTCATTCTCTTCTCACAACACAACGATGCAAAGTCTGTGTTCTCAGAGTAATTTGACAAAAAGATTAGAGCGAGAAAATGAGTCAGAAAGAGAGAAGGAAAACAGACAGAAAGATGGTAATAGGAGAGGAAATGGAGAGAGAGAGGGTGTAGAACAGTGTGACAGCCTCCCTCTGTCTCTCTTTCTCTCTCTGTCTCTAGCTCTCTCTGTCTCTCTATCTCTCTCCCTCTCCCTCTCTGTCTCGCTCGCTATCTATCCCTCTCCCTCTGTCTCTCTCACTCTCTGTCTCACTCTTTCTCTTGCTGTCTCTCTCTCTCTCTCTCTCTCTCTCGATCTCTCTCTCTCCCTCGCTTCCTCTCTCACTCTCTCGCTGTCTCTCTCTCTCTCTTTCTCTCTCTCTTGCTCTCCCCACCCGAAGGCAAACTGGATTGAAGCACAGCAGCAGCCCACGAGAGTGTGTTATTGGATGATCCCAGTGTGCTGGTGTGTTATCATATAGGGCCAAGGCACCAGTAGTCTAGAATATTGGATGATCCCAGTGTGCTCGTGTGTTATCATATAGGGCCAAGACACCAGTAGTCTAGGGTGCTTCTCAATAGTCCACAATGGCTTCCTCTCCTTGTATCCTCATCTCCTTTCCTTCTGAGTGATCATAAAGGAAACCTTTTGGAACAATTGTGATGAACCCATTGTCTCCCATCTCCACCTACACACTTCTACTGTGGAAATGAGACGCCTTGCCCTCCCGCTCTTCTGGGAATGAGACGCCTTGCCCTCCCGCTCTTCTGGAAATGAGACGCCTTGCCCTCCCGCTCTTCTAAAAATGAGACGCCTTGCCATCCCGCTCTTCTGGAAATGAGACGCCTTGCCATCCCGCTCTTCTGGAAATGAGACGCCTTGCCATCCCGCTCTTCTGGAAATGAGACGCCTTGCCATCCCGCTCTTCTGGAAATGAGACGCCTTGCCATCCCGCTCTTCTGGAAATGAGACGCCTTGTCCTCCCGCTCTTCTGGAAATGAGACGCCTTGCCCCCCTGCTCTTCTGGAAATGAGACGCCTTGCCCTCCCGCTCTTCTGGAAATGAGACGCCTTGTCCTCCCGCTCTTCTGGAAATGAGACGCCTTGTCCTCCCGCTCTTCTGGAAATGAGACGCCTTGTCCTCCCGCTCTTCTGGAAATGAGACGCCTTGCCCTCCCGCTCTTCTGGAAATGAGACGCCTTGTCCTCCCGCTCTTCTGGAAATGAGACGCCTTGCCCCCCTGCTCTTCTGGAAATGAGACGCCTTGTCCTCCCGCTCTTCTGGAAATGAGACGCCTTGTCCTCCTGCTCTTCTGGAAATGAGACGCCTTGTCCTCCTGCTCTTCTGGAAATGAGACGCCTTGCCCTCCCGCTCTTCTGGAAATGAGACGCCTTGCCCTCCTGCTCTTCTGGAAATGAGTACAAACCAGACTCTATTTCTCCTGGTGGGGGACAAGCCCACACCTCTGTTAGCCTCTATTCTCTGTAAATGGTGAGGAACGCATCATCAGCTCAAACAATATTCTATTTAGACCCCATCAGTTGGATAAGCATGGTGATGAGAGGCCTCCCGGGTGGCGCAGTGGTTAAGGGCACTGTACTGCAGCGCCCAGGCTCTGTCGTAAACGGCCGCGACCGGGAGGTCCGTGGGGCGACGCACAATTGGCCTAGCATCGTCCGGGTTAGGGAGGGCTTGGCCGGTAGGGATATCCTTGTCTCATCGCGCACCAGTGACTCCTCTAGTAGGCCGGTTGCAGTGCACACTAACCAAGGTTGCCAGGTGCACGGTGTTTCCTCCGACACATTGGTGTGGCTGGCTTCCGGGTTGGATGCGCGCTGTGTTAAGAAGCAGTGCGGCTTGGTTGGGTTGTGTATCGGAGGACGCATGACATTCAGCCTTCGTCTCTCCCGAGCCCGTACGGGAGTTGTAGCGATGAGACAAAATAGTAGCTACTAAAACAATTGGATACCACGAAATTGGGGAGAAAAAAGGGGTAAAATTCAACAACAAAAAAAAAAAAGCTTGGTGATGAGGAAGAACATTTCAGTTGATGAAAAGAAGAAAGATGGAGATTAAAGAGGAAGCAGACAGAGAGAAGAAACGAGGGAACGTAATGAGCTGAAAGTGAGAGGCAGAATGAGATGGAGTGGATGAGGGATGTAGGAAAAAGAAAATAAACATCTCACCATTTCCTACTTATTCAGTTTCCATTCCATTGATATAGAAATGATATAGAGCCATAACGTCTGCATTTAACACCCCTATCTCCTGTATTGTATTCCTGAGATGGCACAGGTGTCCTCGCCCTGTGGATGAAAGGATCAGATAATGGACCCTGAAGGCTACAGCTGAGCCCTTCCACTCCACCGTACCCACCACTGGCTCATTTCAGAAGGAATCATAAGGATGTGTGTTTGACCAAACTGGGGGTTTCGCGCGCACGCGCGCACACACACACACACACACACACACACACACACACACACACACACACACACACACACACACACACACACACACACACACACACACACACACACACACACACACACACAGAGACCCCTCGCATTAGGAATTATGATGCTCTGTGTTGGGTACTGTACCTGTATTGTTAGGATTCCCACGTATTTCAACAATTACCATCATTAGTGCTAATGGCTAATGGGTGGGGAACAACCTCCATGTCAAGAGGATACCATAAAGTTAATGTGGCTTCTCTATGTAACATAAGACTGACACTGAGGCTGGGTATATCTGGCCGTTGTTGTCTTTGAGTTTTAAACAACGATCATGGGTAAGAGGGATAACTCAGAATCTAAAGTCTGGTTTTCAGAGTGCGGTAGACTCAATGGATTACCTTTACTTTAAAAAAAACAGTTGACTGGGAGATGTATGAATTGTAATATCTTTCCTGCTGAAAAAAAATATTATACAAAATAAATGTGAACTAATAATGAATGGATTCAGAAAGGTGGGGATGGGGGGGGACTCTTACGTTTCCATCCTCATTCACTTGATCAAGAAGGAAACATTTCCAGTTTCCTCTTGGAGGAACATGGTTGAATGTCTTTTCTAGATCAGAGTTGTTCTTCATTTCATCATGCACCTTCATTCAACTGTGAGATATCAACAGTATACTTTTTAATTTCACAAGCTCACTCACTTGTAGGTTTCCCTCAAGTCTCTCTAAAGAGAAGCAAATATTATAGCTTCCATCAATAATGGTCCTGATAGGCCTTTTATCGTCTCCTATTTCCCTAAAAACATGTTATTGTCCAACAAACAGCATATTAAATAGCCAATCAACTGAATCTTGCGGATGGTAATTTTTCCCCCACTTGAACCAACCCCTCGGGTCCCTTCCCTCCATCTACCATCCACTAACTCTCAAACCAACCCCTCGGGTCCCTTCCCTCCATCTACCATCCACTAACTCTCAAATAGACACGCAACTTTCAGACATTAGAGCAGTGCAACAGGGGAAGCAGCGGGGCGTTGTTGTACGTGGTGTGTTTTGTCGATAGAAGTCTAGCTTGGAGGGCTAGGGGTCCCCCTGAGAGTTGTTGGAAGGCATCAGGAGACAGAGAAACAGTGCAGCTGCTGCAAGTCTGGTGATGTATGAACTCATCATCGCCAACCACCGCCCCTGTACTCAATTACTAATATAGCTGTAATCAAGCCTATAACTGCTAACTCTGCTTCCACTCTCAACCCTCCATCCCCATCGTTGTCTCTGGAACATAGTCGTTAGCCAGTCGTTAACCATCCTTAATGATCCAGCAACACTGGCCCTGCAACATGTGGTGAATCTAGCTGCAGCTGATATGCAAGTAGTAGCAGTAAAGCCATGAAGTCCATCTGAGTCCAATGCAGAACTGTCCTGTTGCTAACATGCTGAGCTAGCCATAATAAAGGCCTTTATTGCAAACCCAGTGGCCCCTCTCCCATTTCCCATCCCATTGCCAAATGAACCAATCATTCACATTTGTTAATGATCCAGCAGACTTGGTACCTGATCCAGTTTGGCCAATATACCAGTACCATGTTTTACATTCTCCAGTCTCCACCCACTCAGGGCCTAGAATCCGGGGCCATGTTTTCCAGTGAGCTGAGTGGCTCCAGAGCCAGAGAGAGTGTAGCTTAAACACCGATATGTGTAGCTGAGCTAAGGCTGTTATGGACATTAAAGATTAATAATTAAATACTCAAAGTGTTCAGATACTGCAGACTCTTAGCTGAACGCTTATCAGAGAAAGGTCGAGCTGGCCCGAGCTCCATGTAAGAACCATTATATTGCACCCACAGGGAAAGAAGTGATACTTGTTCTTCTTCATTGTATTTGAGTCCTGTCAACCATACTGTTTCTTGAGTTTTGAAGAGAGCTTTAAGTAGAGCAATATCTATTTAGAAAGATTTTCATTATATGATCAGATTACTCTCTCCAGTGCTGCTGAATTCACCACCACCACACTCACACACAAACACACATAAACACGATACACACACCATACATATCATAGTGTAGCAGTTGAGTGCCAACCATGGTACGCTGTTGACGCCCCACTATGATTTCTGTCGCCCTGATGCAAGGGTCGCTGTACCCGTTAGTGCAATTAGCTAACATGTCTTTTTGCTGATCTACAACCTGTTGATAGATGGTGGCAAGTTGCAACATGGCTGGCGAGGAGAGGGAGGGATAGAGGTATCCTTTAATATGCAGTGTAAAAAAGGGCAAACTGTTCCAACTCCATCAATGAGTGCTGGCCCTTACAATTGTATATGGACATAACTGAAGGTATCTTAGACCCTAGCAACCAGACATTATTATATTTTTTGTGTAGAAAGTAGTTGAGCGAGTTCCACCTTCATATCATTGCCAGGCCTATAGCCATAGACAGGGCTGGGAAGTTGGAACTGGACCAAGGAAAGGGTTAACCATTTGTGCCTGGTGAGGGAGGTTGGGTTCTAAATGACCTTGGCAACACTAACAAGAAAGCTCTGTGGAGTTTGGACCCTCTCCTCCTTCCCTCCCTCTTTTTCTCTCACTCTCTTTCTCTCCTTTTCTCCTTTGTCTCTCACGGTCTCTCTCACACTCTTTTTTTCTCTTTTGTCTCACACGGTCTCTCTCTCACACTCTTTTTTTCTCCTTTTCTCCTTTGTCTCTCACGGTCTCTCTCTCTCACTCTCTCCCTCTTTCTCTCCTTTTCTCCTTTGTCTTTGTGTTTGTAGAACACACTTATCTTCATCCCTCCGTCCCTCCCTCGCTCCCTCCCTCCCTCCACTCACTCCCTCCCTCCCTCCCTCCCTCCCACACTCTCTATCTCCTACATATGTACATTCTCACTGAGAGTCAAACGTCTATCTCTGTGGCTTACTCTCTAGAACATTCAATCACTTGTTGCTTGTCATAGTGTTCTCTGAGCAACCTGCCCGTTCAATTTAGCTGCACCGATGTGAAACATCTCCTCTCCATCCTCCTCTCTGTGTTTCTACAGTCCGGCCGGCCCCTGTGTTGCCTTTGCAGTTGACCCTGACCTTTGTCACATGGCTGTGAACAATGGGAGGGCTCTCTCAGATTCCTGGGGCCTAGTCATGTTGCATAATCCCACAGCCCACGGCCCTCAGCCAGATCAGAACTCTATACATACAGTACATTCTATGAGAGATGAATACTACTGTAGGAGGTGTCTATAGGTGATAGCTAGATACATACAGTACATTCTATGAGAGATGAATACTACTGTAGAAGGTGTCTATAGGTGATAGCTAGATACATACAGCACATTCTATGAGAGATGAATACTACTGTATGAGGTGTCTATAGGTGATAGCTAGATACATACAGCACATTCTATGAGAGATGAATACTACTGTATGAGGTGTCTATAGGTGATAGCTAGATACATACAGCACATTCTATGAGAGATGAATACTACTGTATGAGGTGTCTATAGGTGATAGCTAGATACATACAGCACATTCTGTGCGAGATAGTAGTCTATGAGGGTAGGCAACAACACATCCGCCATGCGACCCTTAATACGGTGGCCCCTCAGGGTTGCATGCTTAGTCCCCTCCTGTACTCCCTGTTCACCCAAGACTGAGTGGCCACGCACGATTTCAACACCATCATTACATTTGCTGACAACACGACGGTGGTAGGCCTGATCACCGAAGATGATGAGACAGCCTATAGGGTGGAGGTCAGTGACCTGGCAGTGTGGTGCCAGGACATCAACATCTCCCTCAACGTCAGCAAGACAAAGGAGCTGATCGTGGACTACAGGAAATGGAGGGCCGAGCACACCTCATCGACGGGGCTGTAGTGGATGGGGTCGAGAGCTTCAAGTTCCTCGGTGTCCACATCACTACGGAATTATCATGGTCCTCTCACACCAAGACAGTCGTGAAGAAGGCACAACAATGCCTCTTCCCCCTCAGGAGGCTAAAAGATTTGTTATGGCCCCTCAGATCCTCAATAACTTCTACACTTTCACCATTGAGAGCATCTTGACTGGCTGCATCATTGCTTGGTATGGCAACTGCTTGGCATCCGACCGTAAGGCGCCACAGAGGGTAGTGTGTACGGCCCAGTACATCACTGGGGCCAAGCTTCCTGCCATTCAGGACCTCTATACCAGGCGGTGTCAGAAGAAGGCCCTAAAAATGGTCAAAGATTCCAGCCACCCAAGTCACAGACTGTTCTCTCTGTTACCACACGGCAAGCGGTACCGATGCACCAAGTCTGGAACCAAAAAAACTCTAAACAGCTTCTATCCCCCAGCCACCAAACTGCTAAATAGTTAGTTAAATAGTTAATCAATAGCTACCGGGAGTATCTGCACTGACCCTTTTTAGCACTAACTCCTTTGACTCATCACATATGCTGCTGCTACTGTTTATAATCTATCCTGTTGCCTAGTCACGTTACCCCTACCCATATGTACATATCTACTTCGATTTCCTCGTACCCCTGCACATCGAGTCGGTACTGGTACCCTGTGTATATAGCCATGTTATTGTTACTCATTGTGTATTTATTCCTTGTGTTATTATTTTTCTATTAGCTATATTTTCTTCCTCTCTGTACTGTAGGGAAGGGCCCGTAAGTAAGCATTTCACTGTTAGTCTACACCTGTTTACGAGGCATGTGACCAATACAATTTGATTTAACTATTAAGTGATATCTAGATACATACAGTACATTATATGAGAGATTAAACGCTACTGTAAGAGGTGGCTATAGGTGATAGCTAGGGCCACTCCAAATGTGTGGGAAATGGTCTCATCATCTCTAAACTATCTCCCTCTCTCTTCCTTATTTCCCTCACCCTTCTCTTATCTCTCTCTCTCTCACACACACACACACACACACACACACACACACACACACACACACACACTCACTCACACACACATAATGAAAGCTTAATTAATTTTTTGGTATGAAAAATGTGCATATCAATGATTAATTTACCGGTATCTGGATTACATTTCCACACCGTCTGGGATAATCATTTCACCACTCATCATAAAGCAAACTCCAATACATTTAAAGCTCCAATACCATTCGCCCAAACCATAGTCCCCCTATATCACCATGGCAGGTACAGCCCATCGCTCGGTGACCATGGTCCCCCTATATCACCATGGCAGGTACAGCCCATCGCTCAGTGACCATGGTCCCCCTATATCACCATGGCAGGTACAGTCCATCGCTCAGTGACCATGGTCCCCCTATATCACCATGGCAGGTACAGCCCATCGCTCAGTGACCATGGTCCCCCTATATCACCATGGCAGGTACAGCCCATCGCTCAGTGACCATGGTACCCCTATATCACCATGGCAGGTACAGCCCATCGCTCAGTGACCATGGTCCCCCTATATCACCATGGCAGGTACAGCCCATCGCTCAGTGACCATGGTCCCCCTATATCACCATGGCAGGTACAGCCCATCGCTCAGTGACCATGGTCCCCCTATATCACCATGGCAGGTACAGTCCATCGCTCAGTGACCATGGTCAGATGTGAACTCCACGGATACACAGAATAAAAACACCAGCTTTTAACAGCATACATATCATGTTGAGGAGGTGGGGGGAACCTGACAGTTTTGGAAAGAGAATTCCTTGCATTCTTTGATCTAGCTCCACTTAGAAGGGGCAGGTAGAATGCAGAATTCTGTGAATGGTGTAGAATTCTGAGAATAACATAAAAAAAACTCTCTCTACAAAGGGTTATAATAGGAGGTATGTCTCTCCCATGCTGGTTTTAGATCAGCTCACTAGTGGGCTGCGGAATAATCTAAGGTTGGTCACGCTGTTATCATGGAGGCACTACGGTAATAAGGAAATGAGAGATGTCATTAAGACAGGTTACTATCTAGATAATATATACATTAAATATATACAAAACAGTTTGAAGAAACTGTTGAGGAAGTAACAGTTTGAGTGGATAAGCAAGTTAAAATGCAGTGTCCTGGTTAAACATTTTGAGACAGAGTGGACGTGGCAGTCATTCATGTGGAACTGTGATGTCAACACCAGTGTCGATTTTGTGGTGTCAACAGCCGAAAATGATGAGTTGGTCAATGGCTCATAGCTGTCATACTGATTCCTATAATGAGAAAGGGAAGAGGGATTAGACATCAACTCCCACTGAGTGACACAAATGGATCAGTTGGCTCCCATGTGTACTTCCTGCTTTCTTACAGGACCTAATCTTTCCATAATCCTTGTTTATGTCTCTAGAGTCTAGACTGATTCCAGGAAATCCTATGACCATTACAAAACATTACAGTATGCAATAATAATGTGTAGATTTAATGTATTCGTGCTTTTTGTATGGGGTAAATAAACATGTTTATTTCTGTGATGTGTTTGACATGCTACTCCCAGTCACTGTGCTACTGATGGGTGCAGCCAGCAGTGGTAAAGCTTGGCTTAGCACTGCCTCCTGCTGGTAGAAACAAGAAATACACTTCTGTCTCTGTTTCTCATCCTTCTCACTCTCTCTCTCTCTGCTTCTTGGCATTACTAACCATACAACTGTGCAGTTTGGGCTCTCCCATTCCTGAATATCTCTCTTTATTATTACTGCTCTAGAGAGCCACCAGATGCCATGGTTGTGTGAGTGGGCAGCACTTTGTGCTCTTTGGCAGGGCTTTACACACACACGCACACACATACACATACAGACACACACACAGACAGCATGTACTCACACACTTGGCACGCATGGTTCTGTGAGTGGGCAGCACTGTCAGGGCTTCAAGCACACACACACACACACACACAGTGCTTGTTTAAGCTCTTTCAGTCTTATCATCAAGTTATCTTTATTGTAGTCTCATCCACCAGCCGGCTCTCTCTTGCTCTCTGTCTCTCCGTTTCTCTCTCTCTCTCTCTCTCAGTTTCTCCCCCCCCCCTCTCTCTCTCTCTCTGTCTTTCTCTGTTTCCCCCCCCCCTCTCTGTCTCTCTCTCTCTCCCACGCTCTCTCTCTCTGTTTCTCTCTGTCTCTGTCTGTCTCTCTCTCTCTGTCTCTCTGTCTCTCTCTGTCTCTCTCTCTCTCTCTCTGTCTCTCTCTCTCTCCAGTAATTCCAGCCTGGGGACGAGGTTATCTTTATTGTAACAGGGTCAGTGGAACTACGTACCATAAAAGTAGCCAACCTGCCGCTCCCTCTGCCATAGTTATACATTAATAAAGACCATTACTACCAGGTCATAAACAATGTCACAGAGATGAAAGATATTCACCCTGAAGTCAGTTACCTTAGAACATTAGGTCAATGTGTGAGGCTGTGAAGCATACAGCATGTCCATGGGCTTGATCTTACAGTGTAACATGTGGTACAATAGTAGGCTATACTGTCTGTTGGACCAGAACTCATCTGGTATCTATTCATCTATTAACAAGTCCATATTACGTATTATTAGGCCTTCAAAGGAAAACCATTCAGTTGAATAACTGAGTCTGAGCTGTCTACAGTCAAGTAAGAGAGAGGGATCTGTTCCATTTAACAATGAATTCTACTCCGAAATGAACATTCCGTTAACCGAGATTATGTCAGTTTGAAAAGATCACTATAAGGACTCTGACACTAGTCCTGCACAAATTGTGAAGGTTGGTTGTTCAACAACCTAGACAGGAAAAGTTCAAAAAATCCTTGTTCTTTAGTCTAGGATGTCATAAACAAGTGGACTCTGGGACACTGTCGTTGAGCTTTGAAGGGTAAATGAGATGGGTAATCACTTGACAATGGTTAAAACTGAATAGGAGGTGTGGTGAAACCGAAGTTTCAGAAGATCAAGACATTTGTAGTTAATTCATCGATAGCCGAGGGCAGGAAACGGAACCTCAAGGTGAGTGTCATTCAAGGGTAGAGGCTTGAACAGGTGGGGCTCCAAACTCACATGCAGGCATTGTGGGTACACACACAAACAACTAGACATAATCTAACAGCCCAAACTGGCCACAACGGTGTCCATAGTGCTTTTGGCTGCACATCCAGAAGGGGGCATCTGTGAGTAACTGAGTGCAGCGAAAAACAACTCTGTAGTTACTACTGTAGATGGCAATGCTAGAAAGAACTAAAGTTACGATTTTGTCCGAACTAATGTGTAACTACGTACATTTTTGGTACTCGATTTAGTTAGGGTTAAGGTTTGGGTAATGGTTAAGGTTAGGGGTAGCGGTGAAAGGGACTATGTGGTTGTAATGTTCCGTCGTTTCTACCGTGATCAGATAGTAACAACTAAGCCACACCCTTCCTCATTTTATGACGCAGTGATCGTGTGAGTTGACTAAGGGGTGCAATAGAGACTTCTTTATTCAACTGTCACAACGTACACCACAGATAGAAAGAGACAGATTTCTCACCGGATGTATAAATCTGAAGCGTCCATTTTGAACCTCCACTCACACCGTTTTGTAGACTTGACCCTTCGCCAAAGCTTCAAATGTTTTTGTTTTTTAGGAATGCAAGGGCGAATTGAGTTATTGCCCCAAACACACTTTAGAGAAAAGGAATACCCTAACGGAAATATGCAAATGCTTGCAAACACGTGCCAATAGGATCTTGCTAGCTCGTGCCTGGATCTGCCCACCTCCTTGCTTGTTCTGTCCAATATGCTCAATTTGCTCACATTAGAAACGACACCGATGAGATATATTGAGTTAGTTGCCAGTATCTTTGGTATACCACGCAATGCCAGGTACAGTACAGGCGTGTAGGGTGTCTATGGTGTCAGGCACATTCAAATCATTAAAAATAAAACCACTGCTTTATTACTACTACATTCTAAGTGTGACAGTTTTACAATTCTGTTAAAAAGACAGCCTTCACTCTCACAACATGTACAAAACTGAGGCCGTGGTCTCTATAGAAATGTTACATACATTCAACACAAAATCAACATTGGTTTAAGATGCAGGAAATAAACATGTAAAACGATAGGATATTTACATTCCAATTAGACAGCACTGGGTAAAAATTGCCTTTACTATTATTGAGTGTGAGAGGTAAGGCAGTGATCTTGCAATCACATCACACAGTTTAAGATTGTCATTGTAACGTTTGCTAGTACTGCAGTAAACTTGTTCTCACATGGGTTAAGAAAGAACAGAGATATACACAGAGATACACACTGGCAGAGTAGAAGTGTGAGAAGGCTTTAAAGGCACATGGCTTTAGTTTGAGCAATTGCACTTTACCAACTGCATATGTCTACATAAGCACAAACTTTAAATGAAGTATTTTTGCAAACTACCGTATTTCATGTAACAACAGGTATGTTTATATGCATTCAATAATATGATTCGTGTTAATACTCTGATTAATATTATAGTTTGATTAAAACGTTTACATGCTTTGCGAGAAGAACGATTTCCTCTACAATCCGGTGGACAGGTCATATTCAGGCAACCTGAAAATCACCAATCAACATAAACGTTCTATCACATCGATCATATCATTTTGGGAAGCCTATCTGATTCAGAGTTTGGACATACTATATAATGTTTGCATGTGAAAACTATACATACTTTCAGATTTCCCAAACTCACTTCACCTGTGCCAGAAAAGGAGGTTCACGCTGCTCGTGATAGCACATGTGCAGATCAAATACACCACTGGAACTGAGATTAGGATGTTTACATGCCATTAATACACCACTGGAAGTGAGATTAGGATGTTTACATGCCATTAATACACCACTGGAAGTGAGATTAAGGTGTTTAAATGCCATTAATACACCACTGGAAGTGAGATTAGGATGTTTACATGCCATTAATACACCACTGGAAGTGAGATTAAGGTGTTTAAATGCCATTAATACACCACTGGAAGTGAGATTAGGATGTTTACATGCCATTAATACACCACTGGAAGTGAGATTAGGATGTTTACATGCCATTAATACACCACTGGAAGTGAGATTAAGGTGTTTAAATGCCATTAATACACCACTGGAAGTGAGATTAGGATGTTTACATGCCATTAATACACCACTGGAAGTGAGATTAGGATGTTTACATGCCATTAATACACCACTGGAACTGAGATTAGGATGTTTACATGCCATTAATACACCACTGGAACTGAGATTAGGATGTTTACATGCCATTAATACACCACTGGAACTGAGATTAGGATGTTTACATGCCATTAATACACCACTGGAAGTGAGATTAGGATGTTTACATGCCATTAATACACCACTGGAACTGAGATTAGGATGTTTACATGCCATTAATACACCACTGGAACTGAGATTAGGATGTTTACATGCCATTAATACACCACTGGAAGTGAGATTAGGATGTTTACATACCATTAATACACCACTGGAACTGAGATTAGGATGTTTACATGCCATTAATACACCACTGGAACTGAGATTAGGATGTTTACATGCCATTAATACACCACTGGAAGTGAGATTAGGATGTTTACATACCATTATAATTAGAAAGATTGCGGCATATGCTTACTTGGCTTTTGACCTTCAGAAAATCAGAGTAAGGTGTTGACATGACTGAAGCCAAACTCTGAGTATTAACCCTAATTAGCTAATATTGAATAATTTGTGTGCACGTAAACATACTCAGTGTAGTAGTCATTGGTGTCATAGGTTTGTCTATGATCCTGAGAATTTGTAAGGGTTTAGCAATTTACTTTGCAAATTGTTCTTTCCTGCAAAGCATGTACACTTTATATATATATATATATATATATATATATATTTTTTTTTTACCCATTTTTCTCCCCAATTTCGTGATATACAATTGGTAATTACAGTCTTGTCTCCTCGCTGCAACTCCCGTACGGACTTGGGAGAGGCGAAGGTCGAGAGCCATGCGTCCTCCAAAACACGACCCAACCAACCCGCACTGCTTCTTGACACAATGCCCGCTTAACCCGGAAGCCAGCCACACCAATGTGTCGGAGGAAACACCGTACACCTGGCGACCGTGTCAGCATGCACTGGCCCCGCCCGCCACAGGAGTCGCTAGAGAGCGATGGGACAAGGACATCCCTGCCGGCCAAACCCTCCCCTAACCTAGACGACGCTGGGCCAATTGTGCACCGCCCCATGGGTCACCCGGTCTCGGCCTAGCTGCGACAGAGCCTGGACTCAAACCAGTATCTCTAGTGGCACAGCTAGCAACTGCAATGCAGTGCCTTAGACCACTGCGCAACTCGGGAGGCCCTAAGCATGTAAAACTTGTAGTGTACTCAAGGCTTAAAAGGGCTTCTGAAATTAGTAATTTCCACTTTGAAACTTCTGACTTGATTTTCCTGTACAAAAAAATATATATAGGGGCGGCAGGGTAGCCTAGTGGTTAGAGCGTTGGACTAGTAACCGGAAGGTTGCAAGCTCAAATCCCTGAGCTGACAAGGTACAAATCTGTCAAATAAGAATTTGTTCTTAACTGACTTGCCTAGTTAAATAAAATAAAAATAAAATAAATATTAACCCCTACAAAATGTATTATAATCCATATAATTAAAAGTTCCTTTCTGCAGGACTATTTTCCTGCAGTAACAAACTCAGTTTAGCTCAAATTAAGATCCTACATCTGTAACTCAAATTGACCTCTATTTCTCAGATCGGGATGTAACATTTTTTTAATGGGTACAATAAAGTCGGAGAGCGTTCCCTTTGTCATCCAGTGCTCGTTGTCTAGATGTTTGTTTCTCTTGATCCACAGTGATCCTCTGGCCACAGCTAAAACGCATCAGTAGGAACAAGAGTTCAACACACTGGTAGAGTTAGCCTAAATTGGTTCACAATTAAGAGAATGAGGTGGATGCAGTATATATTATTTTACAGTTAAACTTACCGTCCTACAATACCGAATCATCTTTATGATCATTTTTCCTCGCCAAGGCTTCCTCTGCAAAATAACAAACAAAACAGGATAGTTGGAGCGCTCAAAGTCCCATTGCCATCGCTAGATAGAGCTACCACCATATTGCTAACATCTAAATATAATACTGTTTATGCCATTAAGCAAACTCATTTATCCAAAGTGACTTACTGTACAGTCATGCATGCATACATTTTTCATTTGGGTGAGCCAGGAGGTTAAAGTTATATTCCTAACTCCTATTTGGTCCCTTCAGATCAAACATAGAAGTGGAAGATGCTGGGCATCATACCTTCCTTCAAATGCCCCTCTTCAGCTGCGGTTGTGTTAACAGCACAGTAGGAGACACCTGAGAGACATCTAATGATACTTCTGGTACTATTTCTGCATCATGCAGTCTAGAAGTAGCTCTATGACTTGCCTGTGGATGCAGCAACTCCATTTGATGTGTCAGTGGCTGAAGAGAGAGAGAAGAGAGAAGAGTTTAGCTTAATCATACACAGATCCTGTTTGTTGTGGTCAAGTAAAGGAAACACTTACTAGGTCCCACTTCTCTCTGGTTTTTCCAGAATTCTAGTAATGGAAAACAGAGAACAAATATTCAATTAGGTCAGTAATCTCAACAGTGACTAATGCAAGTAATAAACATGTAACATGTTCATCTCCCTTCCACCGGAGCAAAGGGACATGATCGTGAGGAATTGTGATGGCAGCGAAAACAATTAATGGAATTTAAATGAACATTACTACAAAACAATGAATGGAACTTAAATGAACATTACTACAAAACAATGAATGGAATTTAAATGAACATTACTACAAAACAATGAATGGAAGTTAAATGAACATTACTACAAAACAATGAATGGAATTTAAATGAACATTACTACAAAACAATGAATGGAAGTTAAATGAACATTACTACAAAACAATGAATGGAAGTTAAATGAACATTACTACAAATGAAACGTAATGCATGTTTCCTACCTCCTTTCCAAGGCATTGATTCTGAAAGAAAAAAAGGAAAAAGGGATTAGTTTCATCAAATCACAACTATTACCCAAGATTACAGACAGACAGACAGACACAGACAAACAGACAATCATCCTACCTTTCTCATAGATCCAAACTCCTGTGGTATAGAAAAATAAGAATACATTTACTTTGACAATCCACCTCATACATGTGTAAGTAAAATGTGCAATAAATATAATTTGTCCTTACCTGTTATAGCTCTATGACCAAAAATGAACGATAGAACTCCAGCAACAGCAATAACAAAGACAGAAATACCAAGTAACCTGGCCTTGGTCAACCAGCCATCTGCAGTGAGGAAGGTATACATTTAATGTTAACATTTAATAAAATATGACACAACTTTCCAGTCCAGATGCTTTTTTCTAGATGCTTTTGTACTATCTTCCCAAATCCCTCAGCTACACTGACCATACCAAACATTAGGAACACCTTCTTAATATTGAGTACCTCACCTATCAACAATCCCCGATTCATACATATAAGTAGTAAGTAGTCTTAGGCTTTAACAACATACTGGGCAGTGTAACAACAACTATGAGTGTCCTGTCACCTGGGCCAAATGGGTCTTTATCAAAGACTTCACTGGCCTCGCTCACAGGGTCCTTGAATTGACAGGTGCAGCTGATTTTAGTGTTCACTCTTACGAGAGTCCTCTCACCTGAACCTAACACCACTGGCTCGCTGACTTCACCTTCCCCAGCAGAGTTCTTCATCTTGCAGAAGTACGTGTAACTGTTGGTTGATTTGCCAGCGTCGCTCTTATTGATATTAATCTGTTTGTCTAAGTCCTCCCACGCCCCCTCTCCCTGTTTCCAGCTGTAGGTGACTGGTTCAGCATCAGTGGTGTCGCCCTCACAGGTCAGAGTGCAGGAGGTTTTGTCTGGGTTACAGGAAGAAGTTATGGTGGGTTTGGGGACTGCCTCTGAAAATAGAGAAGATCAAGATAGAACAAAAAAAAATTTGGGGGGGGGGGGGGTGCTTGTACTCACTGTTTCGTGCACACCAGACACACATGCAAACAGACACACCGCCATGTTTTCGTTACTTGTCAGGACTTTTTGGGGAGTAAAAATTCATTTCCATTCAAAACCCTTTCATTTCCTCACACCCTTAACCTTAGCCCGAAAACTGAACTAACTCCTAACCCTAATCATAACCCTAGCCCTAATCTTAACCCGAACTAACTCCTAACCCTAATCATAACCCTAGCCCTAATCTTAACCCAAACTAACTCCTAACCCTAATCATAACCCTACCCCTAACCTTAAAGATGCACTCCAGGATCTTAAGCACACTCAAATTCAGAACATATAGTACAAACTGGATTCGTAACATACAGTATCATACAAAATACAAAAACATTTATTATAATAATAAACAAATAAAAATGGCAAGATGTAACATATCATACGAAATGGATGACGTAGTACCAAAAAAAGGGGAGGACTTTAGGCACGCTAGCACCACATTCAAAACTACTGGCTGAAATTATACAAAAGTTTGAGAGTGCATCTTTAACCGTAACCCCAAACCCTAAACCCTAAACCTAACCCTTAAACCTAAAATAGCATTTTTACTTTTCAGGACATGCTAAATGTCCTGACTTTCCAGAATATTTCTTGTTCTCCTATCTAGTCAGGACATTCTGGTCAAGATTAGAGGTCGGCCGATTAATTAGGGCCGATTTCAAGTTTTCATAACAATCGGTAACCAGCCTTTTTAGACGCCAATTACATTGCAATCCACGAGGAGACTGCGTGGGAGGCTGACCACCTGTTAGGCGAGTGCAGCATCAAACGGACCTTGTGGCTGCAAGGAGCCAAGGTAAGTTGTTAGCTAGCATTAAACTTATCTTATAAAAAACAATCAATCTTCACATAATCACTAGTTAACTACAGTGCCTTGCGAAAGTATTCGGCCCCCTTGAACTTTGCGACCTTTTGCCACATTTCAGGCTTTAAACATAAAGATATAAAACTGTATTTTTTTGTGAAGAATCAACAACAAGTGGGACACAATCATGAAGTGGAACGACATTTATTGGATATTTCAAACTTTTTTAACAAATCAAAAACTGAAAAATTGGGCGTGCAAAATTATTCAGCCCCTTTACTTTCAGTGCAGCAAACTCTCTCCAGAAGTTCAGTGAGGATCTCTGAATGATCCAATGTTGACCTAAATGACTAATGATGATAAATACAATCCACCTGTGTGTAATCAAGTCTCCGTATAAATGCACCTGCACTGTGATAGTCTCAGAGGTCCGTTAAAAGCGCAGAGAGCATCATGAAGAACAAGGAACACACCAGGCAGGTCCGAGATACTGTTGTGAAGAAGTTTAAAGCCGGATTTGGATACAAAAAGATTTCCCAAGCTTTAAACATCCCAAGGAGCACTGTGCAAGCGATAATATTGAAATGGAAGGAGTATCAGACCACTGCAAATCTACCAAGACCTGGCTGTCCCTCTAAACTTTCAGCTCATACAAGGAGAAGACTGATCAGAGATGCAGCCAAGAGGCCCATGATCACTCTGGATGAACTGCAGAGATCTACAGCTGAGGTGGGAGACTCTGTCCATAGGACAACAATCAGTCGTATATTGCACAAATTTGGCCTTTATGGAAGAGTGGCAAGAAAGCCATTTCTTAAAGATATCCATAAAAAGTGTAATTTAAAGTTTGCCACAAACCACCTGGGAGACACACCAAACATGTGGAAGAAGGTGCTCTGGTCAGATGAAACCAAAATTGAATTTTTTGGCCACAATGCAAAACGTTATGTTTGGCGTAAAAGCAACACAGCTCATCACCCTGAACACACCATCCCCACTGTCAAACATGGTGGTGGCAGCATCATGGTATGGGCCTGCTTTTCTTCAGCAGGGACAGGGAAGATGGTTAAAATTGATGGGAAGATGGATGGAGCCAAATACAGGACCATTCTGGAAGAAAACCTGATGGAGTCTGCAAAAGACCTGAGACTGGGACGGAGATTTGTCTTCCAACAAGACAATGATCCAAAACATAAAGCAAAATCTACAATGGAATGGTTCAAAAATAAACATATCCAGGTGTTAGAATGGCCAAGTCAAAGTCCAGACCTGAATCCAATCGAGAATCTGTGGAAAGAACTGAAAACTGCTGTTCAGAAATGCTCTCCATCCAACCTCACTGAGCTCGAGCTGTTTTGCAAGGAGGAATGGGAAAAAATGTCAGTCTCTCGATGTGCAAAACTGATAGAGACATACCCCAAGCGACTTACAGCTGTAATCGCAGCTAAAGGTGGCGCTACAAAGTATTAACTTAAGGGGGCTGAATAATTTTGCACGCCCAATTTTTCAGTTTTTGATTTGTTAAAAAAGTTTGAAATATCCAATAAATGTCGTTCCACTTCATGATTGTGTCCCACTTGTTGTTGATTCTTCACAAAAAAATACAGTTTTATATCTTTATGTTTGAAGTCTGAAATGTGGCAAAAGGTCGCAAAGTTCAAGGGGGCCGAATACTTTCGCAAGGCACTGTACATATGGTTGATGATATTACTAGGTTAACTAGCTTGTCCTGCGTTACATATAATCAATGCGGTGCCTGTTAATTCATCATCGAATCACAGCCTACTTCAACGTCACCAAATTTACCTAATCATAAACATCAATGTCTTTCTTAAAATCAATACAGATGTATATTTTTTAAACCTGCATATTTAGTTAACAGAAATTCATGTTAGCAGGCAATATTAACTATGGAAATTGTGTCACTTCTCTTGCGTTCAGTGCAAGCAGAGTCAGGGTATATGCAGCAGTTTGGGCCGCCTGGTTCGTTGCAAACTGTGAACTAATTTGCCAGAATTGTACATAATTATGACATAACATTGAAGGTTGTGCAATGTAACAGCAATATTTAGACTTAGGGTTGCCACCTGTTCGATAAAATATGGAACGGTTCCATATTTCACTGAAATAATAAACGTTTTTGGATTTGACCATATTAATGACCAAAGGCTCGTATTTCTGAGTTTATTATATTATAATTAAGTCTATGATTTGATATTTGATAGAGCAGTCTGAGCGGTGGTAGGCAGCAGCAGGCTCGTAAGCATTCATTCAAACAGCACTTTACTGCGTTTTGCAAGCAGCTCTTAGCAATGCTTGATCCACAGCGCTGTTTATGACTTCAAGCCTATCAACTCCTGAGACTAGGCTGGCAATACTATAGTGCCTATAAGAACATCCAATAGTCAAAGGTATATGAACTACAAATGGTATAGAGAGAAATAGTCCTATAATAACAACAACCTAAAACTTCTTAACTGGGAATATTGAATAACTGGGAATTTTGAACCATCAACTTTCATATGTTCTCATGTTCTGAGCAAGGAACTTAAACGTTATGTTTTTTACATGGCACATATTGCACTTTTACTTTCTTCTCCAACACTGTTTTTGCATTATTTAAACCAAATTTAACATGTTTCATTATTTATTTTAGATTAAATAGATTTTTATTTATGTATTATATTAAGTTAAAATAAAAGTGTTCGATGTTCATTCAGTATTGTTGTAATTGTCATTATTACATATATATATATATATATTTTTTAAATCGGCCGATTAATGGGTATCAGCTTTTTTTGGTCCTCCAATAATCAGTATCGGTGTTTAAAAATAATAATCGGTCGACTTCTACTCAAGGTAGGAAAACAAGTCCACATACAGAAATACTTACTGATAACAGATAATGTATATGTCTTGTGAAGCAGTTTGCTGTTGAATTCCACAGAATAAACTCCACTGTCTGTTTTCTTCAATCCACTGATTCTCAGCTCTCCAGTAGTATTGTCCAGGATTGTACGCTCTTTGAAGGCAGCATAGATGTCCAGACCACCAAAATCCTTGTCCCACTCTGCCACCTTGTTCTTCCCATGCTTCCATAGGATGCCTGTGATGGAGTCAGGCACTGTGGACTTGTCAGGCGTCAACACGAGCTCACCTCCCACTTTTCTGTAGAGCTGTTCACCTGGAAAACCAGACAATATGTCATACTTGTGACAGAATACCAAGGAGATGAACCAAGGAGATGTAGCCTATCCAGGTTAGGAGTCTGATAGCCTATATCGATCTACACATGTATACACAAGGCCTGCAGATTATTGTGGCCTTCTCATCCCATTGCATGAACATATTCCAACCATATTGTTCTGTTTTCTGCCATATATTTATAAATGAGAAAGAAGTTATACCTCATGAATAAACCCCTAGAGTCTATTGACACACCGGTGCATCAATCTAAGTAACATAATAGAAATGAATCAAAATATGTCTGTTTAAGCTAGAGATATCTGTATGTGTCATACTTGAGTTAAAGTAAAGACACATTAACAGAAAATGACAAGCAAAAGTGAAAGTCACCCAGTAAAACACTATTTGAGTAAATGTAATTGGTTTGAAATATACTTAAGTATCAAAAGTAAAAATGATTTCAAATTCCTTATATTAAGCAAACCAGACGGCCTTTTTTTTTTTTTTTTTAGATGCATGGATAGCCAGGGGCACACTCCCAACACTCAGACATCACTTACAAATGAAGCATTTGTGTTTAGTGAGTCCGCCAGATCAGAGGCAGTAGGGATAACCAGGGATGTTCTCTTGATAAGTGTGTGAATTGCACCATTTTCCCGTCCTGCTAATCATTCTAAATGTAATGAGTACTTTTGGGTGTCATGGAAAATGTACAATATTTTCTTTAAGAATGTACTGAAGTAAAAGTAAAAGTTGTCAAAAGTATAAATAGTAAAGTAAAGTACAGATACCCCCCAAAAAACTAATTAAGTAGTACTTTAAAGTATTTTAACTTGAGTACTTTGGTTAGGCCTCTATGTAACCAGCTCACACTAAGTCTATCTGTCCCACTGGGTACACTGGTTGAATCAAAGTTGTTTCGACAGAACCAACGTGGAATAGACGTTGAAATGACGTATGTGTCCAGTGGATGTAGAATACAGTAAAAGGTGCGGTCGTTTTTCTTATCGATAGGCCTAAAAACGAGTATGTATTACGACTTTCATGCGATTATGCTGGTGGTAGGTAAACTACTACACATTGTAAAAGCTTCAGTTCACTCCGACGGTCTCCATTTTTTAGGCTTGTGTAGCACATCCGTTGTTTTGGCTGTGGTTTGCTATTCTTGACCTTGTTTCTAAGAAGCACACAACAGCCTAAATGACTAACAAACTACAATTTGCGAATGGCTTCCCACCCATATCTACTATCGAAAACCATGGATAATCCATGCGCAACAAAACCTACCTGAAACTGTGCAGAGTATTGCTTCCGCAAGAAAGACAGTCAGAAGTGAGATCGACATTTTCTTTGAAATCTCGTTGACAATTCGTCCGATCTGTTAACACTGCTATTGAAGTAGCCTGGGTTATATTACGTGTTTCCCTTTCTGAGAAAGCCCCCTTTTCGTAGGCTATGAGTTGAAAGTCAACTTCCTACTAGAGAACTTCTTGATAATTAAATTACGCTGTCGTGTGGCTAAGCATTTGTTGGCTAATGACTACAATTTTCAACTATATATATTTTAAATAGTTACAATTTAGATTGTTAAAATGTAACCTAGATTCCGGGCTATGTACATTTAATTGTTACAATGTAGCCCCTAGAGAGAATATCCACCCTTCTCTCGAATAGTCTCTTCCTAGTAGTGTATTACTATTTGGCGCCTCCTACGGGATGGCAATGGCATGGCATTGTATATTTCTTTCAACAATCAGGTTAGAAAAAAATTCGACCTTATCACTTTCAGAGGTCATAATAATAAAATACAATATAGAACTCAAGTCCTTCACTGAAACATTCAAAATATCAAACACCTCAAATTAACAAAAGTTTGGCAGATAGATTCAAGTGCATTTGCTTTGCAGCAATATTATGAAGTGTGAATATTTCTGCTACCCACACACAGGAAAACGGTTCCAAATAAATGACATTATAACGTGCTCCTCCAGCCATGTTATCTACATGATAAAATGTCCATGTGGGCTGTGTTATGTAGGTAAAACCTCTCGTTCTCTCAAACAGAGAATTAGTGAACATAAAAGTTCCATCAGGAGAAACGACAGAGATTATCCAGTCTCATTACATTTTAATGACCAAAAACAGGACATTTCTACCTTTAGATTTTGTGGCATAGAGAAAGTCAAGATATCAGACAGGGGAGGGGATATACAGTAAACACTGAGCAAAATATGTTTTCGGATTTTCACCCTCCAGACATTATTCCTAAAAGGTCTTGATGAAATTCCAATGCATGGTACTTGAATATGAACTAATGCCACCACTTCAATCTACTCTGGCATTTTTTCTTGCACTGTATGTACACAAGGAAAACTTACTTGATAGGTTGATTTCCTCATTGTGGTTTTACATAAGTGTTTAATACATTTTATGTACACACTTTATTAGAATACTTATGAAATGAACATTGTTATATTTGGTATCACGTTTATTTTCCCTCGACTCCAACCTCATTCGCTGCATTGAAAGGATGTGGGTGGAGCAATGTCTACATAAGGGTGCAAATGAAAAACACTCCTATTACATCACAGATTAATGTTCAGATATATTTGAGAAAAAAGTCAAAAAATTCAGGTGACAAAATTCTATTGTGAAAACACATATGCTTAGATATATACCAGATGGTAATTTGAAGGAATTTGACAGACAATTTTAATATTAAGGTATTAAAACAAATACACATGCACCTCTGTTGTTAGTAATAAAATATCTTACTGCAGAGCTCTCTGTTAGTAATAAAACATCTCAGTACTGCAGAGCTCTCTCTTAGTAATACAACATCCTAGTACTGCAGAGCTCTCTTTACAAGGCAGATGAGAATGAGCTCTACCTCTCAGGCCTGGTTCCTCTCAACCAATACTCTCTCCCTACAGTATACCTTGCCTGGGGGGGGGCATAAATTACTCTGTCCCATTACTTTTGTAGCTTTGCACTTCATCTGATTGAATGCAAGTTAATATGTGCAACGTTTGCTTGTTTTCCTTCATTTTATATTTCATTAAAAACATCTCCAACAGTTCAAACATGTTTCTCTCTTCTTGGTCATTTGTCTCAATGTAACAGATATGGAATCATGTAGTGAGAGCCTTCGAACCCCATGTTTCTGGTCCTCAGTTACCCCACCAGGAAGACCACCAGCTGGAAGGAAGCAACAGAGGAAAGAGCTCATGAGACAAAACATTACTAATGACTAGGGCCAGGAGTTTTTCCTGGTCAGGTCACATGGTCTGGAAAAACTATTGGTCTTATGTTATAAATGCAACAACAGGTGTTCTTCCTTTCCTTTAAGAATACCAGCACCAATCAGACTTGTTCATTGTTTTGTTCATTGGATCCAAATTAAAAACACCACATGTTGATCAAACATAACAACAATGTGAGCACTTCCTAATGATTTCTTAATAAATGTAGTGGTTGGTGTCTTTCTCAGACTCTTACTTACCATCCTAAAATACTGGATTCTTTACTGGTGGTCTTTCTACTCCATCAACAGGTTGGCTTCTTGCAAGAAAACACAACAGAAGAATTGGACTTAATCATACATACAGACATGCAGGGAAGCACACAAGTGCACACACACATCCCTGGTCTCCCTTCACACCCTCATAAGATACAACAATCAAACAGTACAGGGATTTCCTAGTTTGTCTTTTCTGGACCACAAACTTGCTCTAACAATCCTCAAGGTAAACATAGATGGCAGAATTCCAGGTGAATGCCACGGTTTCTTACCGTCAGGCTTTGACTCATCTTTAGGACTGTTGGATCTGCTGACTTCAGCTGCTAATGAGAACAGAAGGACAAACGTTCTCTAATCAGATACTTTGAAAGAAACAGCATATTATGTTGAACTTTTAAGAATCAGTATTTTACAGCAGTGTTTCCCCTAGGATTGTTTTCAGCAGTGGTGGCATGTGTATCAAGAGGGGGGTTACTCATCACAGCACATTTTCCAACAGCATAATACACATTTTATATATACACACACTAGTCCACACACTGTTAACTTTATACTCACATTAGTAATCACCTTCTCATACTGTATGTAGACGTCACTAAAACATGTTCTTCAAATAAATGTCACCACAAATAATATGAGAAACACATTTGACATCTCCACATATCTGCATGGTCAAAATATCCCCATAGAAGTAATGTAAAAGGTGTGTTATTGTTACTACCCATGTTCATTTTGTCACCCATTTTAGATATAGTTTTAGTCTTTATGACTAAAATACATTTTAATCTTAGGCCCATATTAGTAATATCATCCTTAGTTTGAGTTATTATCAGGCTACTGGACGATCCTAGTCTTATTTTAGTCATTGTAACTTTCTTTTGTTTTATTAAAAAGTTCATACAAACATCTAACTTAACTTCCATCAGGCACATAATGGCTTCCACTCCCTTAGCCACAGCCATTTCAGTCACATAAGTCAGTGCATTATTTTCTATAAAATCATGTATATATTTAGGCTACCGCCTGGGAGCTGTGTAGGAGAGCCGTGCAGATCAGCTCATTCAGATCCCGCAACTGAAAGATGTAAATTCTGCCAACGAGAAGATTGTATGACATATTCTGCATGCATGCTTATGATTGGACTGTCACGCCCTGACCTTAGTATTCTTTGTTTTCTTTATTATTTTGGTTAGGTCAGGGTGTGACATGGGGGATATGTGTTTTTTTGTCTCATCTAGGGTGTTTGTACCGTCTAGGGTTTTTTGTAGATTTATGGGGTTGTTTCCATCTAGGTGTTTACGTAGGTCTATGGTTGCCTAGATTAATTGAGAACCAGAGGCAGGTGTTTATTGTTGTCTCTGATTGGGAACCATATTTAGGCAGCCATCTTCTTTGGATATTTCGTGGGTTATTTTTTATGTTATGTTGCACGTTAGCACAGTGTTTATATAGCGGTCACTGTCGTTTTGTTTTTGTTTAAGTGTTCTTCATTAAATAAAGAAGAATGTATTCTAACCATGCTGCGCTTTGGTCCCCTCCATACGATGATCGTGACATGGACAAAACAGATGTAAATGAGTTTCAAGTCAAATTGAATGTCCATTAGTCTCATGGGGAATTCTTGTCACATTTTCGTAGACTAACATTAAATTAATTTGTAATAGTTCTCATTTTTTCCCAAAGGGCATCGTGTCTCGTTATCGTCGTAGTTTTAGTCAGGAAAAATGGGTAGTTGACAAGTATTTTCCGTCATAGTTTATTGTTAATGAAATTACTGGTTAGTGGGCTGATTGTTTTTATTCTGATTAATGGAGTAATCTCTAGAACAGCAGTTCCCAACATTTTCCGTTCCGGGAAACACCCACTGATGCCAATTTAGCAATTTTGTTGCTAGATTTAGAAACCTTTCGAACTACCATGGCAACTTTCTTATTCAAACAGCAGCACCTAGCAACAAATTTAGCTACTTTAAAAAATGTATTTGAACTTTTAGCAACTTTTGAAAAGTGACAAACGCTAAAATGCATTATCCCTCTAAATGACACAACTGATTTTCTCTGTCACAACACACGTGCCTGGCTGCAAAAGTGCATTGTGAGTGATGTCAGCAGCAGGCGCTCAGCTCGTGCACAGGCAGCAGCTGACTGCAGCAGCAGTAGTACGCGTTCGACAAGACAAACCCAATGATTATAGTTGGTCACAAATGTTTGATCTTGAACAGAACTTACAACATCAATCAACATGCCTCAATCAAAATTGTACAGCCAGAAGTACAGCTAAAGAGTGGGAGTCTGTACCTGAATTTAAAGGGTGGCTGAAGCCAGTAATTGGGAATGATTGACGTGCATACTGTGCGTACTATGAGGTTTCTGTGTTATGCACTATAGCCCGTTACCATATATGTGATTGAATATTATCTGCTGTTGGCAGATGTGTGGATGGATGTATGTGTTATGCAACATAGCTGACTTGAAACATTGTTAACAGTTTCAGGGCCATGGGCCTTTCTCATGATGGAAAAATACAGAATAACATGACAGGAACTGTGCAATGAGTTGGGTGGGGGCACATTCAGAACGTAGTGTTGCGAGAACAAACAGTCTTTTGTTAGATAACAGGAGCCAGATGCCTGATAACTGTATATTCTACACAGCTACAGCGACTGACCACTGAAGCGCTTAGGGGGCTGGGACCAGCCTCTGCACCAACAATCAACGATAGGCTGGGTGAGTCTAAACCACGCCCAGTCTCTACTCTGTGACAGGCCGGCTCGGAAGCAGGAACTACCTCTGACAGAGTATATTTATAATATCTTTGTCAAGAACAAGTCAGTTCTCTGTTTGCCCTGCGAGGTGGGACAGAGAGCCCGTATATACGAGAATTGCATTTACCACTTATTGCTTAGCTAATAAAAAATACATAGCATACAATCGGTGACTCAGTGTCATACTTCTCCTGATACCAGATTCAAATTGACGCAACCCGGACAGTACTGCAAATCAGACATGCTTGCAAAAATGTATGACATCAAAAAACATTGTGCTACAGCAAAGCATATAAATAAAGCAAAACAGTACAACCCCACAACGCAGTCTACATTACCACAGTTGGTTAAGAAAGTGGATAACTACAAAAGTGCAGAAGCTACTATGGCAATGGCCATTGCAGAGCATTGTTAGATGCTAGCATGCAACCATTTAGGTATGGCTTGCAAAGCTGCCCAGATTCTGTGGCAGCAACAAACTTCCAAATGCACCGCACCAAGTGCACAGAAATGATTAGGGGAGTACTGGCTCCTTGTTTTCTCAAAAGGGTAACATCAGAAGTTAGGGATGAGAAGTTCAGTCTCCTTTTGGATGAGTCTACTGATGTCAGAGTCTCGAAATACCTGGGTGTGGTGATTCAGTATTTCAGTGCTAAAAAAAATAACCGTTGGGTCCACATTTCTCAGGCTGGTTGAATTGGAGGGGGGTGATGCCAGATCAATAGTAAAGGTGGTAGTTGAGTTTCTTGAGAAGTGTAACCTTAAAAAAGAGAATATTCAGGGTATTGGCACTGATAATGTGTCTGTGATGACTGAGGTGCACAACAGGGTGCACAAGATTTTAAAGGAAGAATGTGCATTGCCCAATTCGGCACTCATCCGCTGTGTGTGCCATTCTTTACAATTGTCTGTCAGTGCAGCATCCAAAGAAACTATCCCTAGGAGTGTTGAGTACTTAAATCAGGGAAACCTACAACTGGTTTTCCATTTCCCCAAAACGGCACGAGGCGTACAAAGCAGTGTATGTTACCATTAATTGTGGCCAGAAACCCCTGCAGATCACCAAAATGTGTGCCACACGTTGGCTATCAATTGAGCCTGCGGTAACTCGTATATTGAGCCAGTGGGAAGAACTGAAACTCCACTTTGAGGTGACCAAGGCCAGTGAGCATTGCTACATGGTGGATGTGCTCCACGCCACGTACATGGACAAGACCAACTATGTCTACCTGACATTCTTCATTCTTGAAATCAATCCTGTCTGACATACAAGTTGCAGTGAAGTCATTTGAGGGAGATCAAACAGATCCTGTCAAGCTTTTGGACAATCTGGTACACCTCTTAACATCAATTTGTAGCAGAGTAGTCAACCCTATGGCAAAAATTGATGTCCTGAAGGATGCCCTTGATGGACATCTCAGTCCATCACCATACCTCGAGTACCTTTTAGAGAGCACGGTGTACCAACTCAGTCTTGCGCCAGAGGACAAAAAGGTCATTCGGAGACAGTGCATCAACTACATTGTTGCTTTAAGCAAGGAGCTGAAAGCAAGGCTCCCAGACAACCTAGAAGCCTTGTGACACATGGCCTTGTTCAGTGTTAAGGAAACGCTAAAGCACAATAAAGGCACCACTGAAATGATTAAAGTAGCTGAGCTACTGGGATACCAGCCCCAAACAAGATAAAATTGTTTCCCAATGGAGAAACATCCATCTGTTTAGGTGGGACTCAACTGAAAATACAGTCGAGTTTTGGAGTGAAGTCAATAACTACACGGACTCTTCCGGGTCAAATCCATTTGAAGAACTGTGCAAAGCTGCACTCTCTGCTCTCTCCACACTCAAATGCGGAGGTTGAACGGCTGTTCAGCCAAATGAGTGTGGTCAAGTCAAAGTTAAGAAATAGTGTCACTGCACACTCGCAAATCCATACTCCTAGTGCGGTATGGACTGAAGCTGACTGGTGATACCTATTACCAGCATAAACTACCAAGTGAAGTTCTGCAGCAGTTTGGCACCACAGCAGCATACAGCTTTAAGGCCACTCCATCCTCTACTGCTGGTTCCAGCTCCGTGACAATGCAGTTGGACAGTAAGATGAAGAGGATTTCCTTGCCAATCTATGATTCATCATATTTTCAGTACGTATGCAAGGAGTGGACTTTCTGGAACTGGCGGAGACACACAGCTGATGGTGGCAGTGTGTACTGCAGCGTGTGCGAGAACAGTGGCAATATCTGGAGGAAACCATTGAGCAGCTAGCCAGCTTAGCAGCACAACAACCTGGAGAGAGATGCCTAGTGCAGACATCATTATTTGAGATAAGTTGCTTGTTCAATAAGATATATATATGCTATATATACATATACACACACACACCTTGTTATTAGCTTGTACCTATAATTGTTGATCAGTTAGGTAGCATGTTAACTACCAATACACTGCTTAAAACTATCATTGTTAAGAATGTGGAGGTTTACTAGTTAAAAAGTAAATAAATCAAATGTAATTGTTCAATATTGTGTAATTGTTCAATAATGTGTAATTGTTCAATAATTCAATGTGTTGTGTTTAAAAATAAAAACATGTGATCATATAACATGTGTTGTTTATATTACTTTTACAAATAAAAATATATGATAATAAACAAACCTAAACTAACAAATGTAAAATCATATTTTTTGCAGAGATGGCCAGTCAATATGAGTAACATTATTGTGTATTCTAAGTAATGACGCAGTGTTACGTTATTACGTCATCACGCAATGACATCACAACGTCATTTAGCAACTTTTAGCAACAAATCGACCTGCCTCTAGCAACTTCCCCTGAAAATGAGTTGGCAACACTGGAAACACCAGATCATGGTCAAAGGCTTGAGGACCACCATTCGCGAAGTCGCTGATGATTTTTTTTTTATTAAAATTGCCTGGCGGTAAACTTTAGCCCATTTTAGCAGTGAATGTAACAAATTAAAGGCCTATTATTATTATTATTATTATTATAAACAATTATCATTGTGAAAAGTAACATTCAAATTGCTTATAATAACAGTTAATGCTCCTTATCTTCTCCCTTACGGTCCTCAACATTGGTTTAGAGAAGGTTCCTTGAATTTAGGATATATTTTCCCTTTAGGTTTGCAGAAAGTTATGAGATTACTGCTGTGCAGTCGCACTTTCTCTCACACACTTTCTTCTATTTATTTTCTTCTTCATTCTTCAAACGTTTCTTAATTTGGGGGGGGGGGGGGGGTATCTGTACTTTACTATTTATATTTGACAACTTTTACTTCACTACATTCAAAAATAAAATAATGTACTTTTTACTCCATACATTTTCCCTGACACCCAAAAGTACTCATTACATTTCGAATAATCAGGCATGACAACAATGTGGTCCAATCCACACACCTATCAATATAATGCATTGTCATTCCTACTGCCTCTGATCTGGCAGACTCACTAAACACAAATACTGCATTTGTAAATGATGTCTGTTGAAAACTGAGAAAACTCTGCTGTCTGGTCTGGTTTGCTTCATATAATGAATTTGATGTATAGCATTTACTTTTACTCAAGTATGACAATTAAGTACTTTTTCCATCACTGTACTTAAGTACATTTAAAACCAGATACTTTTAGACTTTTACTCAAGTACTAATTTACTGAGTGGCATTCGTGTTTGTTTGGGCATAATTTTCTATTAAGGTATCTTTACTTTTACTCAAGTATGACAATTGAGTACTTTTTCCACCACTGCACACACACAGTGGGCAAAGGTTCCTAATGAAATTAAAACAGGTTTCTGGATTTCTGGAATGGGACAAAAACAACACTTCGGTCCTGTGCTGTGAAGAAATGTGTGCAGTGCATGGAAGTGTGTATATAGTACAGTATATTAATCATGTTGTGTTTGTATTACTTTGGGGACCCTGTCAGCAGGTTGAATATGGACCAGTCTAGTTAAGGTAACACTTACCACACAATCCACAAAAAAAATCTTGCTCAAAAGGTCAATCCAGCTGTCTTGGGGATAACCTGAGATGAAAGAGACAAATTGAAGACATTATTAAGAAAATTAAATGAAATCACATTGTCTAACATTTCGTTGAAGCTGCAACCAAACTGGGGAGTAAATAATACAAATATTTATAACCTCAAAGTACAAATCTGCATTAATATTCTTTCAGCTATTGAGTATGACTTCACCGACAATTACATGCTTAAGCTGCAATTAGAAGCCATCTTTTCTGAGAGCACCAATAAACAACCTGCACACAGTACCTGCACATCTGAACACAACTGTAAATACAGGCACAACATGTATCCCCTTCAGGGGGTATAGCTGTTGTAGCTGCTGTTATGTCAATCTGTGATTCACAACTATGTACATGTGCAGTGATCTGTTACTATAGATGTGCTGTTCTTACTTATGACAATGGCAACAAGCGCTACAATGATAACGACAACACCAACAACAATCCCACCATCACCGACTTCAGAAGGCTCTGAAATGAACACATTCTGTATTGATATGTTGAAAGAAATGTATCATGAATTCAACATAGCGCAGCATTAAAAATGTCCTACAACACTAGCAGTGTTACTAACATACCAATACATAAAAGACTGTAGCACACTTATGAGTGTCTACTCACCTGGAACAAACACCTCTCAAATTGGATCACTGACTTCCTCTTCTCCAGCAGAGTTATTCATCTTGCAGATTAATTTGTAACTGTTGGTTGATTGGCCCTTGTCGCTCTTAGAGACAATCAGCCATTTTCCTACGACCTCTCACTCCCCCTCTCCCACTTTCCAGCTGTAGGTGACTGGTTCAGCATCAGTGGTGTTGCCCTCACAGGTCAGAGTGCAGGAGATTTGAGTAACAGAAATAAGTGATTGCAAAGCCTGCTGTTTTGTGCCCGCCACACACACTTACTGATAACAGATAACCCAGGACGGGTTGTGTCAGCTCTACACTCCAGACCTCCAGTGCGCCTACACAGTCCAATAAGTCCTGTGCCTGCTCCCCGCACTCGCCGCAGAGCCGGCGCAGGATATCCTGGTCCAAGGAGGTATACTGGAGACCAGGAGCCGGCACCCTCCTTCCTGGCTGGATGCCCATTCTAGCCCAGCCAATGCGAGGAGCTGGAATAGAGCGCACCGGGCTAGAATAGCGCACTGGAGACACCGTGTGTTCCACCGCATAACACGTTGCCTGACCAGTAACACGCTCCCCACAGTAAGCACGAGGAGCTGGCCCAGATCTCCGACCTGACCCATGCAATCTCCTCGTGTGCCCCATCCCAAAAAAGTTATTGGGGCTGCCTCTCAGGCTTCCGTGCTAGCCTTGTACACTCATATCATCACCATTCCTCCCGTGCTATCTCCACCTGCCTCCATGGTAGGCGATCCTCTCCTGCCAGTATTTCCTCCCACGTCCAGGATCCTTTACCGTCCAGTATTTCGTCCCATGTCCGTGCTATCTGCTCCATAAAACGCTGCTCCTCCTTTTCACGCTGCTTGGTCCTTTTATGGTGGGTTGTTCTGTCACGGTCGTTATATGGAGGAGACCAACGCCAGCGTGGTAAGCGTACATACTTATTTAATGAAAGCACAAACACTGAACAAACTATACAAAACAAACCGTGAAGCTAATATGCCTAGTGCAGAACAGTCAACTAAACATACAATGACAACCCACAAAATACTCAAGGAATATGGCTACCTAAATATGGTCCCCAATCAGAGACAACGATAAACAGCTGACTCTGATTGAGAACCAATCTTGGCAACCATAGACATTTAAACCCCTAGACATACAAAAAACCCTAGACATTCAAAAACCCCTAGACAATACAAAAACTAAACAAACCACCCTTGTCACACCCTGACCTAACCAAAATAATAAAGAAAACAAAGATAATTAAGGTCAGAGCGTGACATACGCCAAACTTATTGATGTAAAAAAAACACATGACAACTCAAAAACATACTCAAAAGGCAAAGCCTTATAACAGTTCCACCCAAAACAAACTGCCATTTATGGTTGAAAAAATTGACTCTGCAAAAAAGGCTGAGGCCACCATGCCATTAGCTATCGCTGAACACTGTTCCATGATACTCCACTACTGCTACCCACTTCAAAATGCACAGGACAAAGTGCACAGAAATGATTAATGGTTTTCTAGCACCATATTCTCTGAAAAGGTTGGTCGCAGATGTGGGTAACCAGCGTTTCAGCCTCCTCCTCGATGAGTCCACGGATGTAAGTGTTTCTAAGTACCTAGGGGTTGTGATAAGGTACTTTAGTGACACCAAGCAGACAATTGTATCAACATTTCTGGGGCTTGTTGAGTTGAAGGGAGGAGATGCCAAATCTATAGCCCGTGCTGTTGTGGCTTTCCTCGAAGTGTTGTCTTAAAAAAGAGAAACTCCTGGGGATAGGAACTGACAATGCCTCTGTTATGACGGGGATTAACAATGGGGTTCATAAAGTGCCGAAGGAGAAGTATGGCCTCAAATATCTGGTTCTTATTAACTGTGGATGCCACTCTCTGCAGCTTGCTGCAAGTCATGCTTCCAATGACACCATCCCCCGTAGTGTGGAGTATTTGGTATGAGAGACTTATAGCTGGTTTTCAGTGTCTCCAAAGTGCAGTGAGGCCTACAAGGCCATATATGAGACCATCAACTGTGGGGAGAAACCTTTACAGATAACCAAGGTGTGTGCCACACGTTGGCTCTCCATTGAACCCGCGGTTTCACGCATTTTGGACCAGTGGGAGGAGCGTAGGCTGCATTTCGCAGTCACCAAGTCCAGTGAACACTGCTACCTGGCTGAGGTTTTATACTCCATGTACAGTGATCCTCAAAACATATTGTATCTGACTTTTTTGAAGTCAGTGCTGGGTGAGGTACAGTAGTGCTGGGTGAGGTACAGTAGTGCTGGGTGAGGTACAGTAGTGCTGGGTGAGGTACAGTTGGCCATCAATGCTTTTGAGGGAGAGCAAGTAGATCCTCTTAAGCCACTTGACAGCTTGGTTAGCCTGATCAAGTCTGTGAGCAGCAGGGTGCTGAATCCACTGGCAAATGCTGATGTACTCAAAGGGCCAATAGATGGATACATCAGTCCCCAACCGTACCAACACCCGTTGAATATGACCGGTGTCAGTAAACGTTAGCAAAAAAAATGCGTAGTTAAACAGTTGCCAGCAACACCCTACTCCTCAACCAAAGCATCCAGTGACAATGTGAGCTCTGAATGCTCCGATAGTGAAACACTCTAAATTTACGAACGGACAATCTGACAACGCTCTGGATTTACGAACGCCCATAGCGCACACTGGCATTCCAGATTGAATTTATGAACACACACGAAATCGTTAAATGTTTAGCTAGTCCTTTGTTATGCTAGCAAGAGGTTGCATGGCAACAGCATCACCTTCCGGTAGACAGACGAAACAATACTGTTCGTTTACAGTATACTAATAGCACGTAGTATGTAGTATATACTCATTAATTATGTAGTATACAGTATATTAGTATGGGTATATTCGAACACAGCTTTTATTTATATATACAGTATCATTCAAAAGTTTGGACACACCTACTCATTCAAGGGTTTTTCTTAATTTTTTACTATTTTCTACATTGTAGAATAATAAGAAATCAAAACTATAAAATAACACATGGAGTCATGTAGTAACCAAAAAAGTGTTAAACAAATCAAAATATATTTAATTTTTTAGATTCTTCAAAGCACTCACCCTTTCCCTTGTTGACAGCTATTTACACTCTTGGCATTTCCTCAACCAGCTTCATGAGGTAGTCAGGTGTGCCTTGTTAAAAGTTTGAGCCAATCAGTTGTGTTGTGTTGTGACCAGGTATGGGTGGTATACAGAACATAGCCCTATTTGGTACAAGACCAAGTCCATATTATGGCAAGAACAGCTCAAATAAGCAAAGAGAAATGACAGTTCATCATTACTTTAGTACATGAAGGTCAGTCATTCCAGAAAATGTCAAGAACTTTGAATGTTTATTCAAGTGCAGTCGCAAAAAGCATTAAGCTCTTATGAGGACCGCCACAGGAATCGAAGACCCAGAGATACCTCTGCTGTAGAGGATAAGCTCATTACAGTCACCAGCCTTAGAAATTGCAGCAGAAATAAATGCTTCACATAGTTCAAGTAACAGACACATCAACTGTTCAGAGGAGACTGTCAATCAGGCCTTCATGGTCGAATTACTGCAAAGAAACCACTACTAAAGCCCACCAATAAGAAGAAGAGACATTCTTGTGCCAAGAAACACGAACAATGGACATTAGACCAGTGTAAATTTATCTCATGTTCTGATGAGTCCAAATTTGAGATTTTTGGTTCCAACTGCCATTTCTTTGTGAGACGCAGAGTAGGTGAACAGATGATCTCCGCATGTGTGGTTCCCACCGTGAAGCGAGGAGGGGTTGTGATGGTTAGGGGGTGCTTTGCTGGTGACACTGTCTGTGATTTATTTAGAATTAAAGGCACAACTTAAGTTACCATCACATTCTGCAGCGATACACAATCTCATCTGGCTTAGTGGGACTATAATTGATTTTTCAACAGGACAATGACCCAACACACCTCTGGGCTGTGTAAGGGCTATTTGACCAAGAAGGAGAGCGATGGAGTGCTGCGTCAGATGACCTGGCCCCCACAATCACCCAACCTCAACCGAATTGAGATGGTTTGGGATGAGTTGGACCGCAGAGTGAAGGAGAAGCAGCCAACAAGTGCTCAGCATATGTGGGAACTCCTTCAAGACTGTTGGAAAAACATTCCAGTTGAAGCTGGTTGAGAGAATGCCAAGTGTTTAAGGCAAAGGGTGGCTACTTTGAAGAATCTAAAATGATCAAAAATACATTTAGCTGTTTTAACACTTTTTTGGTTACAACATGATTCCATGTGTTATTTCATAGTTTTGATGTCTTCACTATTATTCTACAATGTAGAAAATAGTAAAAATAAAGAAACCCTGGAATGAGTAGATGTGTCCAAACTTTTGACTGATACTGTACATTTTTGCCTTCTTGTTGTAATTCAACATTTTATTATAATTCACATTATTCAAAGCAAAAAAATATATTAGCAGAGCCTAAACATGACAGCACATTACATACATGATAACAATATGATACAGAATGACCCAATAGAGAGAGAAAAAGATGAGTTTACTGAAGAGAAACAACCCTTCCCTGTACAGAATCTAAATATTTGTCCAACAAACTGATTTCAACAAGTGCTTTTCAACTGGTTTGTTCTGGTACAGAGACTGTAGCTGTACTGGTCTTTGTTGGTACAGATGATTTACCTATAGTTCTCTAGGAAGTAGACAGAGATCAGTTTAACATTTCACATATATTTTCAAATCCAAGATGGAATCCCAGATTCTGTAACAAAAATTATTAAATAAAGTTGCTTTATGTTGCAAGAATACAAGCTGTTAAGGAATTTCTACCAAATCTACAGTCCAGGATGCTTCAATTATGAGGTCACGTCAGAAAGCAGCAATAATTAACATGCTCACCTGAACACTACTGTAAATACAGGTAGAAGCAGTTTCACATTCAGAATTACTGGTTGTTGGCAAAATAATGTAGACATGTTGGTAGTACTACTTGCTCCCACTCACCTACAAATTGGCACTTACGAACCCCACATTTTGACAATAACATGGTTCACTTGAGCGCTGTGACTCTTGTAGCAGTGGAACATGCCAAAACACAAATCTAATCTACCAAAACCCTGTCATAAAGGTTGCCCACTAACAAGCAAGAGGGTGAATGTTACTGCTGTTACTGTTATGTTCACCTGCACCACAAGTAATCGAACCACAGTAATTTCTGTGAGCAAGTGCTCCGTTACTAAATACTAAGAATTGTCATAGTGTTTGCTCTCATTAAATATGAATACTGCAATATTATCAAATCAATTCTCTGTATAATTATTCTGTAATTCAACGAATCACTGAATAGTAATTAACTAGGAAGTCAGGGCACTACGGGAAAATTGTTTAGAGTTTCAATTTCCCGATTATAACTATTCAGATATTTTATTATCTTATTGATTACAGTCTTCTATTAATGTATTTTTACCTCATCAGTCTCATTTCTGAACGTCGTAAACCCTTGGATATCTGCACGAACCCAAGCATCAAATAAAATGAATCAGCGATATACAAATTGGGGTAATAATTTATTTACTAACTAATCAATCAAATTGACATAAAAAAATTACATAAAGAATTACATAAACACACACAATAGGTCATACATTGGTTACTAACATGATACAAATAAAAAGTCCCTAGTGGACGAAACCGATATGACAGCTTGGTAGACAAAGGAAAGGGGTGGGGACAGTTCAACAGCCGGAAACTCAGTGACCGACCTACTGACCCACTGTAATACAGTTCATAACTACACTCATGTAAATGCTAATACTTTGAACATGTACATTCGCTCATTAGAAAAATAGCAATTTACATATTTACGAGTGTATACCTTACCGTCTGCTGGATAGTCAGTCGACAGAAAGCCTCTGGTTTGTCCACCAGAGATCAAAGTCTGTCGGAGTTGTAGGTTGTTATAATGGATACGTCAGTGTACCATTTGGAAATGTTCTTAGATCGGATGTGTTTACCAGACTAAAGTATTTAAACAGCTGCAGCCTGAATAATTGGTCTTTAGTTTGTAGATTTCTTCACAATTTCAGCGTGGGGATGATCTCCACATTTTCTGGTCTTGTCCTTTGGTAGAGTTGTAGTTTTTAACCACTTCACACACCAGCATCACCCGGCGTGTTTTGGTCTAATGTAAATTTTGTTGGAAGTTGGTTTTATACTTTTAGTAGAATACGCCGATGTAAATGTCTTTGCTCACGGGGGCGTGGCCACTGACTGATCATAAGTTACTATGAAAAACAATTCACATTTAGAAGACTAACATCACATCTTTCCAAAAGTATTCCTATACTCAATCATTTATTTTATACAACATGCAGATGCAAACCCCATAATTGAAGTGTATACAAACAAAGAAACAGTAATGTGTGTCTCCTGTCCTTCAGGAGGTCACCAAATGAAACAAACTCGTCATGACTGTTCCTTAAGTGTCCACGGACCATTCCACCTATGGCGGCGGGTAGCCTAATGGTTAGAGCGTTGGGCCAGTAAATGAAAGGTTGCTGGATTGAATCCCCGAGCTGACAAGGTAAAAATCTGACATTCTTGTGGGAGATTATTAAATGTAACTAGGTGCAATTGCTATGCTGAGAAAACATCAAGCCAATAATTACATTGGCGGGATGCAGAAATGACATCATCTAGTGCATGACTCCAATATTAGCAGGCAGTATATAGACTGTCCACTTTGGAGAGCTAAGACGGAGTGGATATATAAGGACTGGAACATATATGAACAGGGCCTGCTACCATTATAACCTATACAGCTGTCAGATGTGAGCGTTAACAAGCAAGAACTGAGATGGATAGATATTGGTGGAGAAAGGTCAAGAGGAGTTAATTTCATATAGAGGGAGGGGATTCTATATGAGAACTATAAGGCCAATAGGAGTTGTTCGTGTACATACAAGGTGGTGCTATGTAAAGACGGGAAAGTCTTTAAAGTCAGAACTCTGTGATTAGAGAATTTAGTCTTTGCATGGACGGGCTCAGCTTTAATACAAAGTAGCAAAGTATATTTTGAATTCACAAGTTCCTGTAAGAGTGTTATATTTCTGAGTCAATATTCCACCACATTCTGCACCTGAACAAGGCCCACTGTTCCCCGGTAGGCCGTCATTGTAAATAAGAATTTGTTCTTAATTGACTTGCATTGTTATAAAAAGGTTACATAAAAACAGTACAATACTGTTCAATTATTCAACATTTTAATGTCCAAGTGTCTCTCCGTGTTAAAAGGATTCTCAACTTTCGTTTTGGCAGAGTGGGGAAAAGGAGTTTCGGTATTTACGACCATCAAACATGTGTGTGAGAGACCTACCCACCCCCAGGGCAGTGATGACAAAATGTATTGTCCTGACTGATCAAATGTCTATGAACGCCAATACAAGTGGTCAAACTAAGTAGGGTAGGGTCACCAGCTGCAATTAAAATGGCAGTACCAGCTCTGACATGAAGACCGATTTTTTAAAATGTTTTTCATTTTATTTTTTTATTTATAAATGTCATCTGTATTAACATAATCAGTATTGATGATCAGGACCATTTACATTTGAGTCCTTTAGCAGACAACCCTAATTTCTCTGGATAGGAGTAAGTGCCTAGCTCTAGGGCACAGAGATTTTTTTTGACCTAGTTGGCTCAGGGATTCGAACAAACGACCTCTCGGATACTGGCCCAGTGCTCTTAACAGTGCTCTTAACAGCTAGGATACCTACCACCCTGGCCTATCATTAACACTCACCTGAGCCAAACACCTGTCTAACTGGCTCACTGACTTCCCCACTAACAACTATCAGCTTGCAGGTGTACTTGTAACTGCTGGTTGACTTGCCAGTGTCACTCTTAAGAGACAATCAGCTGTTTGTCAAAGTCCTCCCACGCCCCCTCTCCCACTTTCAAGCTGTGATGGGTTCAGCATCAGTGGTGTCGCCTTCACAGGTCAGAATGCAGTGTTGGAGTTACAGGAAGTGATTGTGGGTTTAAGGACCGCCTCTGTAAATCCAGGAGAGAAAGACCGAGACAAAGCAGGAAAAATGTTTGTGAGGCACTGCATAATCTGCTATTTAATATAGAGGCACAGACTGACAAACACTGCAAGAACTGGAACAAACATGCGAGCACATACACTTACAGATCATGTATACACTATATTGCTTTCACCAATCAGGTTTGATTTTTTTTTTTTTTAATCACTGTCAGAGGTCATTATAATAATATCCCATATAGAACACAACTCCTTTCATTGAAAAAATATAAATAATCACAATTCAAAGTATTGGCAGTACATATAGGCTGGAATTCAATTGTTGCAGATAAAATATATTTAACACACTGCACTTTCAAGTGCATTTGTTTTTCACAGCAGCATTTCTCAGGAGTTGATTTAGGAATCGTCAGTCCTGTGGTGTGATCCGTTTGGCAAGAAGTACTTCCAGTACATGCAACGAGACTTAGATCAGTCTAGTTTTAACTAGTCCCTTTCCCTAACTCAGTAATCACAGATCTTAAGGTTTCAGATAGGGATATGCATGTTGATGATGGCTCAAGCCCAGCCCTATACAGACCTTCCTCACCAATCAAGTTTGGAAAAAAATACATTCTTAAGACAAAGTGCTGAAACAGAATTTGTGTTCAGATGCATGTACAACATGCATTCAGTTATCAACACATCACTACAGCGTGAAACCTGGAGTTTAAACAGAGATACATACAATGATTGTACTGAAACTGAAACTGAAACCATATCATGACCAATACTTGGCATCTATAAGGTCTTATTTATGCATACATGTAAGCAATGACATGAGAAATATATATATTAGATACACACACAAAACTAGTCAAAAGTAGGTACATGTTTTTGTATGTGCCAGGACTCCATTATAGAACAGTCCAGTCTTAAAATAAAGCAATGCGGCTGGTCTTAATTCATAACTTCTTCTGTAACGGAATTACCGGAGACATACCAGTAACAGAACTAAAACCTGGGATATACCAGGTTAGTGGTCTTGCCAAACAAATGTTCTTACCTATCTTGTGGCAACTAGTGTACACTGCTGTTTCCCCTTACTTTGGTCCGTCACAGATTGATGTCATTTGAGAAAGGTTATTAAAATCCAGGTGACAATGTATATTGTGAAAACAGATATACCAGAGGGTAATTTGAAGGAATTGGATGAAGACAACCACTGTTTGTCAAATTAAAATATTAAAAGGTATTAAAACAAATACACATGCACCATTGTTGGTAATACAACATCTCAGTACTGCAGAGCTCTCTCTTAGTAATACAATACAAATTTCTCAGAATAAAAGCCTGAAACAATGTCTAAAGCAGGGGTGTCAAAGTCAAATGGACGGAGGGCCAAATAAAAAAATCAGCTACAAGACGAGGGCCGGACTGTTCGAATGTTCATTGAAAAATGTTTAAATGACGCATATAGTCTAGTGAACCTAATTGAACCTACTGAAAACCTAACAAATATATTACAATATGATCAGATAAATAAAGCAATATTTTCTTATGGCTCTGTCAGTAATCTTTAATTTTCAACAGACACAAAAGACAAATTTCCTTTATATAAATATCCCCATAACATGAACATTAAATGAAAGAAACCGGTATTCAAGGCACCATCAGTAGACTATATTTTCTATTTTAGCAAAAGTGGGCTAAATTTACTTCAAAGAAAAAACAATAATAGCAATTTTCTATCATCCACTCAACTGAAATATTTTTAAAATATAATTGGATTGAAATACAAAAAAATAAAGTGCAAAAATCTATTAATCAAAAACAACACTTTGTTTAAGGAGAAGTAACATGCAGTGAAAACAAATATTACATTTTAACTTTTAAACTTGAACTGAGTAAAAACTCTAAATATGTGATTGCACAGTAATGTTCACTTGTTTGAGGTTGAGGGTGATACTTGGTGGTGTCCCATCTTTTCCACAAGTTCATCAATGTTCGGGGTAAGGCTCTGAGCTGAAGAAATCCTCAGAATTGAGTGGAGGTGTTCAGCAGTAAGTCGACTTCTGTGTGATGTTTTGTTCAGGTTCATCAAAGAAAACAGTTGTTCACACAGGTATGTGCTGCCAAACATAGACAACGTTTGAGCAGCCTGGATGCGCAGCTGGGGCATTGTGCCGGGGAGGAAACGGGCGAACTCCGCAGCACCCACTGCCGCATATTTTGCCCTCAGTGCATCATTGCATTGGAGGTCAATCAACTCCATTTGGAGGTTTGGTGGTGAGCTTTCCACGTCAACAGCAAATGGGTTACCGAGCAGTTCCAACCTGCTTTTTTGTGCTTCAAAGTCAGCAAATCGGCGTCGAAAGTCAGCGGCAAGCATACCTATTTTATCAGCCAACTGTGTGCTCGGGAACGCACTGGTAGAGAGCTTCTCTTTCATGGTCTGGCAGCTGGGAAAGTGGCTCAAATTTTCTTTCCGCATCTGCGTCTCCCACAGAGTCAGTTTGGTTTTAAATGCCTTCACTGTACTGTACATATCAGAGATGACACGATCCCGACCCTGCAGCTGCAAGTTTATTGCATTCAGATGACTCGTAATGTCACACAGAAAAGCCATTTCACACAGAAACATTTCGTCTCGGAGTTGTGTTGTGTCTTTCCCTTTGCTGTCCAAGAACAGACAAATCTCCTCACGAAGCTCGAAACATCTTTGAAGCACCTTTCCCTGGCTTAGCCATCGCACCTCTGTGTGATAAGGCAAATCACCATGCTCCGTTTCTAACTCCGTCAGAAATGCCTTGAACTGGCGGTGATTCAAACCTTTGGCTCTGATAAAGTTAACTGTGCGCGTGATGATGCTCATTACATGCTCCATTTTCAAGGCTTTACCGCACAACGCTTCCTGGTGTATGATACAATGATAAGCTGTCAGCTCACCTGTCGCGTTTTCCTCTTGCATCTTTTCCCGTATCTTCGCCACCAGTCCGCTCCTGTGTCCACACATCGCAGGTGCTCCGTCGGTTGTCAAACCCACGAGTTTTTCCCAAGGCAGCTCCATCTCATTTACACATCTTGACACCTCTTCATACAAATCATGCCCCGTAGTTGTGCCATGCATAGGACGTAAAGCCAAAAACTCCTCTGTCACGCTTAGGTTGGAGTCCACTCCGCGGATGAAAATTGACAACTGGGCAATGTCAGAAATGTCGGTGCTCTCATCCACAGCCAAGGAATATGCAATAAAATCTTTTCCCTTTTTCACAAGCTGCTCTTTTAGATTGATGGACAACTGGTCTACTCTCTCGGCAATGGTGTTTCTGCTCAGACTCACATTTAAAAAGAGTTGCCTTTTTTCTGGGCAAACTTCGTCACAAACTTTAATCATGCAGTTTTTGATGAAATCCCCCTCCGTAAATGGCCGGGCTGATTTAGCGATCTCTTCTGCCAAAATAAAACTGGCCTTGACAGTTGCGTCCGCGTGTGTGTCCGCGTGTTTCGTTTCATAATGTCGTCTCAGATTATACTCTTTCAGTACCGCCACACTTTCTCCACACAGAAGACACACAGGTTTTCCAGCTACCTTCGTGAACATATACTCCGACTCCCACCTTGTTTGAAACCCCCGGTTCTCAGTATCCACCTTCCGTTTTGCCATTTTTGATGGGTATCTGAAAGTTAATTTTACTGTGATGCTGACGACTGCTGTGCCAATAAATATTGAAATGAAGCAGCCTACTGCTCGGTGCGTCACCTTTGCATTGTGGGAAATGTAGTATTGGTGCGTGTAAAAGATCTGCGGGCTGCCGGCTTGCTGCGGGCCGGTTCTAATAATAAATCAAGATCATCCCAGGGGCCGTAAAAAACCTTCTTGCGGGCCGGATGTGGCCCGCGGGCCTTGACTCTGACATATGTGGTCTAAAGCCTGTTCACAACTAGTGGAAGCCATAGGGACCGGAATCTGGGTCCTATCCCTTTAAATGGTGGATAGGCTTTCAATGGAAAAATAACAATTTCAAAATAAGGGCACTTCCTGGATGGATTTTCCTCAGGTTTTGCCATATCAGTTCTGTTATACTCAGACATTATTTTAACAGTTTGGGAAGCTTTAGAGTGTTTTCTATCCAAATCTACCAATTATATGCATATCCTAGCTTCTGGGCCTGCGTAGCAGGTAGTTTACTTTGGGCACGCTTTTCATCCAAAATTCCAAATGCTGCCCCCTACCCTAAAAAAGTTAGTGCAGACTGTCAGCTTTAATTTGAGGGTATTCTCATCCATATTGGGTTAAAGCTGACAGTCTGCACTATAACATTTATAGCCATTGTATCATTTCAAATCCAAAAGGGAAAGCTAGTCACTGAATGCCTTCAACTGAAATGCGTCTTCCGCATTTAACCCAACCCCTCTGAATCAGAGGTGCGGGGGCTGCCTTAATCGACATCCAAGTCTGTGGCGCCCGGGGAACAGTGCTGGAGTACAGAGCCAAAACATCAAAAGATGTCATTGTGCCAATACGTTGTAGCTCACTATACTTCATCTGACTACATGGAAGTTCCTATGTGCAATATTTGCTTGTTGTTTTCCTTCATTTTAAATTTCTCCAACAGTTCAAACATGTTTCTCTCTTCTTGGTCGTTTGTCTCAATGTAACATAAGGAGTCATGTACTGAGAGCCTTCAAACCCCATGTTTCTGGTCCTCAGTTACCCCACAAGCAAGACCGACCGCCAGCTGGAAGGAAGCAACAGAGGAAAGAACTCATGAGACAAAACATTACTAATGACTAGGGCCAGGAGTTTTTCCTGGTCAGGTCACATGGTCTGGAAAAACTCTTGGTCTTATGTTATAAATGCAACAACAGGTGTTCTTCCTTTCCTTTAAGAATTCCAGCACCAATCAGACTTGTTCATTGTTTTGTTCATTGGATCCAAATTAAAAATACCACATGTTGATAATCCCAAACATAACAACAATGTGACCACTTCCAAATGCTTTCTTAATAAATGTTGTGGTTGGTGTCTTTCTCAGACTCAGACTTACCATCCTAAAACACTGGATTCTTTACTGGTGGTCTTTCAACTCCATCAGGTTGGCTTCTGGCAAGAAAACACACAAACAGAAGAGTTGGACTTAATCATACACAAACACACGCAAGCGCACACATGCAGGTAAGCACGCAAATGCATACACACACATCCCTGCTCTCCCTTCACACCCTCATAAGCTACAACAATCAAACAGTACAGGGATTTCCTAGTTGGTATTTTCTGGTCCACAAACTTGCTCTAACAATCCTCAAGGTAAACAACATAGATGTCTTACCTCATGTTGTGATTCATGTAATTTTGCCACAAGAAAGCACAGGATGTTGTAGAGAAGCCACATGATGACTGGTAGCCCAAGAGGCTCTCATTAAAACAGCACAAAAACGATCTAGTCAGGAGCATGGGAAGTATCGGCACTCAGCGCGAATAAAGGATATCGAAATGACGTCAGGGCTCACCTCAGAGCAAAACCAATAAGCTACATTGTTCATATGTATAGGCCTACCAATATATATAACGCAAAGCTGTACAGTGTACTCGGAAATAATTCAGACCACTGGATTTTTCCACATTTTGCTACTTACATCCTTATTCTAAAATATATTTAAATTGTTTCCCCCCCTCATCAATCTACACACAAAACCCCACAATGACAAAGCAAAAAAAGTTGAAAAACTGAAAAATCACATTTATATAAGTATTCAGACCCTTGACTCAGTACTTTGTTGAAGTACCTTTGGCAGCGATTACAGCCTCCAGTCTTCTTGGGTATGATGCTACAAGCTTGGAACACCTGTATTTGGGGACTTTCTCCCATTCTTCTCTGCAGATCATGTCAAGCTCCGTCAGGTTGGATAGGGAGCGTCGCTGCACAGCTATTTTCAGGTCTCTCCAGAGATGTTTGATCGGGTTCAAGCACAGGCCACTCAAGGACATTCAGAGACTTGTCCTGAAGCCACTCATGCATTGTCTTGGCTGTGTGCCCAAGTCAGGTCCTGAGTGCTCTGGAGCAGGTTTTCATCAAGGATCTCTCTGTACTTTGCTCCGTTTATCTTTCCCTTGATCCTGACTAGTCTCCCAGTCCCTGCCGCTGGAAAAACATCCCCACTGCATGATGCTGCCACCACCATTCTTTACCGTACGGATGATGGCAGCTTTCCTCCAGACGTGACACTTGGCAGTCAGACCAAAGAGTTCAATCTTGGTTTCATCAGACCAGAGAATCTTGTTTCTCATGGCCTGAGAGTCCATTAGGTGCCTTTTGGCAAACTCCAAGCAGGCTGTCATGTGCATTTTACTTAGGAGTGGCTTCCGTCTGGCTACTCTACCATACTTATTGGATAGCATGGTATTCAGTCGCTCCTGGATCTCTCTCTCAATTATGTAATATGTTTTACCCCCTACACCACTTTCAATAACTTCGTAGAACAGTCCTGTATGCCAAATAGAATCAAATGGTTTTTGGAAGTCGATAAAGCAAGCGTATATTTTGGTGGACATGTTTATTTATCAGGGTGTAAATATGATCAGTCGTGCTATTTTTTTTTATAAATTCAATTTGGCTTTTACTCAAGACATTGTGCTTATTAAGGAAGTTTAGAACTCTTGCATTTATAATAATATAGAAAACCTTCCCCAGGTTACTGTTCACACAAATGCCTCTAAATTGTTAGGCTCAAATTTGTCTCCGTTATTATAGATTGGAGTTATGAGTCCTTGATTCCAGAAGTCAGGGAAATATCAAATGAAACAGTTTTAATATAGCCAATTTAAATTTTGCACTATTGAGTTTGAGCATCTCATTTAGGGTGCCATCAGGTCTGCATGCTTTTTTAAATTTGAGGGCCTGAAGTTTCTTATAGAGCTCCTGGTCAGTAATTGGGGAGTCCAATGGATTTTGATTGTCCTTTATAGCTTTTTCTAAGCCAATCAACTTCTCATGAATTTGTCATTGTTCTGCGCTTGTGTCAATTTGAAGGGTGTTTGTAGAGTGTTTGTTTTAAAATGGGTTGTCCATATCTCACCATTTTGTATCGCTAATTCCTCATGTTTTGATTCTCTCTCCAATTTTGCCAGAAGTTGTTTGTGTTTATGGACTCCTCAATTAGTGTCAGCTGCTGTTTGTTTGCTGTTGTACTGTGCTTTTTTGGTTCTGAGTGTATGTTTATAGAGTTTTAAAGTCTCACAGTAATGAAGGCGTAATTAACCATTATTTGGGTCTGTGCTTTGGTGGGATAGTGTTCGAAGTTTCAGTTCTTTTGCCTGAATATATACAGTTGAAGTTGGAAGTTTACATACACCTTAGCCAAATAGATTTAAACTCAGTTTCACAATTCCTGACATTTAATCCTAGTAAAAATTCCCTGTTTTAGGTCAGTTAGGACCACCACTTTATTTTAAGAATATGAAATGTCAGAATAATAGTAGAGAATGATTTCAGCTTTTATTTCTTTCATCACATTCCCAGTGGGTCAGAAGTTTACATATACTCAGTTCATATTTGGTAGCATTGCCTTTAAATTGTTTAACTTGGGTCAAGCGTTTCAGGTAGCCTTTCACAAGCTTCCCACAATAAGTTGGGTGAATTTGGGCCCATTCCGCCTGACAGTGCTGGTGTAACCGAGCCAGGTTTGTAGGCCTCCTTGCTCGCACACGCTTTTTCAGTTCTGCCCACAAATGTTCTATAGGTTTGAGGTCAGAGTTTGTGATGGCCACTCTAATACCTTGACTTTGTTGTCCTTAAGCCATTTTCCACAACTTTGGAAGTATGCTTGGAGTCATTGTCCATTTGGAAGACCCATTTGCGACCAAGCTTTAACTTCCTGACTGATGTCTTGAGATGTTGCTTTATTGTATCCACCAAATTGTCCTCCTCATGATGCCATTATTTTGTAAAATGCACCAGTCCCTCCTGCAGCAAAGCACCACCACAACATGATGCTGCCACAGCCTGTGCTTCACGGTTGGGATGGTGTTCTTCGGCTTGCAAGCCTCCCCCTTTTCCCTCCAAACATAACGATGGTCATTATGGCCAAACAGTTCCATTTTTGTTTCATCAAACCAGAGGGCATTTCTCCAAAAAAGTACGATCTTTGTCCACATGTGCAGTTGAAAACCGTAGTCTGGCTTTATGGCGGTTTTGGAGCAGTGGCTTCTTCCTTGCTGAGCGGCCTTTCAGGTCATATCGATATAGGACTAGTTTTCATCTATAGGAGACAGAACACGTCTCCTTCCTGAGCGGTATGACGGCTGTGTGGTCCCATGGTGTTTATACTTGTTCATCTGTACACACAATAGTACACGTGGTACCTACAGGCATTTGGAAATTGCTCCCAAGGATGAACCAGACTTGTAGAGGTCTACAATTGTTTTTCTGAGGTCTTGGCCGATTTATTTTGATTTTCCCATATTGTCAAGCAAAGCGGCACTGAGGTTGAAGGTAGGCCTTGAAATACATCCACAGGTACACCTCCAATTGGCTCAAATTATGTAAGTTAGCCTATCAGAAGCTTCTAATGCCATGACATTTTCTGGAATTTTCCAAGCTGTTTAAAGGCACAGTCAACTTAGTGTATGTAAACTTCTGACCCACTGGAATTGTGGTACAGTGAATTATGAGTGAAATAATCTGTCTATAATCAATTGTTGTAAAAATTATGTGTGTCGCACAAAGTAGATGTCCTAACTGACTTGCCAAAACTATAGTTTGTAAACTAGAAATTTGTGGAGGGATTGAAAAACGAGTTAATGACGCCAACCTAAGTGTATGTAAACATCCGACTTCAACTGTATATAATGGGAATCACATTTTTATTTGGCGTACCCCAACGGCATTGCGAGTACCCCCAACCCCAGTTTGGGAATACCTGTACTAGATCATGTGTCAAACTCATTGTCTGGATTCTCACTCCTCCCTTGTACTTGATTACTAATTAGTGACCTTAATTCATCAAAGACCTCCCCTCAACTGGTTGTGTAGGTCTTAATTGAAAGGAAAAAAACAAACCTGCAGACACTAATCATCTTTGCTTCCGAGAACTATTCCAGGGAGGGGTGGAACCACCATTTCTACGTCTACTATATAAGACCTCTGCATCACCTACGGGTTGTCGTTGACCAGCTCCATTATTGCAATAACTAATTGATCTTAAACTATGATTGTTTGAAGAAATTGAAAGTCTCTTCTCCCTTAATTGATTAGAATTTCTACAACTCTACTAAGCACTTCATGGAATGAGTTTGACACTCCTGTTCTAGATTAACCCTCTATACTTCGGTTAAAGGAATCAAATCATCCAGGACAAACATGGTTTGAGGGTACTGTAAGTCTCATACACACCTTCATTCCCCTGCCCCCTTCCAGCTTTGTCTGCGCCATCTTCCCCCGTTTTGGTGTTGGGCGTTAACGGAACCCCTGCAGAATCACACAGAAGGAAAACAAACTTCAGCCTCTCTCCTACTGTATCAAATTCTACAATACGTAACTTTTTGGGCGACTCAACCATATTCACATAGAAATGTAGTTATAGATCTTTCATTCCCATTGAAGGCATAAGCTTCCCATAAGAAGCAGTGGATCTGTTCTATATGTGCTATTTCTACACTTCCCGTTTCGGTTTTGTACACCAGCTTCAAAACAGCCGAATATACAATATTTCTGGTTATGGAAAATATATTTCACAGTGGTTTAAATGGTACAATGATTCTCTACATAATGACTGCTTGTCTTTTCACATAAACTGAAATGGAGGTAAACTATTTGAATAGTTTCAACCAGGAAATGGAGGAGCGATTTCCATATAGTCCATCTTTAAAGAAATGACTTCTGTTTATACAGTCTTAAATTAACAGGATGACTTGCCTTGTTCTGGATGGACTCCGTCACTGCCATTAGTTTAGTTTATCATTCTCATACACAGATCACATTAGCATTGGTTGTGTTCACTTCTGGATGACAATGAAAAGGATGCTCAGTGAATTCCAGGTGAATGCCACTGTCTTACCATCAGATTTTCCTTGCAGAATTCAACTGCATTCTCACATTTTATAGCACAAAGCTACATTTAAACTCACATGAATAATCACACCTTCTTAAACTTCTTTCTGCATGTCACAAAAACATATTATTCAAATAAATGCCACCACAAATAATATGACAACATCTCCACATGTTGCCAGAAACACTGTACCCGAGTTAGAGGCAGTGTTAATTTTGTTACCCATTTTAGATAGTCTTTGACTAAATTACCTTTTTATTTTTTTTACCCCAATTGTTGTAGTAGCTACTATCTTGTCTCATTGCTACAACTCCCGTACGGGCTCGGGAGAGACGAAGGCTCCACAACCCAACCAGCCGTACTGCTTCTTAACAGCAGGTCAGCAGGTTGAATTTGGATCAGAGTCTAGTTAAGGTAAGTAACACTTACCACACATTCCACCACAATACTTTCTCAAAAAGTCAATCCAGGTGTCTTGGGGATATTCTGAAATGAATAAGAGAGACTCAAACGTAAGACATTATTAAGACTGTCATTCAAATGTAATTCACATTGTGTAACATTTTGGAGAAGCAGTGAGTATGAAGAGTTGAACCTACCCTTTTTCTTCTTCCACACCAACCAAACTGGGGAGTAAAAACACAAATACTTAATAACTTAAAGTACAAGTCTGCCTTAATATTCTAGCAGCTACTTATTATGACTTCACCAACAATTACACGCTTAAACTGCAATTAGAAGCCATCTTTTCTGAGAGCACCAATAAACCTGCACACAGTACCTGCACATCAGAACACAACTGTAAATACAGGAACAACATGTATCCCCTTCAGAGGGTATAGCTGTTGTAGCTGCTGTTATGTCAATCTGTGATTCACAACTTTGTACATGTGCAGTGATCTGTTACTATAGATGTGCTGTTCTTACTTGTTATGACAATGGCAACAAGCGCTACAATGATAATGACGACAACACCAACAATCCCACCACCACCGACTTCAGAAGGCTCTGAAATGAAAACATATGTTGTATTTATACTTTGACAGGAGTTTCAGGTTTTCAACATAGACCATAATGAATGCTGCACTACAATACTATCAGTGTTACTAACATATCAACACAAGATTAACACAATTATAAGTGTCCACTCACCTGGACCAAACACCTCTCCAACTGGCTCACTGACTTCCCCACTAACAGAGTTCTTCAGCTTGCAGATGTACTTGTAACTGTTGGTTGATTTGCCAGTGTCGCTCTTAGAGACAATCAGCTGTTTTCCTATGACCTCCCACGCCCCCTCCCCCACTTTCCAGCTGTAGGTGACGGGTTCAGCATCAGTGGTGTCGCCCTCACAGGTCAGAATGCAGATTTTGTCTGTGTTGCAGGTATAAGTGATTGTGGGTTTAGGGACTGCCTCTAAATCCAGGAGAAAGAAAGAAAGCAGGGAAAAATGCTTGTGAGGCACTGCATAATCTTCTATTTAATATAGGCACACACACAGAAACACTTACTGATAATGTATACATATGAAGTCGGAAGTTTACATACACCTTGGCCAAATACAGTCGAGGCCAAAAGTTTTGAGAATGATAAATATTATTTTTCACAAAGTCTGCTGCCTCAGTTTGTATGATGGCAATTTGCATATAATCCAGAATGTTATGAAGAGTGATCAGATGGATTGCAATTAATTGCAAAGTTTTTGCCATGCAAATGAACTGAATCCCCAAAAACATTTCCACTGCATTTCAGCAGAATGCTTCAGGGCGCCAAAGAAAGTCCAGCAAGCACCAGGACCGTCTCCTAAAGCTGATTCAGCTGCGGGATTGGGGGCACCAACAGTACAGATCTTGCTCAGATATGGCAGCAGGCAGGTGTGAGTGCATCTGCACACACAGTGAGGCGAAGACTTTTGGAGGATGGCCTGGTGTCAAGAAGGGCAGCAAAGAAGCCACTTCTCTCCAGAAAAAACATCAGGGTCAGACTGATATTCTGCAAAAGGTACAGGGATTGGACTGCTGAGGACTGGGGTAAAGTCATTCTCTCTGATGAATCCCCTTTCCGATTGTTTGGGGCATCCGGAAAAAAGCTTGTCCGGAGAAGACAAGGTGAGCGCTACCATCAGTCCTGTGTCATGCCAACAGTAAAGCATCGTGAGACCATTCATGTGTGGGGTTGCATCTCAGCCAAGGGAGTGGGCTCAGTCGTAATTCTGCCTAAGAACACAGCCATGAATAAAGAATGGTACCAACGCATCCTCCGAGAGCAACTTCTCCCAACCCTCCAGGAACAGTTTGGTGACGAACAATGCCTTTTCCAGCATGATGGAGCACAATGCCATAAGGCAAAAGTGATAACTAAGAGGCTCGGGGAACAAAACATAGATATTTTGGGTGTATGGCCAGGAAACTCCCCAGACCTTCATCCCATTGAGAACTTGTGGTCAATCCTCAAGAGGCAGGTGTGCAAACAAAAACCCACATATTCTGACAAACTCCAAGCATTGATTTAGCAAGAATGGGCTGCCATCAGTCAGGATGTGGCCCAGAAGTTAATTGACAGCATGCCAGGGCGGATTGCAGAGGTCTTGAAAAAGAAGGGTCAACACCGCAAATATTGACTCTTTGCATCAACTTCATGTAATTGTCAATAAAAGCCTTTGACACTTATGAAACGCTTGTAATTATACTTCAATATTCCATAGTAACATCTGACAAAAATATCTAAAGACACTGAAGCAGCAAACTTTGTGGAAATTAATATTTGTGCCATTGTCAAAACTTTTGGCAATGACTGTACATTTATACTCAGATTTTCCCAATTCCTGACATTTAATCCTAGTAATAATTCCCTGTCTTAGGTCAGTTAGGATCACCACTTTATTTTAAAAATGTGAAAGTCAGAATAATAGTAGAGAGAATTATGTATTTCAGCTTTTATTTCTTTCATCACATTCCCAGTGTGTCAGAAGTTTACAAACACTCAATTAGTATTTGGTAGCATTCCCTTTAAATTGTTTAACTTGGGTCAAACGTTTCGGTTAGCCTTCCACAATAAGTTGGGTGAATATTGGCCTATTCCTCCTGACAGAGCTGGTGGACCGAGTCAGGTTTGTAGACCACCTTGCTCGCCTTTTCAGTTTTTTCAGTTGTGTCAACAAATGTTCTATAGGATTGAGGTCAGTGCTTTGTGATGGCCACTCCAATACCTTGACTTTGTTGTCCTTAAGCCATTTTTCCACAATTTTGGAAGTATGCTTGGGGTCATTGTCAAATTTGCAACCAAGCTTTAACTTCCTGACTGATGTCTTGAGAGGTTGCTTCAACATATCCACATAATTTTCCTCCTCGTGATGCCATCTATTTTGTGAAGTGCACCAGTCCCCCCACAACATGATGCTGCCACCCCTGTGCTTCACGGCTGGGAGGGTGTTCTTCGGCTTGCAAGCCTCCACCTTTTTCCTCCAAACATAACAATGGTCATTATGGCCAAACAGTTCCATTTTGGTTTCATCAGACCAGAGGACACTTCTCCAAAAAGTACGATCTTTGTCCCCATGTGCAGTTGCAAACCGTAGTCTGGCTTTTTATGGTGGTTTTGGAGCAGTGGCTCCTTCCTTGCTGAGCGGCCTTTCAGGTTATGTCAATATAGGACTCGTTTTACTGTGGATACATATACTTTTGTACCCGTTTCCTCCAGCAACTTCACACAGTCCTTTGCTGTTGTCCTGGGATTGATATGCACTTTTCACACCAAAGTACGTTCATCTCGAGGTGACAGAACGCGTCTCCTTCCTGAGAGGTAAGACGGCTGCGTGGTCCCATGGTTTTTATAACTGCCTACTATTGTTTGTACAGATGAACGTGTACCATCAGACATTTGGAAATTGCTCCCAAGGATGAACCAGATGTGTGGAGGTCTACAGTTTTTTTTCCTGAGGTCTTGGATGATTTCTTTTGGTTTTCCCATATTGTCAAGCGAAGAGGCACTGAGGTTGAAGGTAGGCCTTGAAATACATCCACAGGTACACCAATTGACTCAAATTATGTCAATTAGCCCATCAGAAGCTTCTAAAGCCATGAAATAATTTTCTGGAATTTTCCAAGGTGTTTAAAAGCACAGTCAACTTAGTGTATGGAAACTTGACCCACTGGAATTGTGATACAGTGAATAATAAGTGAAATAATCTGTTTTGTAAACAATTGTTGGAAAAATTACTTGTGTCATGCACAAAGTAGATGTCCTAACCGACTTGCCAAAACTATAGTTTGTGAACAATACATTTGTGGAGTGGTTGAAAAACAAGTTAACGACTCCAACCTAAGTGTATGTAAACTTCTGACTTCAACTGTATGTCCTCAAGCACTTTGCTGTTGAACTCCACAGAATAAACCCCAAAGTCTGTTTTCAACATAGAACATTTTGAATTCTGCACTACAACACTAGCAGTGTTACTAACATATCAATACATACAGTGCCTTGCGAAAGTATTCGGCCCCCTTGAACTTTGCGACCTTTTGCCACATTTCAGGCTTCAAACATAAAGATATAAAACTGTATTTTTTTGTGAAGAATCAACAACAAGTGGGACACAATCATGAAGTGGAACGACATTTATTTGATATTTCAAACTTTTTTAACAAATCAAAAACTGAAAAATTGGGCGTGCAAAATTATTCAGTCCCCTTAAGTTAATACTTTGTAGCGCCACCTTTTGCTGCGATTACAGCTGTAAGTCGCTTGGGGTATGTCTCTATCAGTTTTGCACATCGAGAGACTGACATTTTTTCCCATTCCTCCTTGCAAAACAGCTCAAGCTCAGTGAGGTTGGATGGAGAGCATTTGTGAACAGCAGTTTTCAGTTCTTTCCACAGATTCTCGATTGGATTCAGGTCTGGACTTTGACTTGGCCATTCTAACACCTGGATATGTTTATTTTTTAACCATTCCATTGTAGATTTTGCTTTATGTTTTGGATCATTGTCTTGTTGGAAGACAAATCTCCGTCCCAGTCTCAGGTCTTTTGCAGACTCCATCAGGTTTTCTTCCAGAATGGTCCTGTATTTGGCTCCATCCATCTTCCCATCAATTTTAACCATCTTCCCTGTCCCTGCTGAAGAAAAGCAGGCCCAAACCATGATGCTGCCACCACCATGTTTGACAGTGGAGATGGTGTGTTCAGCTGTGTTGCTTTTACGCCAAACATAACGTTTTGCATTGTTGCCAAAAAGTTCAATTTTGGTTTCATCTGACCAGAGCACCTTCTTCCACATGTTTGGTGTGTCTCCCAGGTGGCTTGTGGCAAACTTTAAACAACACTTTTTATGGATATCTTTAAGAAATGGCTTTCTTCTTGCCACTCTTCCATAAAGGCCAGATTTGTGCAATATACGACTGATTGTTGTCCTATGGACAGTCTCCCACCTCAGCTGTAGATCTCTGCAGTTCATCCAGAGTGATCATGGGCCTCTTGGCTGCATCTCTGATCAGTCTTCTCCTTGTATGAGCTGAAAGTTTAGAGGGACGGACAGGTCTTGGTAGATTTGCAGTGGTCTGATACTCCTTCCATTTCAATATTATTGCTTGCACAGTGCTCCTTGGGATGTTTAAAGCTTGGGAAATCTTTTTGTATCCAAATCCGGCTTTAAAACTTCTTCACAACAATATCTCGGACCTGCCTGGTGTGTTCCTTGTTCTTCATGATGCTCTCTGCACTTTTAACGGACCTCTGAGACTATCACAGTGCAGGTGCATTTATACGGAGACTTGATTACACACAGGTGGATTGTATTTATCATCATTAGTCATTTAGGTCAACATTGGATCATTCAGAGATCCTCACTGAACTTCTGGAGAGAGTTTGCTGCACTGAAAGTAAAGGGGCTGAATAATTTTGCACGCCCAATTTTTCAGTTATTGATTTGTTAAAAAAGTTTGAAATATCAAATAAATGTCGTTCCACTTCATGATTGTGTCCCACTTGTTGTTGATTCTTCAAAAAAAAATACAGTTTTATATCTTTATGTTTGAAGCCTGAAATGTGGCAAAAGGTCGCAAAGTTCAAGGGGGCCGAATACTTTCGCAAGGCACTGTAAGACTGTAACACGCTTGAGTGTCCACTCACCTGGATCAAACACCTGTCCAATTGGATCACTGACTTCTTCACTAACAGGGTTTTTCATTTTGCAGATGTACTTGGTTGATTTGCCAGTGTCACTCTTATTGATATTAAGCTGTTTGTCTAAGTCCTCCCACGCCCCCTCTCCCTCTTTCCAGCTGTAGGTGACTGGTTCAGCATCAGTGGTGTCAACCTCACAGGTCAGAGTGCAGGAGGTTTTGTCTGGGTTACAGGAAGAAGTGATTGTGGGTTTGGGGACTGCCTCTGTAAATAGAGGAAAGAAACAGGAATCATGTGGGAAAAAGCTTGTGAGGCACTACAATACATAACCTGCTGTTTCTACACAACCACACACAGGTACATACACACAGATGTATACACAAACACAGAAATACTTACTGATAACAGATAATGTATATGTCTTGTTAAGCAGTTTGCTGTTGAACTCCACAGAATAAACTCCACTGTCTGTTTTCTTCAATCCACTGATTCTCAGCTCTCCAGAAGTCTGGTCCAGGGTTGTACGCTCTTTGAAGGCAGCATAGATATCCAGACCACCAAAATCCTTGTCCCACTCTGCCACCTTGTTCTTCCCATGCTTCCATAGGATGCTTGTGATGGGGTCAGTCACTGTGGACTTGTCTGGTTTCAACACGAGCTTCCCTCCCACTTCATGATAAAGATCATCTAGGAAAGCAGACATTTCATACATGTATCAGAGTATCAATGTATCCAGGGTAACACATTATGGTTAGGGTATAAATATGTAGTCCTAACCCTATTGGCATTGAAAGATACATTATTATCAACCTTTACTGTTTATATCTAGAATTCTGCTTGCTGGGTGTATCTGGTCTATGTAGTCTGAACACCGTGACTAGTATGTCCCCCCCCACCACCACCACCGGAGCAAAAATGTATCTAGACTACACTACAGATTTAAAAGTCTTTGTCTATACCCCGCCCACTATTATATCACTTGCTAGGTTTCATCCAATCTGCGACAGATTTATGCAAATATTCTAAAACCTGCAAAAAAACAAAATGCAGATTTCCCTCCAGAGAGATGTTTTAATCAAACTCACTTTTTGCAGACAAAAGCCTGTGTGTGATGACGTAGTGAACATAAAAATAACTTTTTTGCCGTTAAAATGAATAATACAAGTTTAAATGGGTTTCCATTGAATTTTACACTACTGATGGTTTGTCAAAAACACTGTTGCATTATATTGCAACGGTTCCCAATCTGGTCTTGACACATGCGCTCTAGCCAACAGCTACAATGGGGGTAAACTATCTACATTATCAATAAGCGTGATATTTTTAATTGTCAAACAGCAGCAAAGCATCGATCATCATGTCACTAGAATAAGACCCTCAATATTTATTGGAAAGGAGCATCAAGCTCATCACCTTGCACTTTCACCACCCTGTGAAGTTCATCATTTATTTCATCTGTAGCCTAATAAACTACATGTTTTCCCAAGTCATAGTGGGAGGAACACACAGCATATCATCGCGTGACTCCAAGTTTACTTCGATATGGTTATTATATCAATATTTGCGTATAAAAGCAGTTACAGACATTTCTCGCAAAATTCATTTTACAGACACAAAAAGAGCCCACCTTGTCTAGCGTATTTTGTTTTGTCGTCATTTGGAAAGTTTCCCGAATATTTTTCTGTTTCCATCAGGCCTGTAATCACACTTTACTCGCATTAAAAAGGTTGGATGGAAACCTGGTTAGAGGCTAAGTTACCATCCAATAGGCGACAGATTTTAATGCAAATATTCAAAAATCCACAAAGAAAATGTGCCCATTTTCCAACCAGCGGTGTGTTTCCACCCAATGTCCATTTTCCAACCAGCGGTGTGTTTCCACCCAATGTCCATTTTCCAACCAGCGGTGTGTTTCCACCCAATGTCCATTTTCCAACCAGCGGTGTGTTTCCACCCAATGTCCATTTTCCAACCAGCGGTGTGTTTCCACCCAATGTCCATTTTCCAACCAGCGGTGTGTTTCCACCCAATGTCCATTTTCCACCCAGCGGTGTGTTTCCACCCAATGTCCATTTTCCACCCAGCGGTGTGTTTCCACCCAATGTCCATTTTCCAACCAGCGGTGTGTTTCCACCCAATGTCCATTTTCCAACCAGCGGTGTGTTTCCACCCAATGTCCATTTTCCAACCAGCGGTGTGTTTCCACCCAATGTCCATTTTCCAACCAGCGGTGTGTTTCCACCCAATGTCCATTTTCCAACCAGCGGTGTGTTTCCACCCAATGTCCATTTTCCAACCAGCGGTGTGTTTCCACCCAATGTCCATTTTCCACCCAGCGGTGTGTTTCCACCCAATGTCCATTTTCCACCCAGCGGTGTGTTTCCACCCAATGTCCATTTTCCACCCAGCGGTGTGTTTCCACCCAATGTCCATTTTCCAACCAGCGGTGTGTTTCCACCCAATGTCCATTTTCCAACCAGCGGTGTGTTTCCACCCAATGTCCATTTTCCAACCAGCGGTGTGTTTCCACCCAATGTCCATTTTCCAACCAGCGGTGTGTTTCCACCCAATGTCCATTTTCCAACCAGCGGTGTGTTTCCACCCAATGTCCATTTTCCAACCAGCGGTGTGTTTCCACCCAATGTACTTGTTGCAGATACAAATCAGTGCGTGAGGATTTTGGATTGGAGTTGTTTAATATGAGTTTGGAAGGAGAGTTCACAGTCTAGCCAGACACCTAGTTATTTATAGTTGTCCACATATTCTAGGTCAGAACCGTCCAGGTTGGTGATGCTAGTCGGGCGGGCAGTGATCGGTTGAAAAGCATGCATTTGGTTTTACTAGCGTTTAAGAGCAGTTGGAGGCCACGGAAGGAGTGTTGTATGGCATTGAAGCGCGTTTGGAGGTTAGTTAGCACAGTGTCCAAGGAAGGGCCAGAAGTATACAAAATGGTGTCATCTGCGTAGAGGTGGATCAGGGAATCACCCACAGCAAGAGCGACATCATTGAGAGATATACACACACACACACAAGTAAGAACTCATGTAAAGTTAGAAATTGTGCTACTAATGCACCTGATGGCACAAACACATATCGTAAAAGTAATGATGTTTTTGTTTGGTTAGCTTTTGGAAATTGTATAAATAAAACATTTTCCTTCTTCAGAAATTCCAGCTAGGCAGGCTAACGCTAGTTAGCTAATTCATTTGCTAGCTAATATACAGTATGCTTATATTACTAATTATATAGTTAATGTAAGTAGACATGCAATCATAATTGACTGTAGCGCATTTGAAGTACCCACAAGCTACCGGTGGCTGAAAACATAATCGCGGAACGAAGTAGTGACAAATGTCTTGCCCTGCAAGTGTAGATTCGTCAGACGTCTTCAGAAGTGTCCACTTAATTTGTGGGGAGTGGGTGCAGCGATCCCAATTTAGCAACTTTTTTTTCCCCAAACAGCACCTAGCAACAAATTAACTATTTTTAAAAATGTATTTGGAACTTTTAGCAACTTTTGAAAAGTGACTCAAACGCTAAAATGCACGCATTTTCCCTTTAAATGACACAAAAACAATTTTCTCTGTCACACACTCAGTCACAACACATGTGCCTGGCTGCAAAAATGCGTTGTGAGTGACGGCAGTAGCAGGCGCTCAGCTCGTGCACAGGCAGCAGCAGGCCAGCAGCAAATTGCAAATCATTGTTGGCTGACTGCAGCAGCAGTAATACGGCTTTGACGAGCCAAACCCAATGAATATACACTGCTCAAAAAAATAAAGGGAACACTTAAACAACACAATGTAACTCCAAGTCAATCACACTTCTGTGAAATCAAACTATCCACTTAGGAAGCAACACTGACTGACAATACATTTCACATGCTGTTGTGCAAATGGAATAGACAACAGGTGGAAATTATAGGCAATTAGCAAGACACCCCCAATAAAGGAGTGGTTCTGCAGGTGGTGACCACAGACCACTTCTCAGTTCCTATGCTTCCTGGCTGATGTTTTGGTCACTTTTGAATGCTGGCAGTGCTTTCACTCTAGTGGTAGCATGAGAAGGAGTCTACAACCCACACAAGTGGCTCAGGTAGTGCAGCTCATCCAGGATGGCACATCAATGCGAGATGTAGGCAGTAGGAGGGCAACAACCCAGCAGCAGGACCGCTACCTCTGCCTTTGTGCAAGGAGGAGCACTGCCAGAGCCCTGCAAAATGACCTCCAGCAGGCCACAAATGTGCTTGTGTCTGCTCAAACGGTCAGAAACAGACTCCATGAGGGTGGTATGAGGGCCCGACGTCCACAGGTGGGGGTTGTGCTTACAGCCCAACACCTTGCCAGAGAACACCAAGATTGGCAAATTCGCCACTGGCGCCCTGTGCTCTTCACAGATGAAAGCAGGTTCACACTGAGCACATGTGACAGACGTGACAGAGTCTGGAGACGCCGTGGAGAACGTTCTGCTGCCTGCAACATCCTCCAGCATGACTGGTTTGGCTGTGGGTCAGTCATGGTGTAGGGTGGCATTTCTTTGGGGGGCCGCACAGCCTTCCATGTGCTCGCCAGAGGTAGCCTGACTGCCATTAGGTACCGAGATGAGATCCTCAGACCCCTTGTGAGACCATATGCTGGTGCGGTTGGCCCTGGGTTCCTCCTAATGTAAGACATTGCTAGACCTCATGTGGCTGGAGTGTGTCAGCAGTTCCTGCAAGAGGAAGGCATTGATACTATGGACTGGCCCGCCCGTTCCCCAGACCTGAATCCAATTGAGCACATCTGGGACATCATGTCTCGCTCCATCCACCACAGACTGTCCAGGAGTTGGCGGATGCTTTAGTCCAGGTCTGGGAGATCCCTCAGGAGACCATCCGCCACCTCATCAGGAGCATGCCCAGGTGTTGTAGGGAGGTCATACAGGCATGTGGAGGACACACACACTACTGAGCCTCATTTTGACTTGTTTTAAGGACATTACATCAAATTTGGATCCGCCTGTAGTGTGGTTTTCCACTTTAACTTTGAGTGTGACTCCAAATCCAGACCTCCATGGGTTGATAAATTTGATTTCCATTGATAATTTGTGTGATTTTGTTGTCAGCACATTCAACTATGTAAAGAAAAGTATTTAATAAGAATATTTCATTCATTCAGATCTAGGATGTGTTATTTTAGTGTTCCCTTTATTATTTTGAGCAGTGTAGTTGGTCACGAATGTTTGATCTTGAACAGAACTTACAACATCAATCAACATGCCTCAATCAAAAATGTACAGCCAGAAGTAAAGAAAAGAGTGGGAGTCTGTACCTGAACAAATGTCAAATCATATTTTTTGCCGAGATGGCCAGTCAATTTGAGTAACGTTTGTGTATTCTACGTAATGACGCAGTTTTATGTTACCACGCAATGACATCACAACGTCATTTAGCAACAAATCAACCTGCCTCTAGCAATGTGATTACAACCCTTTTCCAAAACGTCTGGTCTATATCTTATCATTAATAAATGTGAACTCATAGCTGTCAAAGATTGTGTGACACCTTTATATTATGGTATTCCAGTAAAATAACTTACATATTTAGGCATAACCATTACAAAGGATCAGAAGTCTAGAGGCTTACTAAATGTTAACCCTCTTATTAAAAAAACTCAGAATAAACTAAATCAATGGCTACAGAGGGACTTATCTTTAAAAGGTAGAGTCCTACTAACAAAGGCTGAAGGTATCTCTAGACTAACATACGGTGCTCTATCTTTATATCTTGACAGTAAAATAAGCAAGGAGATAGACGAGATGCTTTTCAACTTTCTTTGGAGAAACCGTACCCATTACATTAGGAAAACTGTTGTAATGAACACTTATGAGAATGGTGGACTGAATTTTCTGGACTTTACTACTTTAAATAATACTTTTAAGATCAATTGGATAAAACAATTCCTAAGAAGACCCACTTCTATCTGGAATTGTATTCCTCATCATGTCTTCTCTACTTTTGGTGGCCTTAACTTCATGTTGTTTTGCAATTATAATATTGACAAAGTTCCAGTGAAACTTTCTGCTTTTCATCGGCAGGGTTTCTTGTCATGGTCCTTAATTTATAAACACAATTTTTCTCCACACAGATATTATATATGGAATAATCGGGATATATTGTATAAAAATACCTCTTTGTTTTTAGAATATTGGTTCCAAAATAATATCCTATTGGTGAGCCAACTGGTAAATGTCTTTTACTCAGTTATAAAGAATTCTTATCACTTCACAAGGTCCCTGTAACACCTAAAGATTTTGCAATTGTTTTAGATGCCATTCCCTCAGGTGTTGCTCTGTTATTCAGGAACGTGTCAAGACCTGACCCTCAGAGCCTACCTTCTATTGACTCATCAGTAGGAAAGATTTGTTTCTCTATTGGTCCATTCAACAACAGAGCGATACGATCCTTGTTTCAGCAGGATGTTGTATCTATAACTTATGTCATGCCTTATTGGATCGGATGTATTGATAATATCTGTTTGGATGTTGCCACACACTTACCTACTTGTTAACAAAATTAAGGAAGTTTCCTTTAAAATTATTCATAAATATTATCCTGCCAACCACTATATGAAGAAGTTTAAGGAAAACATCAACTCAAATTGCTCCTTTGATAATGACCACCCAGAAACAGTGCTGCATCTTTTTTGGCATTGTATGCATGTAAGAAAACTGTGGCAAGACATCAGTAGGTTTATAATTGAACACATTTATGAAGAATTTACAGTATTGTGGAGAGATGTACTGTTTGGTTTCTTTACATACAATAGAAATAAGCTGAAACATTATGTAATTAATTTCATTATTCTTTTGGCCAAATTTCATATACACAAATGTAAATTTACAAACAGAAAACCACATTTTCGTACCCTACAAAAAGAAATTGAACTGTATTTTAAGACGGTTAAACGCTCTACTAACAAAAAAGCTGTTAGAATTGTACGTATATGCATGTCCCTTAAGGTCCTTGTGATATTGTACTCCCTAGCTCGATTGTCCATTGTCTGTAATCTATGTATGATTGTGCTCCCTCATGTGCTTTTGGTATTGATTTGTTGTTAATTAATGTAAAAAAAAACATTTTAAACCTGCCTCTAGCAATTTAGCCAGAAAAGTAGTTGGCAAGACTGAGAGGGTGTGTCTTAAGTATTCTATCGCTTCCTGAAGCTTGTGTGTGCGTAGTTAAACGAAATAAGGGTGCGTTCCGACCTTATTTCTCATCGAAACCCACCGACTACGTTTAAAATCTTTCTAACTTTCCATGTTGAAAATCAATATGAAGAGCGTGTTAATGCTGTTGTCCATCCATAATTTCGCTATACAAGTTTGATTTCAGAGTCAACTTACCTCGGGAGACCACCGTTCGCACCAGACAAAGCCAGAAACACAATCTGATGAGCGTTAGTTTAGGCATATGCGCTAGTTAGCTAGCCTACTTCTGATCTTAATTTCCCAAGGCTGTGAAAGTGAAATGTGGTTTAGTTCTTCCCTCTGCATGCGTCGTGACCGCTTAGTTGAAAATAAAGTAACGTTTTCTTGTTCTGTGAATTTTATATAGCGGCTGGAAACCAACTTTAAAGTGCATTACCGCCACCAACTGGACTGGAGTGTGGACCAGAGACAGTGAAGGTCTAAATCCTACACAATAATCTCGTCTCCCTAAGGAAACGAAATACATAATTAAATACTACATCCCCTGAAGATTTCCCCAAAAGTTACCTTAATCCTGTCTTACTCCTCAAAACTCAAAGCATTACTCCTCAAATCTAATAACAATCACTCCCTTTCTCGCACATCTTTCTGGCACTGAAATGGAACATCTTCCACTGTCTCCATGTCCTTCTGACATTGATTACACCTCCCAGTCGGATGTTTCCCCACCACTTTCAATGTACTATTTAGCCTTGTGTATCTTGTGTCTCAGCCTTGTGACTAAACTTTCCTCCCTTCTCTCTCAGCCTCTCACCCTGAGGACCTCCCTACCCCCACCTTTTCCTGGATCTTATTCTGGTGTCTTCCCTTTCTCTCCTTGTTCCTCATCTCTTGCCACTTATTTTTAATCACTGTTCTTATCAATCCCCTGGCTTCTGCTTTACTGATTGACAGTATCATCTCAACATTAGGATGTTTAAGAGCCTGCTTGGCAATAATATACACTTCCTCATTCCCCTCTACTCCCACATGAGCTGGTACCCCCATCTATTTCACCCTATACAAACACTGTAAAACCTCAGACAATACATCCTGTCTGCTCTGAGATACACATGAATTTAAGCTCATCAGTGCTGCACAGGAGTCAGAGCAGATGACTATCCTGTCTGGCCTCACCTCCTCCACCCACTGCAACCAATATTTGTATTGTTTTTAATTGAACATTTATTTAGTATGGCCAACAACTCCATTGTGTAAAACAGATAAATGATCCATTGCTCTTTTTGTCACTGCCACCTTCAACTCAGGAACACTAAAAGCTGCACCTGTCCTCCGTGTTTTAGGGTCCTTAGATTCATCTGTGAATATATTCAAGAAAGCATAGTATTGTGTTCTTAATAAAATGTCGTTCCATTTGACTTGTAAATAATGTTTAATAGCTGCAATACAATCCCACTGTATACCAACACATTGCATTATGTTTATATATTATAACTTTTTTTTAAATTCTATATTCCTTGCTGTATTCGTGCCCATACCTGGTCTTTGGCACCTCTCTGTGTGTATAATTGGCTGTAGTATAATGCACACACACACATACATTATATATCATTTAGCATTGATAGGATCTCTGTACTATAAGGTAACAAAAGCTGGCAATACTGTAATATTCAAAGGTAAATGAATAACCATAGTAAATGAAATGTTCCTCCAGTCCAGTGAGTGTGTGAGGGATTTTGATTCACCAACCTAGCCATTGACCTATAGACCTAGGTGGCATACACACAAAAACATTCACAAAATGAAATATTTTCCTCAAAACATATAACACATTATGGCCATGTTGTTACATGGATCAACATTTCATTATAATTCACATTATTCTAAGCTGAAAAATGATAATTATAGTAGCCTAGGCTAAACATGACAGCACATTACATAACAGGGTAACAATATGATACATAATAGACATAAAGAGATTGAAAAAGAGAGATGAGTTTACTGAATGGGAAACAAACCTTCCCAGTAGAGAATCTAAATACAGTATATCCTTCCTTTCTTCCTCCTCTACCTCTGCTTTCCCTCTTCCTCCCCCTCTCCATCTTATCTTCCCTCTTCCTCCCTCTCTCCATCTCGTCTTTCCTTTGTGTCTCCCTCTTCATCTTCCTCATTCTCTCCCTCTGTCTCTCCATCTCCCCAGTCTCTGCATCATAACCTCTGACCCTTGTGTCATGTGACTCCTGGTCAGATCCAGTCCCATAATCCTCTCTCCCACTGTGTATCCTAATTGTGGGTCGGGCTGTATCCATTGCTGGTATGTGACATCCGAGGGGGCTTTGGGGGGGGGGGGGGGGGGGTGAGATGAGCCTGTGACATGGACTCCTCCTCCCCCTCACTCTCTTAATTCACTTCTCTCTCTCTTTCTCCCTCTCTGTTTCCATTATACCTTAGTCGGTGTCCTCACTTGAGATCTATGCTGGAAGGCATTGGAATTCCGTCCCTGATTCTGGTCATTTCGTTTGAGGTGGCTGTTACTCACAACATCACCTGTGTTATCAGTTATCATCTAGTAACGGCTTCTTCTCTTCCTCACTCTCTCTGGTTATCACAGCCTTGCTGGTGTGGGTTACCTCTGGGGTTTGTGGTATATTGCCAATATACCATGGCTAAGGGCTGTATCCAGGCACTTCGTAGTATCCAACAAGCTTTCTCTACCCTTAACCTTGTTCTGAACACCTCCAAAACAAAGGTTATGTTGTTTGGTAAGAAGAATGCCCCTCTTCCCACAGGTGTTACTACTACCACTGAGGGTTACCTCATACAAGTACTTGGGAGTATGGCTAGACGGTGCACTGTCCTGCTATCAGCACATATCAAAGCTGCAGGCTAAAGTTAGATCGGCAGGTAAGGGTGCTCTCAAGCGGCTAGATGTTCTTTACCATTTGGCCATCAGATTTGCCACTAATGCTCCTTATAGGACACATCACTGCACTCTATACTCCTCTGTAAACTGGTCATCTCTGTATATCCGTCGCAAGACCCACTGGTTGATGCTTATTTATAAAACCCTCTTAGGCCTCACTCCCCCCTATCTGAGACATCTACTGCAGCCCTCCACATACAACACCCGTTCTGCCAGTCACATTCTGTTAAAGGTCCCCAAAGCACACGCATCCCTGGGTCGCTCCTCTTTTCAGTTCGCTGCAGCTAGCAACTGGAACGAGCTGCAAGAAACAATCAAACTGGACAGTTTTATCTCTTCATTCAAAGACTCAATCATGGACACTCTTACAGACAGTTGTGGCTGCTTTGTGTGATGTACTGTTGTTTCTACCTTCCTGACCTTTGTGCTGTTGACTGTGCTCAATAATGTTTCTACCATGTTTGTGGTGCTACCATGCTGTGTTGTCATGTGTTGCTGCCTTGCTACGTTGTTGTCTTAGGTCTATCTTTATGTAGTGTTGTGTTGTCTCTCTTGTTGTGATTTGTGTTTTGTCCTATATAAAGTTTACATACACTTAGGTTGGAGTCATTAAAATGTGTTTTTTAACCACTCCACAAATTTCTTGTTAACAAACTATAGTTTTGGCAAGTCGGTTAGGACATCTACTTTGTGCATGAGTAATTTTTGTGCACAAGTCATTTTTCCAACAATTGTTTACAGACAGATTATTTCACTTATAATTCACTGTATCACAATTCCAGTGGGTCAGAAGTTTACATACACTAGGTTGTCTGTACCTTTAAATAGCTTGGAAAATTCCAGAAAATGATGTCATGGCTTTAAAAGCTTCTGATAGGCTAATTGACATAATTTGAGTCAATTGGAGGTGTACCTGTGGATGCATTTCAAGGCCTACCTTCAAACTCAGTGCCTCTTTGCTTGACATCATGGGATAATCAAAATAAATCAGCCAAGACCTCAGAAAATGTTTTTTAGAACTCCACAAGTCTGGTTCATCCTTGGGAGCAATTGCCAAACGCCTGAAGGTACCACGTTCATCTGTAAAAAAAATAGTACGCAAGTATAAGCACCATGGGACCACGCAGCCGTCATACTGCTCAGGAAGTAGACGCATTCTGTCTCGTAGAGATTAACGTATGTTGGTGCGAAAAGTGCAAATCAATCCCAGAACAACAGCAAAGGACCTTGTGAAGATGCTGGAGGAAACAGATACAGAAGTATCTATATCCACAGTAAAACGAGTCCTATATCAACATAACCTGTAAGGCTGCTCAGCAAGGAAGAATCAACTGCTCCAAAACGGCCATAAAAAAAGCCAACCTATGGTTTGCAACTGCACATGGGGACAAAGATCGTACTTTTTGGGAGAAATGTCCTCTGGTCTTATGAAAGAAAAATGGAACTGTTTGGCCATAATGACCATTGTTATGTTTGGACGTAAAAGGGGGAGGCTTGCAAGTCGAAGTACAACATCCCAACCATGAAGCATGGGGGTGGCAGCGTCATGCTGTGGGTGTGCTTTGCTGTTGGAGGGACTGGTGCACTTCACAAAATAGATGGCATCATGAGGTAGGAAAAATATGTGTATATATTGAAGCAAAATCTCAAGACATCAGTCAGGAAGTTAAAGCTTGTTTGCAAGTGGGTCTTCCAAATGGACAATGACCCCAAGCAACTTCCAAAGTTGTGACAAAATGGCTTAAGGACAACAAAGTCAAGCTATTGGAGTGGCCATCACAAAGCCCTGACCTCAATCCTATAGAACATTTGTGGGCTTTACTGAAAAAGCGTGTGTGAGCAAGGAGGCCTACAAACCTGACTCCGTTACACTAGCCCTGTCATGAGGAATAGGCCCAAATTCACCCAACTTATAGTGGGAAGCTTGTGGAAGGCTACCAGAAATGTTTGACCCAAGTTAAACAATTTAAAGGCAATGCTACCAAATACTAATTGAGTGTATGTAAACTTCTGACCCACTGGGAATGTGATGAAATAAATCGTCCTCTATACTATTATTCTGACGTTTCACATTCTTCAAATAAAGTGGTGATCCTAACTGATCTAAGACAGTGAATTTGTACTAAGATTAAATGTCAGGAATTGTGAAAAACTGTGTTTAAGTGTAAGGTAAACTTCCGACTTCCAACTGTATATTGTATTTATTTCAATCCCAGGCCCCCGTCCCCGCAGGAGATAGGTAGGCCGTCGTTGTAAATAAGAATTTATTCTTATCTGACTTGCCTGGTTGAATAAAGGTTAAATAAAAACTTTGCGTATCATAACTAGAGAACCAGGGATGTTGGAGCTGGGTTGGAGAGTATCACCTGGGGGTCACTTCTCTCAGAATCTCCATTCACTTTGCCTTGGTTACTTAAAACAAGAGGGAGAAAAGGGGAATTCAAAGGGTATGCAGATATAAAGGGTTTAGATCGGGCAAAGTGACAGATATGCTTCAGTTGATGGTGATTCTTAACAGGACACAGAATACTGTTGCACGTCTGTTATTAAATGTGATGTAGTAGATCATATGAAAGTCTATTTCACAAAAACACTTTCACTTTCTTACTTTCAAAATCGGAATATTTTGTTGACCTGGAATCATTCTTTGATCCTGAGATAGCTAGAGATACAATTGTTGATTTGAAAAATACATTTCCATCAAACTTCAAGGAGACTCAAATAATGAAACATTAATGGTAATATTTACAGTAAAGACATGGACTTACCTTCGGAACACTTCCAGCAGATGAGAAACATGGATGAACAGCCAATAGATCAGAAGCCAAGACACCAATCACAGCACCAGCTATTAGGGGGACGATGGAAACATACAAATACAGAAACAGTTGGAGATGGTCAGACAGACAAAAACATGTTGTTGATGTCGCCCATATCTGCTTGTACTATCTATATTGTTAAGCTGTGTCATCTCACTGACTGGGTTTTTGGCCTTATAAGTGTAGCTGTCTGTCTGACTCTGGGGATGTGATGTTGAAGTGCTGTCCAGTAAGCACCTGGCTCCACATCTCCCCCTGGTGCTCAGGCCAAGACCAACGGTACACCACCAGCGGACACTCAGCACTGCAGCAAAGTGTTGCCATGGTACTGTTCCATTCACAGGTGACTTCAGGTTGTGATACTGTGTCTGTGGATGGAAATGGATAAGTATGTCACATAGCACACACACTCTTTCTTTCGCTCTTTCTCGTTCTTTACAATCTGTTTGTGTTCTCTGTTTCTCTCTTTCTTTTAATCTCTATTAGGCTGCGTTTAAAAACAGGTTTTGTGGGAGTTACAGGAAGAAGTGATTGTGGGTTTGGGGACTGCCTCTGTAAATCCAGGAGAGACACAAAGACAAAGCAGGAAAATTGCTTGAGCCACACACACACACACACACACACACACACACACACACACACACACACACACACTGCAAGCAAAGGAACCAACATGCACACACACATACCGTACACACATACGCACACGCTTACTGAAAACAGACAGTGTATATGTCTGGTCAAGCAGTATGCTGTTAAACTCCACAGAACAAACGCCATTGACTGTTTTCATCAAACTGGGGATTCTCAACTCTCCAGTAGCCTGGTCCATGGTTGTGCCACGTTCGAAGCCACCATAGGTGTACAGCCCAAAATCCTTGTCAAACTCTGCTGTCTTGTTCAAGCCATGCTTCCATAGGATGCATGTGATGGAGTCAGGTATAGTGAACTTGTCCGGCATCAACACAAGAAACTCTCCCACTTTTCTGTAGCTGTTCATTTGGAAAACCAGACATCATACAGGTGAAAGTGAACTAGTGTCCAGGTTAGAGGTTAACATTCTAAATGGATCAACATAACCCTATTGACATTGAACGTGATGCATTCACAATAACAGTTACTCAGTTTACATGCACTTTTAAATGTGTCATTTAATCCCTATGTGGGAATTATGTTAAGTGTGATTTATGTAAAGCCCTTAAAATAAAATTATGCCAAAATAAAGGGGAGAAGTGAGGGTTACGACATACAATTTCAGCTGTTAAAATCTCTCTCCTTGCCAATACAATAAGCCTATAACGTCATCATTGGGAGGCAGAAGTGGAAACCCCAAGAGTTGGGGAGTAACTGACTACATGTAACCTACCCAACCCTGGAAACTCCCTATTTATTATGCTAAAGCCACCCACCCACACACACAGCTAAAATGTACCATAATGTTATGGACCTGCAAATAGGTCTTCTGCAATCACATATTACAGTTATGGTGTACGAAAACGCAGCCTACTTGTGCGAATGTCTTATTATTTATTAGCAGTGTCGTAACATTATGTTTTATTGTGAAATGCTGGTTTGTAATCAGCACACATAGCATACCAGTAACTTGTGATAAACATGATTGCGTCTTAAAAATAAGAGTTTTGCGCCACCCATACAACAGCCTGTGCAACATAATAACCTACTTGATGAAACTGCGCAGAGTATCGCTTCCGTCAAAGAGACGCTCTAAAGTTTGAGCCTTTTTGCTAGTTTTTTTGTAGCTACAGACAAGACAGTCGTGTAGTATGTTGACTCACTCTGGCTGTCTTTAGCCTGCCTGCCTAGCAGACATGACATGATGTAAAAGTGAAAGTAAAACTTAAATGTGCCTGTTGAGCCACTCGATTGAAAACAATATGTTGGATTTAGCCTATGACCAGCGGCGACCCGTCAAGTTTTGAGCACCACAAAATGCCTGTTTTGCTTGTTATTTTGGCATTAATATGTGTCACATATCAGTTTGCAAACAATGTAAAAATAAATAAATAAATGAGTTAATAAAGGCGCATACAAACATGGTCTCTTTTGCTTTCTTGAGTAAGGCAGCTCCAAAATGCAGGGGTTTGAGCCTAGCTCAGTGCTTCCTGTGGTGGTGGTGGGGTAAACCCGCAGAAAATACAGAGCATTGCGTCTGATTGACCCCCAAATCTAAGGCCAAAGTGAGTCCAAAAATGTATTGTATGCTGCTCCATAAATCATGTAATATGGTAGGAAGATATATATAATGTAGCTAAGAAAGTAATAAATACTAAGTGTATGGTGTGTAGTAAGCTGTTAGTAGCCCATGTGCCTCACCATAATAATTTGGTCTATTTTCACCTCTTAATTTCGCTTGACGTTACTATTCTGACTCGATGGTGATGCACATGTAGCCTATAACCTGTTTTTGAGAAATGTCATCATCTAATATTGTAAGAGGTTTCATTGTCTGCTTATATGCCTCCTTGATCTGGCTTGGTGTACAGGGAAAATACTGTAAGAGCATCCCATGTTCTCCATTCTGTCACTGTACATTTCAAAAGTGCTGAACACATAGTTACATTGACTACGTCCGTAGTTGCTCGCTCATTAATGTCTCAATTGAAATTACGGAATGCCTCTTATCCGCTCATCGTTCCCATATGCCATAGTTTGTATATCTCAATTGTGAGTAGAAACCACATTTGTTTAAGCAAGTCAGCCATATCAGCTATGTTTTTTAAAAGGGCAGTAAACAAGGCTGAATTAACTGTTTCGCTGCCATACAAGGCTCTGCTGATTGCCAGGTGTAGCAGTGGTAAGTCCTGGAAAGAAAGTTCTGCTGTTGGGACAGCTTTATGTCGGCCCTAACAGTTTGTGGGCACCACTTGTTGCTGTTATAGTGCAATTAATGTATTGTTTAGTGTTGTGTAGTGTCTTTGCTGGCATGCATCTAAAAAGAAATTGGGGCGTTAGCCCCACCAAGATTTACATGATAAAATCGCCACTGCCTTAAAAATAAAAAATAAACCTAGCTAGTGACTTCAAACTAATAAAAATATTCATCAAAGGCTAAACACATGTTTGACAAAGTAATTACGATTCATTTTACTCATCAATTCAGATGAGTCTATACCATACTGTGCAGTTGTTTGAGGCCTCCCTGTGCCATATGGGAGGTGGTGCATCTAACCTCCTGCCTGGAGCAGTAGTTGTTTATTTCATCACTAAAATTGCCTGCTACAGTGTTTCATACAAAATGTTTTTATTTTTCAAGGTAAAATATTTCTCTCTCACACACACACACACACACACACACACACACACACACACACACACACACACACACACACACACACACACACTTGAATTTGTAACTCATGATTTCAAACTGGATTGAATGAATATTGCATTCAGTTTTAAAATTCTATTTTAATTGAATTTAATATTTAAATTGAATATTTATATATTCAGTTACAATATGGTATATATTGCATTCATTGTTTGTTTGCAAACTATTATTTCTAGTTTATCAAAGTGTCATTATGTAATGTTTTACACATTCGAAAGTCTCTCAGCCTATCACACAATGTTATGCAAATGAGTTGCTGTGAGGATGCAGAAGGCATGCTGGGGGAGTTTTTGGGAAGGCGTGTGCGGCTGGTCAGTGTTGGGGTGCATTGTCTGTTCATTCAAATATAATACACAATGATTATTCCTTGGGAAATCAGTGTCCTAGACTGTTTACACAAGTCCACAAACAATGTGCTAGTTTGTGGCCTTACAGGTTCGTTAGAAATTGGTGGCAGCGGTGGGATCAGCACGTCAACTAGCTAACAGCAACTCGCGAGCTTGGCTAATTTTAGCTGGTTAGCTGCGTGGGAAAATGGAGGGAGAAGTCGAACAACCCGGGAACAGCAATCAACAACCACCGACACCCGGTGGTGGTGGTGGTGGTGGATCAGCCGGGTGTCATGGACAGGCGGATTGACAGGGCGATGTTCATGCCATAATCTTTAGATGGGAAAGAAGTTGAATGGACTGTTTGGATTGAACACTTTGAGTTAGCAGCGCAGGTGAATGGATGGTGAGCGGCAGATCGTTTGAACTTTCTCATGCTTTTGCTGAGGGGAAATGCTCAGAGATTTTGTAGTACTTTACCTCAGGATACAAAGAACGATTATAACAGTGTGAAAGTGGCTTTGCAGAGGCTTTTTGAGCTGCCAGAACATGCTGACTGGAATCATGCCTTTTTTTTTTCAGGACAGAAAACGTAAAGTTGGTGAGTGCATTCATGATTTTGGGCATAATTTAAGCAAGCTAGCTTCAACGTCTTATCCAGATTATAGTGTGCGCACACGTGATTCGCTGGCACGAGACATTGGGTGCGGTGATCTTTGTATGCACCTGCACAAGGCAGTACCAAAAACGTTGGAGGAAATGAGCATTACTACAGAGCTTGATCCGATAAGGCAGCTAGAATTGCTGGAAAGCAAAGACACTTCCCAATAAAAAAGACACTTCCCAATACAAAGACACTTCCCAATACAAAGACACTTCCCAATACAAAGACACTTCCCAATACAAAGACACTTCCCAATACAAAGACACTTCCCAATACAAAGACACTTCCCAATACAAAGACACTTCCCAATACAAAGACACTTCCCAATACAAAGACACTTCCCAATACAAAGACACTTCCCAATAAAAAAGACACTTCCCAATACAAAGACACTTCCCAATACAAAGACACTTCCCAATACAAAGACACTTCCCAATACAAAGACACTTCCCAATACAAAGACACTTCCCAATACAAAGACACTCCCCAATACAAAGACACTTCCCAATACAAAGTGAACATGTGTGGGACAAGCAAGGTTCCTCTGCCTCTAGGATCAACTAGACCTTGGACTCGCTTGCCGGTGCTCAGTGGTTTTCCATTTTAGACTTAGCCAGTGGGTACTGGCAAGTCGAGAAGCACCCCGTTTTTCCATTGCAAAACTGTTGCAAAACAGTTTTTGTGACAAAGCGAGGGCTTTTAAAATTCCAGGTGGTGGGGTTTGGGTTGACAAATTCTCCAAGCAGCTTCCAGCATCTCGTGAACCAAGTTTTGGCTGATTTACAGTGGACAACATGTTTGGTGTACTTAGACGACATCGTAGTGTTTGGTCGTACATTCCAAGAGCATGTGAAGCATTTAGACTAGGTTTTCAGCAGACTGGAGCAAGCAGGACTTAAGGTGAAGCCATCTAAGTGCCATTTGTTCAGGTCACAGGTGAGCTACCTGGGACACATCATCTCGGCTGAGGGAGTGTCCACTGACCCCATGAAAACAGAGACAGTCAGGTTATGGCCTAGTCCCAAGTCACTGACAGACTCAAGAAGCTTTTTAGGCCTGGCGTCAACACTACAGGAGGTTCCTACCAGATTTTGCAGCTACGGCGGCGGAGCCTTTCTACAGATTGAAAGATGAGGGGGAAATGTTTGAGTGGAACGCAGCGTGTGAAGTGGCCTTTTAATGAATTAAAGTCCAAGCTTACCACATCCCCCATACTTGCTTTCCCTGACCGAAATCTAGATTTCATAATGGATACTGATGCATGTGACATAGGGGCAGTCCTCTCCCAGAAACACGAGGGTAGAGAGAGAGAGTAGTAGCATATGCCAGTCTGGCAAGGTCAAAACAGGAGAGGAAGTATTCAACTGCCAAGAAGGAGCTTCTTGCTGTGGTAGTGTTTCTAAAACATTTCAGACACTTTTTTCTGGGGAGGACATTTCTACTGAGAACTGATCACAGCTCACTGAGGTGGCTGAGTAACTTCAAACAACCTGAGGGACAGTTGGCTAGATGGTTAGAGAAACTGGATCAGTTTGACTATGATATTGTCCACAGGCCAGGGAGACTGCACAGTAATGCGGATGGTGTGTAACGCCGACACACACAGACAGAGAGTGTAGAACCAGCCGTCTCACAGGAGGCCACTGTCAATCTGAGAGCCGTTGTAAACAAGCCTCAGGATGTCACTATAGAGCCTGTAGTTGGAGCTCAAACAAGCCAGGCAGTACCCAAAAACACAGCTTTCTTTTTGGAAGCACAAGATAGAGACCCAGTGGACAGGATAGAGACAAATGACACCATCTGGAGAAGGGTTGTTCCAGATGAACTCATACATGAGATACCTTTATCAACAATGATACAACAGGAAGCCATTTAGGAGTTGAAAAAGTCCCCGTAAAATCTGAGGAAGATGTTATTGTCCAGGCTGGCAGAGAGCCATAAAGCAGTGGTTTAAGGGCTGTGTTGCGTGCGCTGCATGCAAGTTACAGGGTCCAGCCCCCAGAGCGCCCATGACGAGTTCTGTCACAGGCCGCCCTTTGGAGAGGATAGCTGTAGACTTAATGGGTCTGTTTACAGAGACGGAACGAGGTAACAAACAAATGATGGTAGTGTCCGATTACTTTACTAGGTGGTCAGAGGCATATGCCATACCCAATCAGGACACAGTAAAAGTGGCCAGGAAACTGGTAGAGGAATTTGTGTTGAAGCTAGGCGTTCATCTCTCTATTCGTAGCGACCAGGGGCGGAATTTTGTATCTTCTCTTTTTAAAAAGATCTAAATCTTTTACAAATGAACAAAACACGAACCACTCCGTACAACCCACAATCAGATGGTTTTGTGGAAAGAATGAACAGAACTCTGATCAGTATGCTTTCACTTTGTGGGATGAGATACTTGGGATGAGATACTCCCATATGTGAGGATGTCATACAGGATTAGTGTTCTATCTTCCACAGGGTTCACACCATACAGGGTGCTGTTCGGTGCTGAAATGACTTTACCGGTTGATGTGGTTATGGGAACACAACCAAATGAAGGGAAACAGTATGTTTCTCAGTATGTGCAAAAGGTGCAAGGGTATTTAAGCACTGCAAGGGAAGCTCTAAAGAGAAATCACCTAAAAGCCACAAGTAAACAAAAGCAATACCTTGATCTGAAGGTGACACCCCAGAGGTATGAGGAAAATGAGTGTGTGGCCTAGAGACTACCAGAAGGAAAAGGGGTCGTCACCCAAACTGAGAAGGAAATTCAACGGTCCTTTCAAAATGACAAATAAACTGTCAGAGGTGCTGTATGAAGTTGTACAGTGTAATGGACCTTATCGTGCCGTGGTACACTACAACAGGATCAAACCTTACTCTGGGGTTGTTTCACGTGAGGTCACTGGCACGGGAAAAGAGACATACTACCCCCTTAAGGAAACAGGGTGCTCTGAGGAAAAAGCAACCAATGTTGCCTAGGTTACCCTTCAGGAGAATGGTGGGGGACATTGTGAGACTGTGGGCTCCAAGGGATGTTAATGTCTCAGTGGAACGGGAAATGGACACTTTCAGAACTGAAAGCTCAGTCGAAGACACAGAGACTCATGCCACACAAACGGACGTGAACACGGACTTGCCCTGTGCACCTGCAAGAGAAAGTGGCTCCTTTGAGACGGGTCAAGCACCTGAGTCAATTGCAGCAGAAGATCACATGGGTCAGAGGGGTAGACCCCAAAGAACTATTAGGAGGCCTGTTTGGTCAATGCATTCTGAATGTGTTTGGTTACTGTACACTTCTCTGAGGTTATTTTTTGTGTGTGTTTATCCAGGTTATTAAACACAGGGTGTGTTCAGTTTAAGAAGGGGGTAATGTTTACACATTCAAAAGTCTCTCAGCCTATCACACAATGTTATGCAAATTAGTTGATGTATGTGAGGAGATGGGAGCCATGCTGAGAGAGTTTTTGGGAAGGTGTTTTGTGCGGCGGGGGGTCAGTGCAACTGTTCATTCAAATAAAATACAAATTGATTATTTAGTGGGAAATCAGTGACTTAGACTGTTTACATAAGTCAACAAACGTCCGCGTTTCATTGGCCTTACGGGTTCGTTACACTATGAAGTGAAAGTCAGCTTGCTACTAGATAACTTCTCGATATTGAAACTGGACTGTCGTGTTACTAAGAATTTGTTGGCTAATGGCTCAAATTTACATTGTTACAATGCAGCCTAGATTACAGGCTACACACATTTCTTAATTGTTGCAATGTAGCCCCTAGATTCTCCACCCTTCTCCCAAAGTCCCTGACTAGTCGTGTATAACTCTTTGGCGCCTCTTTGGTAATGGCATGGCCTTGTATATTGCTTTTACCAATCAGGTTTTTTTTTTTAAATCGACTTTCGGAGGTCATAATAATAAAATCCAATATAGAACTCAAGTCCTTTATTGAAAAAATATAAATATCAAACTCACAAAGGATGGGCAGTATATACAGGCCGGAACTCAGTCGTTACAGATAGATGTCACACTGAGCTTTGAAGTGCATTTGTTTTGCACAGCAGCATGTCTCAGAAGGAAGGAGTGGACACTTGATTTGGGAATCGTCAGTCCTGTGGTGTGATCCGTTTGGTGAACCTGGCTGAGAAGTCATCCAGTACATGCAACGAGACTGATCTCTAAGTCTAGTTTTAACTAGTCCCTTTCCCCAGCTCAGTCTTCACAGATCTGAAGGGTTCAGATAGGTATATGTGTTGAAGGAATTCTAAATTCCTCTGTATTATTTCCCAATCAGAATTAAATACTCTGTCAATGCATTCGAAGGGTTTGTAAGACCCTAATATTTTATAAGAATGGATAGAGCCCCGGTCTTAAAAGTCAGGTAACAGCGTTTAATTCACGAGAGTACTGGTTACATACACATTTTTCCACAGGTTATAAACTGAAAAGGACGTCAGCGTTTTCTAAATGTTCTATCTCTTCATGACACTAGTAGAGAGGCCCTATAGTTCTCGAGCCTTCCCTCCTCGCCTGAAGCCAAGGTCAGTCAGTGTAAATCAGCATTCTAGACAGTCTGGAGATAGTCCGTCCCTGCCATCTGGAGATTGTACAAATGAATGAACTAAGGAACAGACCGTCATTGTTACTAAACTCTTGACCACATTCACTTCAGTACTGGGATCAGATAAGAAAATTCATACATATACAGTACCATAATTGTATTCTGATTAGTACACCCTGATTGAAATGTATACATAATTAGTCATTATAGATAAAAATTCCCTTAACAATATGTATGTTAGTGATGTCTGAACCCTTTAGTCCGTCACAGACTGATATACAGATTTATTTGAGATTTATTTTTTGAAATTCGGGTGACAATTATATTGTGAAAACAGTTATGCTCAGATTTGAGGGTATTTTGAAGGAATTTGATAAAGACAAACACTGTTTGGCAAATTTTAAATTAAGGTATTAAAAAAAATACTCATGCACCATTGTTGTTAGTAATACATCTCAGTGCTGCAGAGCTCTCTCTTAGTAATAAAACATCTCAGTACTGCAGAGCTCTCTCTTAGTAATAAAACATCTCAGTACCACAGAGCTCTCTCTTAGTAATAAAACATCTCAGTACTGCAGAGCTCTCTCTTAGTAATAAAACATCGTGGGACTGCAGAGCTCTCTCTTAGTAATAAAACATCTCAGTACCACAGAGCTCTCTCTTAGTAATAAAACATCTCAGTACCACAGAGCTCTCTCTTAGTAATAAAACATCTCAGTACTGCAGAGCTCTCTCTTAGTAATAAAACATCTCAGTACCGCAGAGCTCTCTCTTAGTAATACAACATCTCAGTACCGCAGAGCTCTCTCTTAGTAATAAAACATCTCAGTACTGCAGAGCTCTCTCTTAGTAATACAACATCTCAGTACCGCAGAGCTCTCTCTTAGTAATAAAACATCTCAGTACTGCAGAGCTCTCTCTTAGTAATACAACATCGCAGTACTGCAGAGCTCTCTCTTAGTAATACAACATCTCAGTACTGCAGAGCTCTCTCTTAGTAATAAAACATCTCAGTACTGCAGAGCTCTCTCTTAGTAATAAAACATCTCAGTACTGCAGAGCTCTCTCTTAGTAATAAAACATCTCAGTACTGCAGAGCTCTCTCTTAGTAATAAAACATCTCAGTACCACAGAGCTCTCTCTTAGTAATAAAACATATCAGTACTGCAGAGCTCTCTCTTAGTAATAAAACATCTTACTGCAGAGCTCTCTCTTAGTAATACAACATCTCAGTACCGCAGAGCTTTCTCTTAGTAATAAAACATCTCAGTACCACAGAGCTCTCTCTTAGTAATAAAACATATCAGTACTGCAGAGCTCTCTCTTAGTAATAAAACATCTCAGTACCACAGAGCTCTCTCTTAGTAATAAAACATATCAGTACTGCAGAGCTCTCTCTTAGTAATAAAACATCTTACTGCAGAGCTCTCTCTTAGTAATACAACATCTCAGTACCGCAGAGCTCTCTCTTAGTAATAAAACATCTCAGTACTGCAGAGCTCTCTCTTAGTAATACAACATCTCAGTACTGCAGAGCTCTCTCTTAGTAATAAAACATCTTACTGCAGAGCTCTCTCTTAGTAATACAACATCTCAGTACTGCAGAGCTCTCTCTTAGTAATAAAACATCTCAGTACTGCAGAGCTCTCTCTTAGTAATAAAACATCTCAGTACTGCAGAGCTCTCTCTTAGTAATACAACATCTCAGTACTGCAGAGCTCTCTCTTAGTAATACAACATCTCAGTACTGCAGAGCTCTCTCTTAGTAATACAACATCTCAGTACCGCAGAGCTCTCTCTTAGTAATACAACATCTCAGTACTGCAGAGCTCTCTCTTAGTAATAAAACATCTCAGTACTGCAGAGCTCTCTCTTAGTAATAAAACATCTCAGTACTGCAGAGCTCTCTCCCTTTGCAAGGCAGATGAGGATGAGCTCTACCTCTCAAGGCTGGTTCCTCTCAACCAACACTCTCTCCCTACAGTATACTTTGCCTAGTGGTGGGGGGGGGGGGGGGGGGGGGGGGGGGTTGGACTACGTTATTCTGAGAAAAATAAACAATACCAACCCATACAAGGCTTACAAGGCTTGAAGAACTTTGAAATTCACAAGCTGCGATTTAAAACAGAAAGTGCATTGGGTTGGCATTAAGCGCTCTGGGGAAAATATCTGAAAAGGAATCATACAACCACAAAGTGATTGACACTATCAGACCTCATGATAAGGCCCAGACAGTTTGAAGAAACAAAGGTTTATTACAAACAGAGTAGGTAAAACGACAGGTCAATAGGCTCATGGTCGGGGCAGGCAGAGGTTAGTAATCCAGGACAGTGTCACAAGGTACAGAACGGCAGGCAGGCTCAGGGCAGGCAGGTTCAGGGCAGGCAGGCTCAGGGCAGGCAGGCTCAGGGCAGGCAGGCTCAGGGCAGACAGGCTCAGGGCAGGCAGGCTCAGGGCAGGCAGGCTCAGGCTCAGGGCAGGCAGATGGTCAAAACTGGGAAAACTAGAAAACAGGGACTAGAAAGACACAGGAGTTTGGGGCAAAACGCTGGTAGGCTTGACGAGACAAGATGAACTGGCAACAGACAAACAGAAAACACAGGTATAAATGCATAGGAGATAATGGCGACATCTGGAGGGAAGGGGGGGGGGGGGGGGGGGCAGACTGTCAGCTTTAATTTGAGGGTATTCTCATCCGTATCGGGTGAGCCATTTAGAAATTACAGGACTTTTTCTACATAGGCCTCCCATTTTATGGACCCAAAGTATTGGGACAAATTCACCATATTTGGTCCCATATTTCTAGCACACAATGATTACATAAAGCTTGTGACTAAAAACTTGTTGGATCCATTTGCTGTTTGTTTTGCAGATTATTTAGTGTCTGATAGAAATGAATGGTAAATAATGTATTCTGTCACTTTTATTGTACATTAGAATATATGTTTCTTTACACCTCTATATTAATATGGATGCTACCATGATTATGGATAATCCTGAATGAATCATAAATAATGAATGAGAAAGTTAGACGCACAAATATCAGACCCTCAAGACTTGCTAACCTCTGCATCTAACTTTCTCATTCCTCAACGCATTATTCATGATTCATTCAGGATTATCCGTAATCAAGGTAGCGTCCGTGTTAATGTAAAAGTGTTTAGAAACATTATCTTCCTATTTAGAATAAAAGTGACTCAATAATACACATAAGCGAATTTGTCCCAATACTTTAGGTCCCCTAAAATGGGGGGACTATGTACAAAAGTGCTGTAATTTCTAAACGGTTCAACTGATATGGATGAAAATACCCTCAAATCAAAGCTGTCAGTCTGTACTTTAACTTTATAGTCATTGTATAATTTTAAATCTAAAGTGCTGGAGTACAGAGCCAAAACAACTAAAGATGTCTGTGCCAATACTTCGTAGCTCACTGTACTTCATCTGATTGAATGCATGTTACTTTGTGCAACGTTCACCTGTTGTTTTCCTTCATTTTAAATGTACATTTTATTAACAACATCTCCAACAGTTCAAACATGTTTCTCTCTTCTTGGTCGTTTGTCTCAATGTAACAGATATGGAGTCATGTACTGAGAGCCTTCAAACCCCATGTTTCTGGTCCTCAGTTACCCCACCAGGAAGACCACCAGCTGGAAGGAAGCAACAGAGGAAAGAGCTCATGAGACAAAACATTACTAATGACTAGGGCCAGGAGTTTTTCCTGGTCAGCTCACATGGTCTGGAAAAACTCTTGGTCTTTTGTTATAAATGCAACAACAGGTGTTCTTCCTTTCCTTTAAGAATACCAGCACCAATCAGACTTGTTCATTGTTTTGTTCATTGCAACCAAATTAAAATAATAATACCATGTTGATCATCACTAACATAATAACAACGCAATAATGTGAGCACTTCCTAATGCTTCTCAATAAATGTAGTGGTTGGTGTCTTTCTCAGACTCTTACTTACCATCCTAAAACACTGGATTCTTTACTGGTGGTCTTTCTACTTCAACGGAGTGGCATCTGGCAAGAAAACACACAACAAAAGAGTTGGACATAATCATACGCACACACACACATATCCCTGGTCTCCCTTCACACCCTCACAAGCTACAACAATACAAAAAATAAAAATAAATCCTGGTTAATGTATATTCTGGACCACTAACTAGCTCTAGTTATATCATTTCAAGTAACACTCTAGATCACGTGACAAACTCATTCCACGGAGGGTCGAGTGTCTGAGGGGTGTTCGCCCCTCGTGCTCGATTGATGAATTAATGTCACTAATTAGTAAGGAACTCCCCTCACCTGGTTGTCTAGGTCTTAAACTGAATGGAAAAAACTAAAATCCGTAGATGCTAAGCCCTTCGTGGAATGAGTTTGTTCTAGATGAACCCTCTCTTCTTATAATACAACACACGATAATGTATTCAGCTTTTCAGAATTAGTCTGTTACAGGAATCAAATAATCAGGACAAATATGGTTTGAGTTCACTGTAACTGCCAGAGCACTCTGTTACCAGGTAAACTATCCGCTTAAGTTTCATACACACCTCCATTCCCCTGCCCAGCTTGGTCTGCGTCCCCTTCCCCTTCATTCCCGTTGAAAGCAAGTATCAGAAGCATTCTATGTGTGCTATTTCTATGCTTCCCGTTTCGGGTTTTGTACACCAGCTTCAAACAGCTGAATAAACAATATGTTTGGTTATTCAAAATATATTTTACACTGATTGCTTATTTTGTCACAAAGTGAAATTATGTACACTTTTATAATTATATCACCCAGGAAATGGAGGAATGATTTCTGTATAGTCCATCTTTAAAGAAGTTGCTTCTGTTTGTACAGCTTTAAATTAACTGTATGACTCGCCTTGTTCTGACTGGACTACATCACTGCCTTTAGTTGAGAAGAAGAGAAGAGAGAAGTTGAGTTTAGCATTCTCATACACAGATCACATTAGCATTGGTTGTGTTCACTTCTGGATGACAATGAAAAGGAGGCTCAGTGGCAGAATTCCAGGTGAATGCCACTGTCTTCTTACCCTCAGGCTTTGACTCATCTTTAGGACTATTGGATCTGCTAGGTTTATCTGCTAATGAGAACAGAAGGACAAACTCTTTCTAATTCGATCATTTGAAAGAAATATCCAATACTTTTATAATACACAGTATAATGTATACTAAACAAAAAAATGATTGTGAGGCATTGCATAACCTTCTGTTTCTACATGACCACGCACAGACATACACACGGGTACATACTCACAGATATATACATACGCACACAGAAACACTTACTGATAACAGTGTACAGTCGTGGCCATACATTTTGAGAATCACACAATTTATTTTCACAAAGTCTGCTGCCTCAGTTTGTATGATGGCAATTTGCATATACTCCAGAATGTTATGAAGATTGCAATTAATTGCAATTCATCTGATCAAAGTCCCTCTTTGCCATGCAAATGAAAAAACATTTCCAATGCATTTCAGCCCTGCCACAAAAGGACCAGCTGACATCATGTCAGTGATAATCTCGTTAACACAGGTGTGAGTGTTGAAGGCTGGAGATCACTCTGTCATGCTGATTGAGTTCGAATAACAGACTGGAAGCTTCAAAAGGAGGGTGGTGCTTGGAATCATTGTTCTTCCTTTGTCAACCATGGTTACCTGCAAGGAAACACGTGCTGTCATCATTTCTTTAACACAAAAAGGGCTTCACAGGCAAGGATATTGGTGCCAGTAAGATTGCACCTAAATCAACCATTTATCGGATCATCAAGAACTTCAAGGAGAGTGGTTCAATTGTTGTGAAGAAGGCTTCAGGGAGCCCAAGAAAGTCCAGCAAGTGCCAGGATCGTCTCCTAAAGTTGATTCAGTTGCGGGATTGGGGCCCTCCAGTACAGAGCATGCTCAGGAATGGCAGCAGGCAGGTGTGAGTGCATCTGCACGCACAGTGAGGAGAAGACTTTTGGAGGATGGCCTGGTGTCAAGAAGGGCAGCAAAGAAGCCACTTCTCTCCAGGAAAAACATCAGGGACAGACTGAAAGTCTGCAAAAGGTACAGGGATTGGACTGCTGAGGACTGGGGTAAAGTCATTCTCTCTGATGAATCCCCTTTCCGATTGTTTAGGGCATCCATAAAAAAGCTTGTCCGGAGAAGACAAGGTGAGTGCTACCATCAGTCCTGTGTCATGCCAACAGTAAAGCATCCTGAGACCATTCATGTGTGGGGTTGCTTCTCAGCCAAGGGAGTGGGCTCACTCACAATATTGCCTAAGAACACAGCCATGAATAAAGAATGGTACCAACACATCCTCCGAGAGCAACTTCTCCCAACCATCCAGGAACAGTTTGGTGACGAACAATGCCTTTTCCAGCATGATAGAGCACTTTGCCATAAGGCAAAAGTGAATACTAAGTAGCTAGGGGAACAAAACATCAATATTTTGGGTCCATGGCCAGGAAACTCCCCAGACCTTAATCCCATTGAGAACTTGTGGTCAATCCTCAAGAGGCAGGTGGACAAACAAAAACCCACAAATTCTGACAAACTCCAAGCATTGATTATGCAAGAATGGGCTGCCATCAGTGGCCCAGAAGTTAATTTACAGCATGCCAGGGCGGATTGAAAAAGAAGGGTCAACACTGCAAATATTGACTTTTTGCATCAACTTCATGTAATTGTCAATAAAAGCCTTTGACACTTATGAAATGCTTGTAATTATACTTCAGTATTCCATAGTAACATCTGACAAAAATATCTAAAGACACTGAGGCAGCAAACTTTGTGGAAATTAATATTTGTGTCATTCTCAAAACTTTTGGCCACGACTGTATATGTCTTGTCAAGCTGTTTTCTGTTGAACTCCACAGAATAAACTCCACTGTCTTATATCTTCAATCCACTGATTCTCAGCTCTCCAGTAGTCTGGTTCAGGGTTGTGCGGTTTATGAAGGCAGCATAGATACCCAGACCACCCGGATCTGTGTACTTCCCATGCTTCCATACGATGCTTGTGATGGAGGCAACCACCCGAGCCACTGCCTGTTCACCCCGCTATCATCCAGAAGGTGAGGTCAGTACAGGTGCATCAAAGCTGGGACAGAGAGACTGAAAAACAGCTTCTATCTCGAGGCCATCAAACTGTTGAACAGCCATCACTAACATAGAGAGGCTGCTGCCAACATACAGACTCAAATCTCTGGCCACTTTAATAAATTGACTTAATAAAAGTATCATTAGTGACTTTAAATAACGGCACTTTAATAATCTTTACACATCCAACATTACTCATCTATATACTGTATTCTATACCATCTACTGCATCTTGCATATGCCGCACGACCATCGCTCATCCATATATTTATATGTACATATTCTATTCATCCCTTTACATTTGTGTGTATAAGGTAGTTGTTGTGAATGTATTAGATTACTTGTTAGATATTACTGTATTGTCGGAACTAGAAGCACAAGCATTTCGTTACACTCGCATTAACATCTGCAAACCATGTGTATGTGACCAATACAATTTGATTTGATTTCATGATAAAGATCATCTGAAAAGCAGACATTTCATACATGTATCAGAGTATCAATGTATCCAGGGTAGCACATTATGGTTAGGGTATAAATATGTAGTCCTAACCCTATTGGCATTGAAAGTGACATTATTATCAACCTTTACTGTTTATATCTAGTATTCTGTTTGCTGATGTGTATCTGGTCTATGTAGTCTGACCACTTTGACTAGTATCCCCCACCACCACCGGAGCAGAAATGTATCTAGACTACACTACAGATTAAAGTCTTTGGGGACACCCTGTCCACTATTATATCAATATAGATCCTATTAAACCACTAGAGGGGCTCAAAGTTCCAGAATGGGGCAAAAAATGGCAAACATCTTGTTCAGGGAGAAATCCAAAACCAGTCTAATTGGATTGAATGGCGGTAGAGGCATAGATGATGCACTTCCTGATTTTACTGATGCAGGAAAATAAAAGTAAGGCATGAGATGTATCAGAAATTGTGTAATGAAATTATAGTCAACCTAAAATTGTCATATAATTATAGATACAGCATATAGGAAGAGGATGAACTTTAATGTCCCAAGGGGAAAATGGTCTGAGACACACAGTACTGCTGTATACAAAATAGACACTGTACATTACACACTCAACATAATACATACATTACACATTAGCCTTATCATACACTTCTCATACAGCCACGGGGAGGGATGTTGTCTCACACCCATATGGGTTTTATACAAATTGTATGTACTGTACACATAGTCATTAAGATTTACTGAATAAAAATATATATAACATGTGTTGGTCCCATGTTTCATGAGCTGAAATAAAAGATCCCAGAAATGTTCCATATGCAAAAAAGCTTATTTCTCTAAAGATTTCTGCACAAATTTGTTTACATCCCTGTTAGTGAACATTTCTCCTTTGCCAGGATACAGTGCATTTGGAAAGTATTCAGACCCCTTGACTTTTTCAAAATGTTGTTACATTAGTCTTATTCTAAAATGGATTCAATAGTTTACCCCCCCTCATCAATCTGAACACAATACCCCATTGTCTGCGGTCGAACGACCACCCCTCATCACTGTCAAACGCTCTCTAAAACACTTCAGTGAGCAGGCCTTTCTAATTGACCTGGCCCGGGTATCCTGGAAGGATATTGACCTCATTCCGTCAGTAGAGGATGCCTGGTTATTCTTTAAAAGTCCTTTCCTCACCATCTTAAATAAGCATGCCCCATTAAAAAAATGTAGAACTAAGAACAGATATAGCCCTTGGTTCACTCCAGATCTGACTGCCCTTGACCAGCACAAAAACATCCTGTGGCGTTCTGCATTAGCATCGAATATCCCCCGTGATATGCAACTTTTCAGGGAAGTTAGGAACCAATATACACAGGCAGTTAGGAAAGCAAAGGCTAGCTTTTTCAAACAGAAATTTGCATCCTGTAGCACAAACTCCAAAAAGTTCTGGGACACTGTAAAGTCCATGGAGAATAAGAGCACCTCCTCCCAGCTGCCCACTGCACTGAGGCTAGGAAACACTGTCACCACCGATAAATCCGCGATGAGTGAGAACTTCAATAAGCATCTTTCCACGGCTGGCCGTGCTTTCCACCTGGCTACCCCTACCCCGGTCAACAGCCCTGCACCCCCCACAGAAACTTGCGCAAGCCTCCCCCATTTCTCCTTCACCCAAATCCAGATAGCTGATGTTCTGAAAGAGCTGCAAAATCTGGACCCCTACAAATCAGCCGGGCTAGACAATCTGGACCCTCTCTTTCTAAAATGAGATTTTCTAAAATAGGGTTGCAACCCCTATTACTAGCCTGTTCAACCTCTCTTTCATATCGTCTGAGATCCCCAGAGATTAGAAAGCCGTATTCTCTTTGTTCTTGTTTCCTTATTAGGATGCCGGTGGGCGGAGTTGGGAGGGTCATCAGCTACATGGGAAACACCTGGGCCCCGCTGTGTCATATAATAAATACACCACTTTCCCATTCATGGAAGAGACTCTCTCCATGCAGACACCTTTATAGATTTTGTTGTGTTTCTTGGTGGCTTTTTGGTTGGTTTGCTTTGGCATCTTTCAACACCCTGCAATATCACATTTATGCATGCAAAACACTCACTTACACTACTGATTACTGATTACACACACCATTGTATATTGTACTTAGTTTAGTTTATTTAGTAAATATATGTTTTGTTACTCCTTATCTCCACATTGTCTCCCTTTTGTTACGGGCTTTGAGCCGGTTCGTAACACTATTCTGTATACTTCTGGCCCTTCTTTGGACACTGTGTTAACTAACCTCCAGATGAGCTTCAATGCCATACAACTCTCCTTCTGTGGCCTCCAACTGCTCTTAAATGCAAGTAAAACTAAATGCATGCTCTTCAACCGATCGCTGACCACACCTGCCAGCCCGTCCAGCATCACTACTCTGGACGATTCTGACTTAGAATATGTGGACAACTACAAATACCTAGGTGTCTGGTTAGACTGTAAACTCTCCTTCCAGACTCACATTAAGCATCTCCAATCCAAAATTAAATCTGGAATCGGCTTCCTAGTTCGCAACAAAGCATCCTTCACTCATGCTGCCAAACATACCCTCGTAAAACTGACTATATAAACCGATCCTCCGATGTCATTTACAAAATAGACTCCAACACTCTACTCAGCAAATTGGATTCAGTCTATCACAGTGCCATCCGTTCTGTCACCAAAGCCCCATATACTACCCACCACTGCGAACTGTATGCTCTCGTTGGCTGGCCCTGGCTTCATATTCGTAGCCAAACACACTGGCTCCAGGTCATCTATAAGTCTTTGCTAGGTAAAGCTCCGCCTTATCTCAGCTCACTGGCCACCATAGCAGCACCCACCCGTAGCACGCGCTCCAGCAGGTATATTTCACTGGTCACCACAGCAGCACCCACCCGTAGCACGCGCTCCAGCAGGTATATTTCACTGGTCACCCTAAAAAGCCAATTCCTCCTTCAGGCCGCCTTTCCTTCCAGTTCTCTGCTGCCAATGACTGGAACGAACTGCAAAAATCACTGAAGCTGGAGACTCATATCTCCCTCACTAGCTAAGCACCAGCGGTCAGAGCAGCTCACAGATCACTGCACCTGTAAATAGCCCATCCAACTACCTCATCTCCATAATGTTATTTATTTTTGCTTCTTTGCACCCCAGTATCTCTACTTGCACACTCATCTTCTGCACATCTATCACTCCAGTGTTGAATTGCTATATTGTAATTATATTGTAATTATTTCGCCAATATGGTCTATTTTTTGCCTGTATATATACTTTTTCTATTGTATTTTTGACTGTATGTTTGTTTATTCCATGTGTAACTCTGTTGTTGTTTGTGTCGCACTGCTTTGCTTTATCTTGGCCAGGTTGCAGTTGTAAATGAGAACTTGTTCTCATCTAGTCTACATGGTTAAATAAAGGTGAAATTAAAAAATGTAAAAAAATAGTCAAAAAGTCAAAGTCAAAAGGAGATTCAGTTCCTTTAAATCCATGATTCTCAATAATGATTAAATTCAGATCTTTCCCAAAAAAGGATAAATCCACAAAAAACGCAACCTCAGAGGGTCACCCATGTCGTCCAGTGCTGGTGGTCAAGATGGGAAGGTGCCTCTGGTCCACAGTTCCCGGGCTAGAGAGATGTCAGTTAGGAATAAATCATTAGGAACAAGAGTTGGTAACAGACTAACAGTCTACTTATAGTGAGTTGACCAGAAGTATTGCACAATAAAGGGAAATGAAGTGAAAACAGTCTACATTGTTATCACACTCCAACTTACCGTCCGTCCTACAATGTTGAATTCTCTTCTGTTTCCCCCTTTCCATTGTCGTACTTCACCGTGTCTTCTTTCAGCAGCACGGACCCCTCTGCAAGAAAACACAATAGGAGAACTCAACTAGAGAAATGGAACCATTCAGAATTCATGTGATTCAAGAATGCTGTAATAACAATGGCACTGATTCCTTCTCTGTTATCACTGTTTGTGACAGTTTAAGATGATGCCAGTCTTTCCCATCTATTTGAGACTGAGGTCTGTACATTTATCCTGACGCATACAGAGGGATTTGAGGTGAACTGTCCCTTTCTCATACACACCTCCATTTGCCTCTCCTTTTTCAGTGGCGTCAAGGTCGCCCCCTGGTGCAGCGCTGCCATTCATTGTAGTCTCATCATCGCCCCCTGAGGAAACACACAGAGAAGGTAAAACATGTACGACAGCCTCTCTACTGAACCACCAGTGTTTCCCAGACAGTGTTTTCTTAGACAGCAAGCCCTCCCACCACAATATGTTTTTTAAACCAGACTTGTTCTAACAATCCTCAACATATTTGATGGTAGAATTCCAGTGTAACACCACTTTCACCTCAATCTGTAACCAGGTTTCCATCCAACCTTTTTATGCGTACCGTGTACATTTACACCATCAACATTGATTACAGCAAACAGAGTAGAAGAGGTTCCTTGAATTTAAAATGTATTTTCCCTTTAAATTTGCATAAGGTTGAGAAAAAAATATTCTCAGTGGTGGGATTTACAGCTGTGCAATCTCACACACACACACACACACACACACACACACACACACATACACACACACACACACACACACACAAAGGTCCCTAATTGAATTAAAACAGATTTCTGGAGATGGCCATTAGTGGAACCGTAACCTCTGCAGAATCAAATAAAAGGAAAACATCAACTACAGCCTCTCTCCTACTGCATCAAACACTGCTTAAAGCAACAATATGTAACTTTTTGGGCGATCCAACCAAATCCACATAGAAATGTGAGTTATAGATCTTTCACTCCCATTGCAAGCAAGTATAAGAGGTAGTAGATCTGTTCTATGTGTGATAGTTCTATGCTTCCCATTTTGGTTTTCTACACCAGCTTCAAAAATATGAATATACAATATTTTTGGTTATGGAAAATATATTTTTCAGAGGTTTAGATGGTAAAATGATTCTACACAATGGCAGCTTGTTTTTTTCACATAAACTGAAATTAGGCAAACTACTAGAATTTGATCAACAAGGAAATGGAGTGATTTCTGTGTAGTACATCTTTAAAGAAGTTAAAGTCAGTGATGTAGTCCAGCCAGAACCAGGCAAGTCATCCAGTTCATTTAAGACTGTATAAACAGAAGTGAGGGGAAGAGAAGAGAGCTTTAGCATTCTCATACACAGACCACATTAGTATTTGTTGTGTTCACTTCTGGATGAGAATGAAAAGGAGGCTCAGTGAATTCCAGGTGAATGCCACTGTCTTCTTACCATCAGGCTTTGACTCATATTTAGGACTGTTTGACCTGCTGCTATGGAGAACAGAAGTTCAAACTTTCTCTAATCAGATAACTTGAAAGAAAAACTCCAATACTTATAATACACAGTATAATGTGTACTGAACCAAAAAAAATGCCTGTGATGCATTGCATAACCTGCTGTTTCTACACGGCAACGCACAGACATACACACGGGTACATACTCACAGATATATGCACACGCACAGAAACACTTACTGCTAACAGATATTTTATATGTCTTGTCAAGAAGTTTTCTGTTGAACTCCACAGAATAAACTCCACTGTCTGTTTTCTTCAAGCCACTGATTCTCAGCTCTCCAGTAGTCTGGTTCAGGGTTGTGCGGCCTTTGAAGACACCATAGATGGTCAGACGATCAAATTCATTTTCCCACTCTGCCACGTAGCTCTTCTCATGCTTCCATAGGACGCTTGTGATGGAGTCAGGCACTGTGGACTTGTCCGGCGTCAACACGAGCTCACCTCCCACTTTAAGATAAAGATCTGGAAAAGCAGACATTTCATACATGTATCAGAGTATCAATGTATCCAGGGTAGCACATTATGGTTAGGGTATAAATATGTAGTCCTAACCCTATTGGCATTGAAAGATACATTATTATCAACCTTTACTGTTTATATCTAGAATTCTGCTTGCTGGGTGTATCTGGTCTATGTAGTCTGAACACCGTGACTAGTATGTCCCCCCCCCCCCCCCCCCCCCACCACCACCGGAGCAGAAATGTATCTAGACTACACTACAGCTGACAATCTTTGGGTACACCCTGCCTCGGAGGCTGTCTACTATTATATCAAAAATGGCAAACTTATTGTTCAGGGAGAAATCCAAAACCAGTCTAATTGGATTGAATGGCGGTAGAGGCATAGATGATGCACTTCCTGATTTTACTGATGCAGGAAAATAAAAGTAAGGCATGAGATGTATCGGAAATTGTGTAATGAAATTATAGTCAACCTAAAATATTGTCATATAATTATAGATACAGCGTATAGGAAGAGGATGAACTTTAATGTCCCAAGGGGAAAATGGTCTGAGACACACAGTACTGCTGTATACAAAATAGACACTGTACATTACACACTCAACATAATACATACATTACACATTAGCCTTATCATACACTTCTCATACAGCTACAGGGAGGGATGTTGTCTCACACCCATATGGGTTTTATACAAATTGTATGTACTGTACACATAGTCATTAAGATTTACTGAATAAAAATAAAAATATAAACGTAACATGTAAAGTGTTGGTCCCATGTTTCATGAGCTGAAATAAAAGATCACAGAAATGTTCCATATGCTAAAAAGCTTATTTCTTGACTTTTTCAGCATTTTGTTACATTCGTCTTATTCTAAATTGGAATCAATCGTTCCCCCCCCCCCCCCCCCCCCCCCATCAATCTACAGACAATACCCCATAATGACCAAGCAAAAACAGGTTTGTTTAAATTTTTCGAAATGTACTAATAAATCAAAAATGTAAATATAACATTACATTAGTATTCACACCCTTTACTCAATACTTTGTTGAAGCACATTTGGCTGCGATTACAGCCTCGTGTCCTCTTGGGTATGACGCTACAAGCTTGGCACACTTGTATTTGGGGAGTTTCTCCCATTCCTCTCTGCAGATCCTCTCAAGCTCGGTCAGGTTGTATTGGGAGCATCGCTGCACAGCTATTTTCAGGACTCTCCAGAGATGCTCAATGCTCAAGTCCGGGCTCTGACTGGGCCACTCAAGGACGTTCAGAGACTTGTCCCGAAACCACTCCTGCGTTCTCTTTGCTGTGTGCTTAGGGTCGCTGTCCTGTTGGAAGGTTAACGTCTGCCCCATTCTGAGCGCTCTGGAGCAGGTTTTCATCAAGGATTTCTCTGTACTTTGCTCCGTTCATCTTTCCCTCGATCCTGACTAGTCTCCCAGTCCCTGCCACTGAAAAACATCCCCAAAGCACAATGCTGCCACCATTCTTCACCGTGGCCACTCTGGCCACTCTACCATAAAGGCCTGATTGGTGGAGTGCTGCGGAGATGGTTGTCCTTCTAAAAGCTTCTCCCATCTCCACAGAGGAACTCTGGGAGAATCGGGTTCTTGGTCACCTCCCTGACCAAGGCCCTTCTCCCCTGATTGCTCAGTTTGGCCGGGCGTCCAACTCTAGGAAGAGTCTTGCTGGTTCCAATTTTTTTCAATTTAAGAACGATGGAGGCTACTGTGTTCTTGGGGACCTTCAATGCTGCAGAAATGTTTTGGTACCCTTCCCCACATGTGTGCCTCGACACAATCCTGTCTTGGGGCTCTACGGGCAATTCCTTTGACCTCATGGCTTGGTTTTGGTTTTATATACACAGGTGTTTGCCTTTCCAAATCATGTCCAATCAATTTAATTTTCTACAGGTGGACTCCAATCAAGTTGTAGAAACATTTCAAGGATGATCCATGAAAACAGAGATGCACCTGAGCTCAATTTTGAGTCTCATAACAAAGGTTCTGAATACTTATATAAATAAAGGTATTTTTGTTTTTTATTTTTTATACATTTTCCAAAAAAATCAATAAACCTGTTCTCGTTTTGTCATTATTTGTATTGTGTGTAGATTGATGAGAAAAAATTAATTTAAACCATTTTAGAATAGAGCCTAAATTAGAATTTAGGCTTGTATTCTGAGAAATTAGGGAGTAAGACCACTCTGAGTGAGTGGACACTGGGAAGTCCCCAGACTTGTTTGCTGCGCACGACCGAGAGCGCGCCTTTCTGGTTTTTCTTTTATATTGACGAAGCTATTGTCCGGTTGAAATATGATTGATTATTATGACTAAAAACAACCTGAGGATTGATAATAAACATTGTTTGACATGTTTTTTTTTGTCTGCCTGTTGTGACTGCCTTTGAGCCATTGGCTTACTGAACAAAACATGCCAACAAAACGGAGGTTTTTGGATATAAAGAGGGACTTTATCGAACAAAACAAACATTTATTGTGTAACTGGGAGTCTTGTGAGTGCAACCATATGAAGATCATCAAAGGTAAGTTATACATTTTATTGCTATTTCTGACTAATCTACTTGCCTGGTAACTAACTGTATGTAATGTTTTGTGTGCTGGGCGCTGTCCTCAGATAATCGCATGGTATGCTTTCGCTGTAAAGCCTTTTTGAAATCTGACACAGCGGCTGGATTAACAAGAAGTTAAGCTTTATTTTCATGTATAACATATATTTTGAAGAATGTTAAATATTTGAATTGAGTATTTTTGAATTACGCGCTCTGCAATTTCACTGGATGTTGGCCAGGTGGGACGCTACCGTCCCACGTACCCTAGAGAGGTTAAACTTGATTTGTGTCTGTAATAAAGCCTTTTTGTATAGAAAAATTCATTCTGATTGGCTGGGCCTGGCTCCCCAGTGGGTGGGCCTGCCTATGCCCTCCCATGCCCACCCATGGCTGCGCCCCTACCCAGTCATGTGAATTGCATAGATAAGGGCCTACTGAATTTAATTGAATGATTTCCTTATATGAACTGAAACTCAGTAAAATCGTTGAAATTGTTGCATGTATATATTTTTTCAGTATATTTAGCTTTTAAGAATCAGTAAGTTACAGGAATCAACTCATGTGGGACAAATATGTCTTGAGTGTATTGTAACCGCCAGAGCACTCTGTTACCGGGTAAACGGTCCACTTAAGTTTCATACATACCTTCATCCCCCTGCCCCTTTTCAGCTTTATCTGCATTGCTTTTCCCTACACACACACACACACACACACACACACACACACACACACACACACACACACACACACACACACACACACACACACACACACACACACACACACACACACACACACACACGTGAGTAAAGGTCCCTAATTGAGTTAAAACAGATTTCTGGTGATGGCATTAGAGGAAAAGTAACCTCTGCAGAATCACACAGAAGGAAAACATCAACTACAGCCTCTCTCCTACGGCACCAAATGCTACTTAAAGAAGTTACTTCTGCTTTATAAAGTCTTAAATTAACTGGATTACTTGCCTTGTTCTGGCTGGACTCCATTGGTGCCTTTAGCTGAGAAGAAGAGAAGAGGAGAAAAGTTTAGTTTAGCATTCTCATACACAGATCACATTAGTATTTGTTGTGTTCACTTCTGGATGACAATGAAAAGGATGCTAAGTGGCAGAATTCCAGTCGAATGACACCGTCTTACCATCAAGTATCATTGACTTAAACAGCGACTTCATATTTAAAGTAATTAACAGAATTAAAATAAAATAGCAATCAATGTATGTTCTTGTGATATTCTGAGCTATGAAGATGAGCATCTATGCCTGTGGTTTGGTTGTTTCCATCCCTGGCTTTAACTGAAACAACCAAACCGGTACGGGTAGGCATAGTTGAGCTCCATGGTGCTGAATGGACAGCTCCTTGGTACAGGTAGGCATAGTTGAGCTCCATGGTGTTGAATGGACAGCACCTCTGTCTCGTAGACAGCTATATCATTCTACATACTTAATGAGGAGTGTGTGTGACGTTTGGTGTGGCGTTATTTTATGTTTTTAATTTGTACACTTGGTTTGTAAACCATCTGTCAATGATGGTTTTACAGTGGTGATGTGTTGGGACTGATCTTGTTGATCGTGTACATACCCACTACAAACGGACTAAATTATGAAAACGCTGCTGGCAGCGGAATCCGCAAAAAGTTTCTACTACAATGCAACTCAAACACGATGGATATCCAAATGGCCCATCTAATCCCTGATGTCTGCGAGAGGATTACAAACCCAAACGCAAATGTGGAAAACTCGGGGGAATCAGACACCACCTCTCTTACCCACCACTTTGCTGATCAATGCCCAGTCACTGAGGGGAAAGAGGATGAGTTGTCAACGACTCTGCGCTTCCAACACGAATACCGGGAGGCCTGTTTGTTGGGGTTTACTGAGACTTGTTTGGATGACAGAGTACCAGACAGGGAAGTGGCTTCACACTGGTCAGAGCGGACCGTGATCTGACCGTCACAGGGAAACATCACGGTGGGGGAGTCTGCCTGCTTGTCAGGGACCAGTGGTGTAAATCAATACTGGTAAGAGAGAGACTCCGTACCCCCGACATTGAACTGCTTCTGTGTCACTGTGACCCTACTATCTGCCCTGTGAGTTCCCCCAATTGTTTGTTACCATTGTGTACATTCAACCAAAAGCTAATGTAACAAAAGCATCAGAGATTATTCATAATCTGTCACAGAAACTGGAATCCATCTCCCCCGACGCACCCACATTTATTTTAGGGGATTTTAACAACTTTGTACTTTGCACTAGGTCCTGTTCACGTACCACCAGTATGTGAAATGTCACACTAGAAAAAATAAGACTCTTGATTTGTGCTCTGGGACAATAAATGCTTTCTCTGCCACCACCAGACCTCCCCTGGGGACATCAGACCATCTTCATGTCTACCTCTGTCCAACCTACTGAGGGAGAAACCTACAGTTAAAACTGTCCACATCTGGAACGACAATAGTGTCACTCGTCTCCAAGGGTGTTTTGACTGTACTACGTGGGAGGTACGAGGACAGCAGCTCTGATCTTGATGAACTCACAGTCAGTTGTGTAAAATCTTCCCTAACAATAAGCATTGCGTATCAAAACATCTAAAATCACTATGAGGAGGGTAATAGACAGGCTTTAAGAGACGTACAACATGAGATCAAAATACAGATACTGGTGGACAAGGAGGCATAAAGGAAAGGGTGGAGAGGACCCTCTCCTCAGGAAACTCAAGGGTGGCCTGGCAAGGGATTAAATCCATGGCAAGTGCCCTCCACATAGGCAGGGGAAAACCAATGCTGAGCTTGGGAGACATGAGGGCCAGAACATGGCTAATGAACTGGATGCTTTCTTTTCAAGATTTGAATCTGACGACCATATGTCGGAGCTAAAACAAATGGAAGCATCATTACGAATGTTTGAGAGGGTTGTTGTTAGACAGGCTGATGTTGTGAAGTTGTTCCTGGATGTAACTCCCACTAAAGCCCAGACAAAATAACTGGGCATGTGTTAAAGCACTGGGCTGAACAATTGGCTGGTATTTTTACATTTTACATTCCTCGGTCGAGCAGCTACACATCTAATCCCTCTGTGCTGAATGACTACCGCAATGTCGCCTTGACATCCTTAGTAATGAAATGATTTGAGAAAATTGTGAAAAGTCATTCTCCGCGCCACCGAGAAACTCCTCGACCCATTTCAGTTTGCCTATCAGCCCAGCAGAGGAGTTGATGATGCCATTCTTAATCTTCTCAACATAGTCTATAGACATCTAGAGGGTGCCAAATCCCCTGTCAGAGTTTTATTTGTTGACTCTTCTTCTGTTTTCAACACAATCCAGCCTTACATTCTGTCACAGAGACTCATTCGGGAATTCTCCTAAGATGGGGGGCTAATTTTGTGGCTGTTGGACTTCCTGAGCCAGAGGTCACAGCGGATCAAAGTAGGTCCCCACATGTGGGACATACGCACCATCAACAGAGACTCTCCTCAGGGATGTGTTTTGTCCCCACTAATTCCAATACTAATAGTTGTACTATAGTTGTACTATTGCATGATGACGAGGAACAACATGGCCCGGTCCTTTGTAGAGTGGTGTGATGAATCACACTTGGTCCTCAATACCAACAAGACCAAAGAGATGTTCATAGACTTCAGGAAGCGTATAACACCAACCTCTGCAACATCTTTCAGAGGTCAGAATATAGAGATTGTAGAGGAATACAAATATCATGGTGTCCTCTTGGACAATAAGCTTCAGTGGAGTAAATGTACAGACCTGATCTACAAAAAGAGTCAACAGAGACTGTACTTTCTCAAAAAGCTGGGATCTTTTAATGTTGACTTTACTATATACTGACAATGTATTGTTTGTTGATTTGGCAATGCCACTGTCAGCCAGAGAAATATGCTGAGAAGGATTATCACCACAACAAGCAAGGTACTTGGAGTCACACAGACAGTCCTGGATGAGATCCTTAAGGTCAGGGCCCTCCGCAAGGCACAAAATAATTTTGGACCCAAGCCACTTTAAACATGTACATGACACTGCAACAACATTTCCCCATGGGGACAATAATGTCAGTAAAGTAGGAACTGCAGGACTTTGTTCCAACTAGGCACCACACCAGACCAACTGAGCTAATTGATCAGTTCAGCGATTGCCTAAATTCAACACACCTGGTCTTCTAGGTCAGTTAAATCAAAAACATATTGTGCCTGCGACCCTCTAGGACCAGGGTTACCTACCCCTGCAGTAGATAAATACTGTAAGTTCTTAAAGACACAAAACCTGCAAAGGTCTTGAGACGTTCTGAAACAATCCACATCTCTAAAGTGGTAACAGTCATATCAAACAAAACAACATGGAAACAGTTGTCAGAACTGAAAACCTCCTGAATGACAACCATGGAGTAAATCAAACAGAGCAGAAGATTGCGAAATAATAGGTTTTTCAACAGTACAAACTAGCAAGGGGTGACAGTGACAATCTTTATCCACAGTGTTACCTCTATGGGTGACATTTTGCAGTGCAAAAATGCAAAGATGTCAAGATAAACCAAAACCAAGCAGGTTATTTCAAATACTCATCACAAGTACACCATTTACATTTAACATTTTCCTTGCAGATTCCAACTGCATCATTCACATTCAATATATGCTAGTCCACACACTGCTAACTTTAAACTCACATTAATAATCACCTTCTCATACTGTATGTAGACGTCACTAAAACATGTTCTTCAAATAAATGTCACCACTAATAATATGAGAAACACATTTCTGACAACATCACCACATATCTGCATGGTCAAAATATCCCTATAGAAGTACCATGTAAAAGGTGTGTTAGTGTTACTGCCTGTGTTTAGTGGGCTGATTGTTATTATTCTGATTCATGGAGTAATCTCTACAAGACTTCTCTCCAAAACGCTGTAAACTGTATCCGTGGCAACCCCAGAGTGAACCCCTGAAGCTCCAAGGTTGGTGACCTGAACATCCCCTACAGTGTGATAAACAGTATCCAGGGCAACAGTATTCTGATTGTTGCCTGCATCCCTATAAAGTTATACCATCCATCAACATTGTTTACTGTAAACAGAGTAGAATAGGTTCCTTGAATTTAGGAGGTATTTGCATAAGAGAAAACATGGAAATATTATGGGTTGTGGGATTACTGCTGTGGACTCTCTCTCTCTCTCTCTCTCTCTCTCTCTCTCTCTCTCTCTCTCTCTCTCACACACACACATAGATTAAAAGTTTTCTGGAATGGGACAAATACAACACTACTGTCTTGTGGTGTGAGGAAGCATGTGTGTAGTGCATGGAAGGTTGTGAATATAGTACAGTACATGAATAATGTTGTGTTTGTATTACTTTGGGGACCCTGTCAGCAGGTTGCATATGGATCAGAGTCAAGTTAAGGTAAGTAACACTTACCACAAATTCTACCATAAATTCCACCACAATACATTCTCAAAAAGTCGATCCAGGTGTCTTGGGGATATTCTGAAATGAAATAGAAACTCAAAAATGTAAGACAATAACATGTTCATTCAAATAGTTCTTTGTTTTCACTGGAATCCAAATGTTCTGTGAAGTAGTGAGTATGAATAATTGAGACAGGAAGAGACAGAATCATCCTACCTGTCTTTTTCTTCCACACCAAAAATCCTGAGGAGTACAAATATACACATTTTATTTTCCATGTTGACCCATGGTTCAGTAGCTTATGTGTCATGTTTAACAGAGTGAGAAATAACCCCTCTTAAAGTACAAGTCTGTGTATTAACCATTCTGTCAGCTGTTGAGTGTGACTTCACCCACATTTACATGCTTAAGCTGCAATAAGGAGACATCATTTCTGAGAGCATGCGTACAGTACCTGCACCAGGCCGACTTCAATGTGAAAGTAACCAGTGCATAAAACAGCCGACGACGAATGCAAACTATGATAGATAAATACTACACATGCATTGAAATAAAAGCCATACATCAAATGACATACTAAGGCCTACAATCGACAAGGACGCATGAAGACCTAAACGAATTTCGAAAATCACTAAATCTACACATGCTTTTTTAAGGGAACCTAAGGCTACGTCCGTGACTCAGCACTGCATAGTGGAGCTCCGTGGCGTGGTGCTGAATGGACAGTGCCTCTGTACAGGTAGGCATTGTGGAGCTCCGTGGCGTGGTGCTGAATGGACAGCTCCTCGGTACAGGTAGGCATAGTGGAGCTCCGTGGCATGGTGCTGAATGGACAGCGCCTCTGTCTAGTCGACAGCTATATCATGATTTAGTTTGTGGGCAGTTAGAAATTTTTTGGGCATGATTAGGTAGCCTACAATGCGCATATGAAAATAATAACTGACACGCAGAACTTTAGAAATGGTAGGAATAACTGTAAATTGGCACTCCAGATGAAAAAGGTTGCCGACCCCCTAGACTATAGCCATCCTTGTGGAACGGAGCACACAGTGTAGATCTATAATGACCTCCCACCAACAGTCTTTGTAGAAAGTGGGAAGAGCACAAGACAATGTTGGTGGGAACTCATGATAGTGTCTTCAACGACAAAGGAGAAGAGAACACGAACAGACTAAAAACCATAAGTAGCCTAGCTTATATAAAACAAACAGGACATTTATTTTGGGGAAGTTGTTCAGTTGTGTTTATTTTTATGACAACACATGAAACCAAAATGGCACTAACCTCCTGGGCCAATTAGGCTACAGCTATCACAACCTATATTTTAATAGCAAAAAAATAGCTTTTGGTTTTGAATGGTCACCAAAAAGGAGGACTCCACCACCTCCCAATTCCCTGGCTATCAGATTACATGGTTTACAAGGCCGAGTTCAAATCCTGACATCAAATTCAAAGCAATCGGTGACCAGCCTAAACTGCTGACCGGCAAAACAAACTGTCACTCTCTGTTCTCTACTTTCTAAAAGTGAAAGAAAAGGCACCATGCTGGCAGCTGCTCTCCGAGCCATGCCAATGATTTTTGTCTACTTTAAATGATTGTTCTTGAGTGACTGCTAGATCCTGCTATACCCAATGGAAACCCCCAGGGTTAGGGGTAACTGATTACATGTAACCTACCCAACCAGGGAAACACCACAATTCTTATGGTAAAGCCAAACACAGCTAAAATGAACAATCCTTTTATGGACCTGCAGATAGGCCTTATGCACCGTCACATATTACAGTTATAGTGGATGGTTGATATGGTATCGAACATGTAGCATACTTGTGCGACTAGGGGAGAATATCAAAGGCATACTCCTTGCATCCTCTTTCCTACTTCTCAAAACCCATTGGATGAGAAAGACAGAGGTCCCTCCCCTCTGACCTTCTCCTCCAATAGGTTTTGAGAAGGAAGCGAGGAGAGAGGATGCAAGGAGTAAATAATTCAGATTCTACCCATGACTTATTATTAGCAGTTTTCTAACATGATGTTTTATTGATTTGTGATGTACTTCAAGCGCGCCGCGATGGTGGGAAGTATTTCCATAAAGTTCAGCTTTCCCCAACTTTGGTTCCGCCCTGTTCACAACCCTCGTCCATGCTACCAACTGTCCCCCACACACTTTGCTTCTCTTCCACTGGAAATAAATGGCTTTCCGTGGTTTCATCACCCATGTCGTCTTCAGAGAGGCACTGTGAGCCTTTTCTTTAAAGTCATGTTTGTAGTTTGTTTGTAACAACAGTTGTATAGTATGTTGACTGTGGCTATGTCTTCATATGTTTAGGTTAACACAGTAATTACCATTCCTTTAAATGATTAATTCAGGTTAGACTAATCCATACTGTGCGGGGTCCAAATTGGTGCCTCCCTGTGACACATTATGAAGACTGTTCCCTACAGCAGGTGGTGCATCTAACCCCTTGTCTTGACTGTAACAGTAGCCTGAACAGTACTGTAATAACAGGTATCCCCTTCAGGGGGTATAGCTCACTGTTGTTGGTGCTGTTATGTCAATCTGTGATTCACAACTATGTACATGTACAGTGATCTGTTACTATAGATGTGCTGCTCTTACCTATTATGACAGCAAACGCTACAATGGCAACGACAACCAAAGCAACAACAGCACCGATACTGGAATGCTCTGAAATGAAAACACATTTTGTATTGATACTTTTGACAGGAGTTGATCAGGAACTCAACATTTTGCCACACTTAAAATGTCCTACAACACTAGCAGTGTTACTAACATATCAATACATAAGACTGTAACACACTTGAGTGTCCACTCACCTGGACCAAACACCTCTCCAACTGGCTCACTGACATTCGAACTAACAGCATTACTCAGCTTGCAGGTGTACTTGATTCCATTGGTTGATTCAGAGACACTTAGCTGTTTGTCTAAGACCTTGGACACCCTCTCTCCCTCTTCCCAGCTGTAGGTGACTGGTTCAGCATCAGTGGTGTCACCCTCACAGGTCAGAGTGCAGGAGGTTTTGTCTGGGTTACAGGAAGAAGTGATGGTGGGTTTGGGGACTGCCTCTGTAAATAGAGGAAAGAAACAGGAATCATTTGGGAAAAAGCTTGTGAGGCACTGCAATACATAACCTGCTGTTTCTACACGGCTGCAACACGACTGTTGCGTTATATAGACTGCTGTGCTATATAGACTGTTGTCTGTTGTGTTATAGACTGTTGTGTTATATAGACTGTTGTGTTATATAGACTGTTGTGTTATATAGGCTGTTGTGTTATAGACTGTTGTGTGTTGTGTTATAGACTGTTGTGTTATATAGACAGTTGTGTTATATAGACTGTTGTGTTATATAGACAGTTGTGTTATATAGACTGTTGTTATATAGACTGTTGTGTTATAGACTGTTGTGTGTTGTGTTATAGACTGTTATGTTATATAGACTGTTGTGTTATAGACTGTTGTGTGTTGTGTTATAGACTGTTGTGTTATATAGACAGTTGTGTTATATAGACTGTTGTGTTATAGACTGTTGTGTTATATAGACTGTTGTGTTATATAGACTGTTGTGTTATATAGACTGTTGTGTTATATAGACAGTTGTGTTATATAGACTGTTGTTATATAGACTGTTGTGTGTTGTGTTATAGACTGTTGTTATATAGACTTGTCTGTTATGCTAGACTGTTGTGTTATAGACTGTTGTGTTATATAGACTGTTGTGTTATATAGACTGTTGTGTTATAGACTGTTGTGTTATATAGACTGTTGTGTTATATAGACTGTTGTGTTATAGACTGTTGTGTTATATAGACTGGGTTACAGGAAGAAGTGATTGTGGGTTTGGGGACTGCCTCTGTAAAGAGGAAAGAAACAGGAATCAATTAGGAAAATGCTTGTGATGCACTGAAATACATAACCTGCTGTTTCTACACACACACACATACACAGACACACACACACATACACAGAAACACTTACTGATAACAGATAATGTATATGTCTTGTGAAGCAGTTTGCTGTTGAACTCCACAGAATAAACTCCACTGTCTGTTTTCTCCAATCCACTGATTCTCAGCTCTCCAGTAGTATTGTCCAGGGTTGTGTGGTTTTTGAAGGCACCATAGATATCCAGACCACCAAAATCCTTGTCCCACTCTGCCACCTTGTTCTTCCCATGCTTCCATATGATGCTTATGATGGAGTCAGGCACTGTGGACTTGTCCGGCGTCAACACGAGCTCACCTCCCACTTTAAGATAAAGATCTGGAAAGCAGACATTTCATACATGTATCAGAGTATCAATGTATCCAGGGTAACACATTATGGTTAGGGTATAGATATGTAGTCCTAACCATATTGGCATTGAACTGACATTATTATCAACCTTTACTTTTTATGTATAGAATTCTGTTTGCTGATGTGTATCTGGTCTATGTAGTCTGACCACTTTGACTAGTATGTCCCCCCCCACCACCACCACTGGAGCAGAAATGTATCTAGACTACACCACAGATTAAAGTCTTTGTCTATACCCTGTCCACTATTATATCACTAGCTAGGTTTCCATCCAATCTGCGACTGATTTTCATGCTATTATTCTAAAATCTGCATAAAACAATAATCACATTTCCCCTCAGAGATATGTTTCCATCAGACTGACTTTTTGATGATAAAAGTCTGAGTGATGAGGTAGTATACATAGCCCTCCACACCTCTCTGATTCAGAGGGGTTGGGTTAAATGCGGAAGACACATTTCAGTTGAATACATTCAGTTGTACAACTGACTAGGTATCCACATTCCCTTTCACTTTACAGATAAATTCCCATGTACCAAATGAAAAATACATGTTTAAATGGGTGCCAAAGCATTTTCAACTATACTGATGGTTTGTCACAAACTGCTACATTATATAGACTGTTGTGTTATATACTGTTGTGTTATATAGACTGCTGTGTTATATAGACTGTTGTGTTATATAGACTGTTGTGTTATATAGACTGTTGTGTTATATAGACTGTTGTGCGTTATACAGACTGTTGTGCGTTATACAGACTGTTGTGCGTTATACAGACTGTTGCGGTATATAGACTGTTGCGGTATATAGACTGTTGCGGTATAAAGATTGCTGTCTGTTGTGTTATATAGACTGCTGTGTTATATAGACTGCTGTGTTATATAGACTGTTGTGTTATATAGACTGCTGTGTTATATAGACTGCTGTGTTATATAGACTGCTGTGTTATATAGACTGTTGTGTTATATAGACTGCTGTGTTATATAGACTGCTGTGTTATATAGACTGTTGTGTTATATAGACTGTTGTGTTATATAGACTGTTGTGTTATATAGACTGTTGTGTTATATAGACTGCTGTGTTATATAGACTGCTGTGTTATATAGACTGCTGTGTTATATAGACTGCTGTGTTATATAGACTGTTGAGTTATATAGACTGTTGTGTTATATAGACTGTTGTGTTATATAGACTGCTGTGTTATATAGACTGCTGTGTTATATAGACTGTTGTGTTATATAGACTGTTGTGTTATATAGACTGCTGTGTTATATAGACTGTTGTGTTATATAGACTGCTGTGTTATATAGACTGTTGAGTTATATAGACTGTTGTGTTATATAGACTGTTGTGTTATATAGACTGCTGTGTTATATAGACTGCTGTGTTATATAGACTGCTGTGTTATATAGACTGCTGTACGTTATATATTTTTTTTTATTTCAGCTATTTAACCAGGTAGGCCAGTTGAAAACAAGTTCCATTTACAACTTCGACCTGGCCAAGATAAAGCAAAGCAGTGTGAAAAAAATCAACAACACAGAGTTACACATAGGATAAACAAACGTACAGTCAATAACACAATAGAACAATCTGTATACAGTGTGTGAAAATTAAGTAAGGAGGTAAGGCAATAAATAGGCCAATAGTGGCGAATTAATTACAATTGAGAAATTTACACTGGAGTGATATATGTGCAGATGAGGATGTGCAAGTAGAAATACTGGTGTGCAAAAGAGCAGAAAAACAAAAACAAATATGGGGATGAGGTAGGTAGTTGGTTGGATGGGCTATTTACAGATGTGCTGTGTACAGCTGCAGCGATCAGTAAGCTGCTCTAACAGCTGACGCTTAAAGTTAGTGAGGGAGATATAAGTCTCCAACTTCAGTGATTTTTGCAATTCATTCCAGTCATAGGCAGCAGAGAACTGGAAGGAGAGGCGGCCAAAGTAGGTGTTGGCTTTGGGGGTGACCAGTGAAATATACCTGCTGGAGTGCGTGCTACGGGTGGGTGCTGCTATGGTGACCAGTGAGCTGAGATAAGGTGGAGCTTTACCTAGCAAAGACTTATAGATGACCTGGAGCCAATGTGTTTGGCAACGAATATGTAGCGAGGACCAGTCAACGAGAGCATACAGGTCGCAGTGGTGGGTAGCATATGGGGCTTTGGTGACAAAACGGATGGCACTGTGATAGACTGCAACCAATTTGCTGAGTAGAGTGTTGGAGGCTATTTTGTAAATGACATCGCCAAAGTGAAGGATCGGTAGGATAGTCAGTTTTACGGGGGTATGTTTGGCAGCATGAGTGAAGGAGGCTTTGTTGCGAAATAGGAAGCCGATTCCAGATTTAACTTTGGATTGGAGATGCTTAATGTGAGTCTGGAAGGAGAGTTTACAGTCTAGCCAGACCCCTAGGTATTTATAGTTGTCCACATATTCTAAGTCAGAACCGTCCAGAGTAGTGATGCTAGTCGGGTGGTCGGGTGCGGGCAGCAATCGGTTGAAGAGCATGCATTTCATTTTACTTGCATTTAAGAGCAGTTGGAGGCCACGGAAGGAGTGTTGTATGGATTTGAAGCTCGTTTGGAGGTTTGTTAACAGTGTCCAAAGAAGGGCCAGATGTATACAGAATGGTGTCGTCTGCGTAGAGGTGGATCAGGGAATCACCCGCAGCAAGAGCGACATCATTGATATATACAGAGAAAAGAGTTGGCTGCGGGGGGTGCAGAGCTGTTGACCGGGGTTGAGGTAGCCAGGTGGAAAGCATGGCCAGCCGTAGAGAAATGCTTATTGAAATTCTCGATTATTGTGGATTTATCAGTGGTGACAGTGTTTCCTAGTCTCAGTGCAGTGGGCAGCTGGGAGGAGGTGCTCTTATTCTCCATGGACTTTACAGTGTCCCAAAACCTTTTGGAATTAGTGCTACAGGATGCAGATCTCTGTTACAGGCTGCTGTGCTTTATAGACTGCTATGTTATATAGACATTTGTCTGTTATATAGACAGCGGTGCTATATAGCCTGCTGCGTTATATAGACTGTTGTGTTATATAGACTGTTGTGTGTTATACAGACTGTTGTGTTATATAGACTGTTGTGTTATATAGACTGTTGTGTTATATAGACTGTTGTGCGTTATATAGACTCTTGTGTTATATAGACTGTTGTGTTATATACTGTTGTGCTATATAGACTGTTGTGCGTTATATAGACTGTTGTGTTATATAGACTGTTGTGCGTTATATAGACTGTTGTGTTATATAGACTGTTGTGTTATATAGACTGTTGTGCGTTATATAGACTGTTGTGTTATATACTGTTGTGCTATATAGACTGTTGTGCGTTTTATAGACTGTTGTGCGTTATATAGACGGTTGCGCTATATAGACTGTTGTGTGTTATATAAACTGTATTATATAGACTGTTGTGTGTTATACATACTGTTGTGTTATATAGACTGTTGTGTTATATAGACTGTTGTGCGTTATATAGACTGTTGCGCTATATAGACTTGTGTTATATAGACTGTTGTGTGTTATGTAAACTGTATTATATAGACTGTTGTGCGTTATATAGACTGCTGTGTGTTATATAGACTATATTATATAGACTGTTGTGTTATAGAGACTGCAGTGTTATATAGACTGTTGTGCACTACATAGACTGTTGTCTGTTGTGTTATATAGAGTAGACTGCTGTGTTAAATAGACTGCTGCATTATATAGACTGCTGTGTTATATTGACTGTTGCATTATATAGACTGGTGCGTTATATAGACTGTATTATAGACTGTTGTGTTACATAGTAAATGTGCCCAATCTGGTCTTGGCACATGCGCTCTAGCCAACAGCTACAGTGGGGGTAAACTATCTACATTATGACATTATTATGGATGAGAGCAATTATTATTTTTATTTGTCAAATGGCCACAAAGCATCGATCGTCGTGTCACCAAAATAAGAATGTCAATATTTAATGGAAAGGAGCATCAAACTCATAACCTTGCACTTTCACCACCCTGTGAAGTTCATCATCATTTATTTCATCTGTAGTCTAATAAACTGCATACAGTACCTTCCCGAGTCACAGTGGGAGGACCACACAGCATATCATCTCATGGCCCACCTACCTCCCATTGGGAAGCCGAAGACTAGCACTGTGCTGAGGTTGAACTGTTTCGCAATGGTTGGGGCGAGAGCATCACATGACTCCAAGTTTACTTCGATGTGAGCGAAACAGCGCCCCTCTGTCTCTGTATGTGTAGATCATGTATCTGATTCTGTCTGGACAAAAGGAGTATGACATGTCATACTTTTTCTGGCCAGACAGTATCAGATACATGGGCTACATATAGTAAGACAGAGGGGCGCTGTTTCCCTTGCTAGTTTCAGCAGGGAGGAAGAGGCTAAGCGAGAGGGTCCACTCTCACCAAAATCTGTCCTGAATAAGCCCGCAGTCTCCGGACAATTCTTGCACATTCATTGTTACATTGTGTGAATTGTTTGCCCTTTTGATTTTGATCAATACCCCATGTAAAGGGAAAGGGGATACCTAGTCAGTTGCACAACTGAATTTATTCTACTGAAATGTATCTTCTGCATTTAACCCAATCCCTCTAAATAACGTATTTCTGTTTTTAATTTGTAACCTGTTTTCAGTTTGTCATTATGGGGTATTGTGTGCAGATTGATGAGGAACATTTTTTATTTAATGCATTTAACAATAAATCTGTAACGTAACAAAATGTGTAAAAAGAGGTCGGAATACTTTCTGAATGCACTGTATGTAACCAGTAGGCCTAAATCCACCATTCATCACTGTCATTTGGTTACATGAATTACTGTTAATGCAAGCATTCCATTCATTTACCGTCATCATTTTTGGACTGGAAACATTGTTTGCAGAGTTCACAACCTACTACACTTGTGAGAAACAAATGTAGGTTAATTTAATAACCGTCATTTAGGAGTTGTACATTTTTTTATTGTCTTTTGTTTTCAGTGCTCCATGTGAGCAATGAGCATGTGTAGTTTCTCTGTCCTGATAATGTGGAGGGAGCGTGCGTGCAGAACTAACCAGTTGAATGGGCCTTTGATATCCATAGGTGGACACGGCTTGCGCGTTCACATTTTTTTTACAAGGTGTTATAGTGAAGCTCATAGGCAGCTCGTGGGTTTCAAGTTTGGGGAAGCTTACAACTTATCTTACCGTTTCTACCTATCTGCATGAAAGTTTAAGCACGGCTGGCCCTTAAATGTACACGGAGAGCTAACATTAATGATATGCATGTCAATCTCTCATGGCTGAAAGTGGAGGAGATTGACTTCATCAATGCTTGTTTTTGTAAGAAGTGTTGACAATCTGAATGCACTGAGCTGTCTGTTTAAACTACTAGCTCACAGCTCAGACACCCATGCATACCCCACAAGACATGCCACCAGAGGTCTCTTCACAATCCCCTAATCCAGAACAGACTATGGGAGGCGCACAGTACTACATAGAGCCATGACTACATGGAACTCTATTCCACATCAGGTAACTGATGCAAGTAGTAGAATCAGATTATAAAAACCAGATAAAAATACACCTTATGGAACAGCAGGTACTGTGAAGAGACACACACACAGGTAGACACACACATACACACACAAATGTTAGCACACACACTCTACACAGATGTACATTGTAATATTGTTGTATGGTGGTATTATACATGTTGTATTGTAGATGTGTAGTGGTGTAATAATGTCATATGATGTACTGTTTTATCTTTGTTTTGTGTGTAATGTAAGTACACTTAATGTGTTTGGACCCCAGGAAGAGTAGCTGCTGCCTTGGCATCCCAAATACTTTAGGGGAAGCCAGCCTCCTTTATCTGGCCTCTGGATCTGATGCGGTCTGGACAGAAATAGTATAACATGCCATACTCTTTTGGTCCAGACAGAATCAGATACATTGTCTACACATACAGAGACAGAGGAGCACTGTTTCGCTCGCTCGGGTTCTTTATCTGAGATTGATGGGTCTTACTGTCGGAGTGCGTCTCAGTCAAATAAATGATCAATATTTCTATATTTTATTTGGATGGGCCCCCCTAAGGCTCGCCCATAACGCAGGGCCTGCCATGATCACGCAGACCCGTCTGTAGGTTTTAGCCTTGGTTAGGCCAGGATTCAACATCTGATCACTTCCTGAAGTTGGCTCTGTGTGTAGCTAAACGGAATATGAAGGGTGCGGTCCGTAACGTAACCCACACAGACGTCGTTTAAAACCATTATTCAATAGGAAGAGTGTGTTTAGGCCATCACTCCATAATGTCGTTTATGATTTCAGATTGCCATGTTCCTTATTTTCTTTGATATGAATCCCACTCGGCGGCTGCAGCGCGGTGTTCACAAGGCACGTTTAGTATGTGATGTTGTAGGCTAGGCCATACAACTAGCACACAATAGCAAACAAGTAGCCTAACAAATATTAGGTAGGCCAAACTCTACGTTTGGTTCAGTCGGTTCAACTTACCTTCGGAGACCACCGTTCGCACCAGATAAAACCAGAAGCACAATCGGATAAGCTTAAGTTTGGACATCTTTGTTAGTTCGTTCGTTTATTTCTATAGTAAATAAAAGTAAGTTCAAATGAGATATGCTAAAACACTATGTGGTTCATAGCCTTGCCTACCGAGGCTGTGAAAGTGAAAGTAAAATGTGGATTTTAGTTCCTCCCTCTGCCTTCCTCTGAAGTCATGACCACTTGGTTGAAAATAACGTTCCATTTGATTTGTAAATCATGTTTAATAGCTGAAATACAATCACACTGTATACCAACACATTGTATTATGTTGATATGCTATAATAACTTTTGTATGCTATAATAACGTCTGGAATAATCCTTGCCCATACATACCTGGTCTCTGGCGCCTCCCTGTGTGTATAATTGGCTACAATGTACAGAATTATATATATCATTTAGAATTGATAGGATCACTGTGCTATAATGTAACCAAAGTTGGTAATATTGTAATATTCAAAGGTAACTTAATAACTATAGTTCATTTAATTTTCCTCCTGTCCACTGAGCCTACTGTATGAGGCATGCACACTAAAACAGTCACACAATGAAATATTTTCTTATGAAATAATACATTTGCCATCTTGTTGCATGGATCAAGATTTAATTATAATTCACATTATTCAGAGTTCATAAAAATCATAGTAGCCTAGGCTAAACATGACAGCACATACAGGATAATTACATGATACATAATAACCCAAAATAGATAGAAAAGGAGAGATGAGTTTACTGGAGAGAAACAAACCTTCCCTGTACAGAATCTAAATATTTATCAAACAAACTATATATTCAACAAGTGCTTTTCAACTGGTTTCTTCTAGTACAGAGGCTGTAGCTGTACTGGTCTGGTCTCTGTTGGTACAGAGGATTTAGCTATACTTCCCTGTGAAGTAGACAGGGTATCTGAGCTACTCTCTATTAATGTACAAATTGTATCTGAGCTCATGTCTACTGCTCTGGAAGGTGCACCTGAATTGTAGTTTACTGGAGTAGATATTGTACCTACATGCTGTGGCTCTGAGACCAGCTGACAATCCTGGACTGCTTCTATCAGGAGTGTCTGTACTTTCAGACACTGAGTTAGTGGGTCTCCCCAGACCTGATAGGCCAGGTGTTCCTCCCTCTCTGTCCACCTGACCACTGCTCCTCTGGGTTTCCATTGTCTTCACTACGCTTACTTGTTCTACACCCATCTGATAGCCATGATATTGTCTTATAGATCAGGGTAATCATTGGGTCTTGATGTATGGGAATTCAGGATGGGGGTGTTTGTTTGGGAGGAGTTAGTTTCTTTCACCTCTATCTCTGACGCTCCATATTTGTTCTTTCTCTGAGGGGTTGGTGGAGACCTCTGACCGTCAGTCTGGCTGTTGAGTGTGGCTCTGCTGGATTCCTCCTCTTCCTTCCCTTCATCCTGTGTTCTCTTCCTTCCCCTCTCCATCTCTTCTACCCTCTCCCTCCCCCTCTCCATCTCGTCTTCCCTCGTTCTCTTCATCTCCCCCTGTCTCTGCATCATAATCTCAGACCATTGCCTTACGTGACTCCTGATCAGATCCATTCCCATAATCCTCTGTCCCCCACAGTGTATCCTGATTGTGCTTCAGGCTGTATCCATCTCTGGTATCCATCTCTGGGCTTTGGAGGGGGTCAGATGAGACAGTGACATAGACTCCTCCCCTCCCTTACTCTCTTCCTTCACTTCCCGCTCTCTTTCCATTATTCCTTAGTCAGTGTCCTCACTTGAGATCTATGCTGGAAGGCATTGGAATTCCGGCCCTGATTCTGATCATTTTGTTTGAGGTGGCTGTTACTCACAATATCACCTGTGTTATCAGTAGATCCTGCCTCATCTAGTAACGGCTTCTTCTCTTCCTCACTCTCTCTGGTTATCACAGCCTTGCTGGTGTGGGTAATCTGGTTATACTTAACAAAAAAGGGGTAAATGGGAAAGGGGGATACCTAGTCAGTTGTACAACTGAATACATTCAACTGAAATGTGTCTTCCGCATTTAATCGACATCCACATGTTCGGCGTCCGGGGAACAGTGGGTAAGCTGCCTTGCTCAGGGGCAGAACGACATAAGGCCCAAGGAGGTGTGGTATATGGCTAGTATACCATGACTATGGACTGTTCTTATGCACGACGCAACGCAAACCCGAGGTTAATTATTTCTATTATAAACTGGTTACCAATGTAATTAGAGCAGTAAAAATAATTGTTTTTTCATACCCGAAAATGCGTGTGTGAGCAAGGAGGCCTTACAAACCTGACTCAGTCCACCAGCTCTGTCAGGAGGAATGGGCCAAAATTCACCCAACATATTGTGGAAAGCTTGTGGAAGGCTACCCGAAAGCTTTGACCCAAGTTAAACAATTTAAAGACAATGCTACCAAATACTAATTGAGTGTATGTAAACTTCTGACCGTTGGGAATGTGATGAAAGAAATAAAAGCTTAAATAAATAATTCTCGCTACTATTATTCTGACATTTCACATTCTCGAAATAAAGTGGTGATCCTAACTGACCTAAGACAGGGAATTTTTACTAAGATTAAATGTCAGGAATTGTGAAAAACTGAGTTTAAATGTAAACTTCCGACTTCAACTGTACATATTAACCACAATAACAGTTGTCAGTTTACATGTATGTGGGAATTATGCGATGTGTGGTTTATGTATAGCCCTAAAAATAAACTGATGCCAAAATAAAGGGGAGAAGTGTGGGTTACCACGTACAATTTCAGCTGTTAAAATCTCTCTCCTTGCCAATACAATAGACCAATAATATGTTATCATTGGGGGGTAGAGGTAGAAACCCCAAGGGTTGGGGAGTAACTGACTACATGTAACCTACCCAACCCTGGAAACACCTGGTAGAAACCCCAAGGGTTGGGGAGTAACTGATTACATGTAAGCTACCCAACCCTGGAAACTCCCTACTTCTTATGGTAAAGCCACACACACACACAGCAAAAAGTTACCATAATGTTATGGGCCTGCAAATAGGCCTGCAGTCTCATATTCTAGTTATGGGGTGCGGTCGATACTGAAAACGTAACTTACTTGTGCGAACATGGCTTATTATTTACTATCAGTTTTGTAACATTATGTTTTATTGACTTGTGATATCCTTGTTTGTAATCAGTACACATAACAGACCAGTATCTTGTAATAAACACGAGTGCATCTTTAAAATAAAAGTTTCACGCCACCCAGACAACAGCCGTGCAACAGAATAACCTACTTGATGAAACTGCGCAGAGTATCGATTCCGTGAAAAAGACGCTCAAAAGTGAGCCTTTTCTTAGAAGTAATTTTGTTGGTTTGTTTGCAGCTACAGACAAAACAGTCGCGTAGTATGTTGACTCACTCTGGCTGTCTTTAGCCTGCCTACCTAGCAGACATGACATGATGTAAAAGTGAATGTAAAACTTAAACTTGCCTGTTGAGCCACTCGATTGCAAACAATATGTTGGATTTAAAATCAAATCAAATTTTATTGGTCACATGTGTTTAGCAGATGTTATTGCGGGTGTATTACAGTGCAGTAATATCTAACAAGTAATGTCTAACAATTTCACAACATATACTAATACACACAAATCTAAGAAAAGGAACGTAATTAGAATATATAAATGGATGAGCAATGTCAGAGCGGCATAGACTAAGATAAAGTAGAATAATATAGAATACAGTATATACATAAGAGATGAGTAATGCAAGATATGTAAACATTATTAAAGTGACTAGAGTTCCATTTATTAAAGTGGCCAGTGGTTACAAGTCTATGAATATAGGCAGCATCCTCTATGTGCTAGCGATGGCTATTTGATGTGCCTGTACCGACCTCGTCTTCTGGATGATAGCGGGGTGATCAGGCAGTGGCTCGGGTGGTTGAGGTCCTTGATGATCTTTTTGTCTGTCCTGTGACATCAGGTGCTGTTTGTGTCCTGGAGGGCAGGTAGTTTGCCCCCGGTGATACGTGGTGCGGTCCGCTCAACCCTCTGGAGAGCCCTGCGGTGGCGGGCGGTGCAGTTGCCGTACCGAGTGGTGATAAGCCTGACAGGAAAGTCTCAGTTGTGCATCTGTAAAAGTTTGTGAGGGTTTTAGGTGCCAAGCCAAATTTCTTCAGCCTCCTGAGGTTGAAGAGGCACTGTTGCACCTTCTTCACCACGCTGTCTGTGTGGGTAGACCATTTCAGTTTGTCAGTGATGTGTACGCTGAGAAGCTTTCCACCTTCTCTACGGCAGTCCCATCGATGTGGATAAGGGGTGCTCCCTCTGCTGTTTCCTGAAGTCCACGATCATCTCATTTGTTTTGGTGACGCTTAGTGAGATGTTATTTTCCTGGCACCAGACTCCCAGAGCCTTCACCTCCTCTCTGTAGGCAGTCTCGTCATTGTTGGTAATCAAGCCCACTACTGTTGTGTCATCTGCAAACTTGATGACTGAGTTGGAGGCGTGCATGGCCACGCAGTCATGGGTGAACAGGGAGTACAGAGGGGCGGAGCACGTACCCTTGTGGGGCCCCATGTTGAGGATCAGCCAAGTGGAGGGGTTGTTTCCTACCTTCACCACCTGGGGGCAGCCCGTCAGGAAGTCCAGGACCCAGTTGCACAGGGCGGGGTTCAGAACCAGGGCCTCAACCTTAATGATGAGCTTGGAGGGTACTATGGTGTTGAATGCTGAGATATAGTCAATGAACAGAATTCTTACATAGTTATTCCTTTTGTGTAGATGGGATAGGGCAGTGTGCAGTGTGATGGCAATTGCATCGTCTGTGGATCTATTGTGGCGATAAGCAAATTGAAGTGGGTCTAGGGTGACAGGTAAAGTGGAGGTGATATGATCCTTGACTAGTGTCTCAAAGCACTTCATGATGACAGAAGTCATTTAGTTCAGTTAACTTCACTTTCTTGGGTACAGGAACAATGGTGGCCATCCTGAAGCATGTAGGGACAGCAGACTGGGATAGGGAGAGATTGAATATGTCCATAAACACACCAGCCAGCTGGTCTGCGCATGCTCTGAGGACGCGGCTAGGGATGCCGTCTGGGCCCGCCGCCTTGCGAGAGTTAACACGCTTAAATGTCTTACTCACGTCGGTCACGGAGAGCCCACAGTCCTTGGTAGCGAGCTGCGTTGGTGGCACTGTGTTACCTTCAAAGAGAGCGAAGAAGGTGTTTAGCTTATCCGGTAGCAAGACGTTGGCTGGACAATGTGGCTGGTTTTCTTTTTGTAGTCCACGATTGTCTGTAGACCCTGCCACATACATCTTGTGTCTGAGCCATTGAATTGCTACTCCACTTTGTCTCTCTACTGATGTTTTGCCTGTTTGATTGCCTTTCCAGAGGGAATAGTTACATTGTTTGTATTCTGCCATATTCCCAGTCACCTTGTTATGGTTAAATGCGGTGGTTCGCGCTTTCAGTTTTGCGTGAATGCTGCCATCTATCTACGGTTTCTGGTTAGGGTATGTTTTAATAGTCACAGTGGGTACAACATCTCCTATACACTTCCTGATAAACTCAGTCACTGTATCAGTGTATAGGTCTATATTATTCTCTTAAGCTATCCGGAGCATATCTCAGTCAATGTGTTGGTAGAATTTCAGCATTCTTTTCCTCAAATTTGCTTTGTTAAAATCCCATGTTGTTAAAAAACAAAATACTGCAATGTTCCCTAAGATCTGGAAGCGAAGCAGCCCTCCGCCATCTTTAGCCTATGACCAAGGTAAAATAACCTAGCTAGCGACTTCAAATCAATTAAATATCTATCAAAGGCTAAACATATGTTTGACAAAGTAATTATGATTAATTTTACTCATCAATTCAGATGAGTCTATACCATACTGTGCAGTTGTTTGAGGCCTCCCTGTAACATATGGGAGGTGGTGCATCTAACCTCCTGCCTGGAGCAGTAGTTGTTTATTTCATCACAAAAATTGCCTGCTACAGTGTTTTACATAGAATATGTTTTTATTTTTTAAGATAAAATACTTATTACATACATTAATACATCACACACACACAATACAGTATACACAGCACATACATATTACAATGACTATAAAACAGGGGGATGTACAACTGCACAAAATGATATTTGCATGCAGGTTAAAAGCACTGTGTTGTGGTACAACAATATGTCAATATACAGTGCCTTGCGAAAGTATTCGGCCCCCTTGAACTTTGCGACCTTTTGCCACATTTCAGGCTTCAAACATAAAGATATAAAACTGTATTTTTTTTGTGAAGAATCAACAACAAGTGGGACACAATCATGAAGTGGAACGACATTTATTGGATATTTCAAACTCTTTTAACAAATCAAAAACTGAAAAATTGGGCGTGCAAAATTATTCAGCCCCTTTACTTTCAGTGCAGCAAACTCTCTCCAGAAGTTCAGTGAGGATCTCTGAATGATCCAATGTTGACCTAAATGACTAATGATGATAAATACAATCCACCTGTGTGTAATCAAGTCTCCGTATAAATGCACCTGCACTGTGATAGTCTCAGAGGTCCGTTAAAAGCGCAGAGAGCATCATGAAGAACAAGGAACACACCAGGCAGGTCCGAGATACTGTTGTGAAGAAGTTTAAAGCCGGATTTGGATACAAACAGATTTCCCAAGCTTTAAACATCCCAAGGAGCACTGTGCAAGCAATAATATTGAAATGGAAGGAGTATCAGACCACTGCAAATCTACCAAGACCTGGCCGTTGCCACAAGCCACCTGGGAGACACACCAAACATGTGGAAGAAGGTGCTCTGGTCAGATGAAACCAAAATTGAACTTTTTGGCAACAATGCAAAACGTTATGTTTGGCGTAAAAGCAACACAGCTGAACACACCATCCCCACTGTCAAACATGGTGGTGGCAGCATCATGGTTTGGGCCTGCTTTTCTTCAGCAGGGACAGGGAAGATGGTTAAAATTGATGGGAAGATGGATGGAGCCAAATACAGGACCATTCTGGAAGAAAACCTGATTTGAGTCTGCAAAAGACCTGAGACTGGGACAGAGATTTGTCTTCCAACAAGACAATGATCCAAAACATAAAGCAAAATCTACAATGGAATGGTTCAAAAATAAACATATCCAAGTGTTAGAATGGCCAAGTCAAAGTCCAGACCTGAATCCAATCGAGAATCTGTGGAAAGAACTGAAAACTGCTGTTCACAAATGCTCTCCATCCAACCTCACTGAGCTCGAGCTGTTTTGCAAGGAGGAATGGGAAAAAATTTCAGTCTCTCGATGTGCAAAACTGATAGAGACATACCCCAAGCGACTTACAGCTGTAATCGCAGCAAAAGGTGGCGCTACAAAGTATTAACTTAAGGTGGCTGAATAATTTTGCACGCCCAATTTTTTCAGTTTTTGATTTGTTAAAAAAGTTTGAAATATCCAATAAATGTCGTTCCACTTCATGATTGTGTCCCACTTGTTGTTGATTCTTCACAAAAAAATACAGTTTTATATCTTTATGTTTGAAGTCTGAAATGTGTCAAAAGGTCGCAAAGTTCAAGGGGGCTGTAACGTTCTGAGTGTAGTGGGTGAGAAGTCAGGCGCAGGAAGCAGAGAGTTCAGGGGAGTGCTATTTTAATGCACCACAACGGTGAACATAAGCCAACCCCACGAAAACAGGGCGTAAACAAAACAAACGCCCCAAACAGGGGGACTTAAACGGTCCAGAAAAGACCCACGAAATGGGAAAGCACGTAACTCACAGACGTGCACACAAGTTTACACAACACAGAAGGTCACAATAATTAATCCCGCACAAGGAACCAGGCGGGCCGGCTGACTAAATAAAGCCTCACTAATTATACAGAATTCAAAACAGGTGCACTCAATGAACACATAAGGGAGGGGGAGGAAATAATCAGTGGCAGCTAGTAGGCCGGCGACGACGACCGCCGAGCGCCACCCGAACGGGAAGGGGAGCCACCTTCGGTCGGAGTCGTGACAGTACCCCCCCCCTTGACGCGCGGCTCCCGCAGCGCGCCGACACCGGCCTCGAGGTCGACCCGAAGGACGAGGCGCAGGGCGCTCCGGATGGAGGCGATGGAAATCCCTCAACATTGACGGATCCAAAATGTCCCCCACCGGTACCCAGCACCTCTCCTCCGGACCGTACCCCTCCCAGTCCACGAGGTACTGCAGGCCCCTCACCCGGCGTCTCGAGTCCAGAATGGCCCGTATCGTATACGCCGGGGACCCCTCGATGTCCAGAGGGGGAGGAGGGACCTCCGGCACCTCACCGTCCTGTAGGGGACCAGCTACCACCGGCCTGAGGAGAGACACATGAAACGAGGGGTTAATACGATAATAGGAAGGGAGTTGTAATCGATAACACACCTCGTTTATTCTCCTCAGGACTTTGAAAGGCCCTACACACTTCTCTCCCATCGGTCCATTCTCTCCATCACTTGATCCATAGCCGTTCCGATCCGATGGAGAACGGTGGTATGATGTAGAACCCTTTCCTCCATCGATGGGAGGGGATTGGCTGTTGCTCCTGCTGACTCCATTCCTCAGGGTGCGGGATTCTGTAACGTTCTGAGTGTAGTGGGTGAGAAGTCAGGCGCAGGAAGCAGAGAGTTCAGGGGAGTGCTATTTTAATGCACCACAACGGTGAACATAAGCCAACCCCACGAAAACACAGGGCGTAAACAAAACAAACGCCCCAAACAGGGGGACTTAAACGGTCCAGAAAAGACCCACGAAATGGGAAAGCACGTAACTCACAGACGTGCACACAAGTTTACACAACACAGAAGGTCACAATAATTAATCCCGCACAAGGAACCAGGCGGGCCGGCTGACTAAATAAAGCCTCACTAATTATACAGAATTCAAAACAGGTGCACTCAATGAACACATAAGGGAGGGGGAGGAAATAATCAGTGGCAGCTAGTAGGCCGGCGACGACGACCGCCGAGCGCCACCCGAACGGGAAGGGGAGCCACCTTCGGTCGGAGTCGTGACAGGGGCCGAATACTTTCGCAAGGCACTGTAGTCATACAAAAGATTGATTGACACAAATTGTCATGGAAAAATCACATATTACATTTTGATTGCTAAAGTTGATTGTTAACTATGTGGGAGTATGAAAAGCACGCAGAGCAACAACAAAACCCGAAAACCATTTCCCCTCTACTGTATGGCCAGATTGCTAGCAAGAATGACAAGAAACTACCATGTGGGGAATCATAAGTGGCTCGTTTCAGCTCGTTGTTCTTCATACCATGTCTTGTTTTAGGTGTTTTTTCTCATGTCATGTCTACGCTAATATGGCTAAAATTTGCTAGCTAGTTAACCAACAACTGTAAAGATGTATTTGAGAGAAAACAAGTGCTCATTGTGAAAATGTATTTATGCTTTCTATGATCATTGGAGACAAAATAAATCTTACATGTTGTCAGCAATCTAAGCCAATCCAATCTGTTTGCCTCATACTTGTGGACGTGTGGATTTGTTGCTAAACAACCAACCCCGCTATAGTGCCAAAACATTATCACCGCATATTGGCTCTGCTTAAACTCCCCTACCAATGCATTGTTGTTTTTCTCAGACAATTTTTTACAATTATATTTCAACATTTGAGGTAGGCTACATGATCCCACCAGTAATAGATCAGTTGTTGTATTACTTGATGCACAGCTGAATGAGCATACATTTAAATAATTAGCTTTTTTATTTTACTGGGCTGATTTCACTGGTCAACCCCAAAGCCAACACTTCCTTTGGCCGCCTTTCCTTCCAGGTCTCTGCTGCCAATGACTGGAACGAATTGCAAAAATCACTGAAGCTGGAGACTTCTCTCCCTCTCTAACTTTAAGTATCAGCTGTCAGTGCAGCTTACCGATCACTGTACCTGTACACAGCTAATCTGTAAATAGCCCACCCAACTACCTCATCCCCATATTGTTATTTTTCCTCTTGCTCTTTTGCACTCCAGTATCTCTACTTGCACATCATCATCTGAACATCTATCACTCCAGTGTTTTTGCTAAATTGTAATTATTTCACCTCTGTGGCCTATTTATTGCCTACCTCCCTACTCTTCTACATTTGCACACACTGAATAGATTTTTCTATTGTGTTTTTTACTGTACGCTTATTTATGTGTAACTCTGTGTTCTTGTTTTTGTCGCGCTGCTTTGTTTATCTTGGCCAGGTCGCAGTTGTAACTGAGAACTTGTTCTCAACTGGCCTACCTGGCTAAATAAAGGTGAAATAAATAAATAAAAAATAAAAATGGAGCCTGCAGCTGATCAGTCTCAGCGGAGGGAAAGGGAAGCAGCCTGATCAGGGTCCGCCTTTCAAAGTCCCTCCACTCTCTCTTTCCTCCGCTGTTTGGATGTTAAATGACGAGACAGTCGTTGATGTGAATAACCACTCTTGTTCAGCACATTGCAATTCATCCGGGGTATATCAAGCACACTGGGGGGAAAAACACTGGTGTTGAAATAATTTACATTTACCAACAGACGGCATCAATGTGCCATTTTACACCCATAACATCAGTTGGCACTAACCAAAACGGACACCATCTTCCAGATGATGGCGAAACTCGAGTCGCACCATATTATTTCTGCACAAATTCATGTTGTTACTCCTATATGACCAGAGAAAGTGAAATATTTGTTGATTTTAAAATGACCCATTTCATGCCTTAACTGTTGAATAGAAAGTGTTGACAGTGCTGAGTAACTCACTCCTCCCCTTCACCTGTTTCTATGTCAAGCATGGACAATGTTCCATTTGTTCTTTTTGTGTAATTTTATGGTGCGTGTGGGGCAGAGCATATTTTATCTCCAACTTTCCCCCAAAAAGTGACATACCATATTGATAGAGATTGCTATGTGCTGCAAATTGTTTGGGGGGGCCTTTAAACACTTTTGTCATACTGAATGCAGGCAAATGCAATCAAGCAACGTGCCGTGGCATTGACCAACCAATGGTGTTAGATAATACCCACATATGTTGACACCCCTAATTATCAAATTGGAGGAATACATACAGAAAAAAATACAAATATCAATGAGTGGGATTAATTATTTAAATGATCTGTGTGTGCATTAATTCACCCAATTATACGTGCATTTATTCATGGTTGATCTATTTGTGGGCATTTATATATTTTTTTAAATGTAATTCTAATTACAGGTTTGGTCCTCCACAAGAAACAAAAATGTACCTTTTAATGTCGCAGAGTATTGCATTGAAAATTGGTCAAACTCTGCTTAGAGCGGCTATTGCAGTAGCCTAGTCTATATTACATGGTTATATTTCTGCGAAAGCTCCCTTTTCGTAGCCTATGAGGTGAAATTCAGCTTGCTACTAGATAACTTCTTGATAATGAAACTGGACTGTTGTGTGGATAAGAGTTTGTTGGCTAAAATGTACATTATTTCAATGCAGCCTAAAGTACAGACTACACACATTTCTTAATTGTCACAATGTAGCGCCTAGATTCTCCATCCTTCTCCCAAAGTCTTTGCCAAGTCGTGTATAACTCTTTGGCGCCTCCTTGTGGCAATGGCACGGCCTTGTATATTGCTTTCACCAATCAAGTTTGAACAGAAAATCTACCTGATCACTGAGGTCATAATAATAAAATCCAAAATAGAACTCAAGTCTTTTATTGAAAAAATATAAATATCAAACACCTCAAATTAACAAAATAATTGTTTGCATATGCAGGCTGGAATTCAACCATTGCAGATAAAATATATTTAAACACACTGCTCTTTCAAGTGCATTTGTTTTTCACAGCAGCATGTCTCACAAGGAAGGAGTGGACACTTGATTTAGAATGTGTCAGTCCTGTGGTGTGATCCGTTAAGCGAACCTGGCTGAGAAGTAGCCTAGTGGTTAGAGCGTTGTGCCAGTAACTGAAAGGTTGCTAGATCAAATCCGAGCATACAAGGGAAAAATCTGTTGTTCTGCACCGGAACAAGGCAGTTAACTCACTGTTCCTAGGCCATCATTGTAAATAAGAATTTGTTCTTAACTGACTTGCCTAGTTAAAAAGGTTCAATTTGAAAAATAAATAAGTAATCCAGTACATGCAATGAGACTGATCTAAGTCTAGTGTCAACTAGTCCCTTTCCCCAGCTCAGTATTCATAGATCTGAAGGGTTCAGATAGGGATATGTATGTTGGTGATGTCTGAACCCAGCCCTATATGGACCTTCCTCTGTATTGCTTTCACCAATCAAGTTTGGAAGAAATGTATTCTTAAGACAAAGTGCTGAAACAGAATTGGTGTTCAGATGTTTACATGGACAACAAGCATTCAGTTATCAACACATCACTACAAGTTTTTGCATGTGCCAGGACTCGATTTTAGAACAGTCTTGGTCCAGTCCCAGAATAAATTAATGTGAGCTGGTCTCAATTCATAACATCTTCTTTAACATAATTACATGAGACATACCAGTAACAGAACTAAAACCTGGGATATACCAGGTTAGTGGTCTTCCCCAACAAATGTTCTTACCAATCTGGTGGCAAAAAGTGTTACCCCTTACTATGGTCCATCACAGACTGATGTAGATATATGAGAGAAAAAATGTCCTAAAATTCAGGTGACAAAATTCTATTGTGAAAACAGATTTTTTTTTTTTATATATATATATAACATTACATATTACACACACACCTGAGGGTAATTTGATGAAGACAAACACTTTGTCAAAATAAAATATTAATGCGTAAACATTTCTTTTTTTAAATACACATGCACCATTGTTATTAGTAGTTAAACATCTCAGTACTGCAGAGCTCTCTCAGCAATAACACATCTCAGTACTGCAGAGCTCTCTCAGCAATAACACATCTCAGTACTGCAGAGCTCTCTCAGCAATAACACATCTCAGTACTGCAGAGCTCTCTCAGCAATAACACATCTCAGTACTGCAGAGCTCTCTCAGCAATAACACATCTCAGTACTGCAGAGCTCTCTCAGCAATAACACATCTCAGTACTGCAGAGCTCTCTCAGCAATAACACATCTCAGTACTGCAGAGCTCTCTCAGCAATAACACATCTCAGTACTGCAGAGCTCTCTCAGCAATAACACATCTCAGTACTGCAGAGCTCTCTCAGCAATAAAACATCTCAGTACTGCAGAGCTCTCTCAGCAATAACACATCTCAGTACTGCAGAGCTCTCTCAGCAATAACACATCTCAGTACTGCAGAGCTCTCTCAGCAATAACACATCTCAGTACTGCAGAGCTCTCTCAGCAATAAAACATCTCAGTACTGCAGAGCTCTCTCAGCAATAACACATCTCAGTACTGCAGAGCTCTCTCAGCAATAACACATCTCAGTACTGCAGAGCTCTCTCTTAGTAATAACACATCTCAGTACTGCAGAGCTCTCTCAGCAATAAAACATCTCAGTACTGCAGAGCTCTCTCAGCAATAACACATCTCAGTACTGCAGAGCTCTCTCAGCAATAACACATCTCAGTACTGCAGAGCTCTCTCTTAGTAATAAAACATCTCAGTACTGCAGAGCTCTCTCTCAGCAATAACACATCTCAGTACTGCAGAGCTCTCTCTTAGTAATAAAACATCTCTGTACTGCAGAGCTCTCTCTTAGTAATAAAACATCTCAGTACTGCAGAGCTCTCTCAGCAATAACACATCTCAGTACTGCAGAGCTCTCTCAGCAATAACACATCTCAGTACTGCAGAGCTCTCTCTTAGTAATAAAACATCTCAGTACTGCAGAGCTCTCTCTCAGCAATAACACATCTCAGTACTGCAGAGCTCTCTCTTAGTAATAAAACATCTCAGTACTGCAGAGCTCTCTCAGCAATAAAACATCTCAGTGCTGAATAGCTCTCTCTTAGTAATACAACATCTCAGTACTGCAGAGCTCTCTCAGCAATAACACATCTCAGTACTGCAGAGCTCTCTCAGCAATAAAACATCTCAGTACTGCAGAGCTCTCTCTTTACAAGGTAGATGAGCTCTACCTCATCTACCTGGGTAATAAAACAATAACCTGTACAAATTCCTTGACATAGGTCAAGTGAAATGATATAAGACATTCATTCAGCTGTGACTTAAAACAGAAAGTGCATTGGGTTGGCATAAAGCGCTCTGGAGAAAATACCTGAAAAGGAATCATTCAACCACAAAGTGATTGACACTATGGCTTCAAACAAAAACAACCATCACAAATTGATTGAGATTTTAAAAGATGAGACATGAATACTGAGAAAGGTTAAGAATCCACAAAGCTATTTACCTCAAAGTAGAAGATAATCTCTTGTTTTTTTCCATCAAATTGTTCTGAGATACAAATATTGCCCTCATTTCTGAAGTACTATAAATTCATAAAGCACACAGCTCATCACATTATACAGTGAGCTCCAAAAGCATTGAGACAGTGACACTTTTTTGGTTGTTTTGACTCTGTACTCCAGCACTTTGGATTTTAAATCATACAATGAATATGAGGTTAAAGCGCAGACTGTCTAACTTAATCACTCATCATTATTCACGATTCATTCAGGATTATCAGTAATCATGGTAGCATCCATAGTCAGGTAAACGTGTCTAGAAACATTATATTCTTATTTAGAATAAAAGTTGTGCTGCCATCCTGTTAGGAGGTAACAGATTATTTTATTACAATGGTTAAAATGGATTTTCATTGTGTTCCATGGTGGAGCTTTCTGGTACTTAGACTGTACGCAAACAGGAAGTAGAGAATTCGTTCTGCACGCATAGAAGCAGCTAAAAACAACGCTACGATGCAGGTCTTTCAGTGTAGTTATTTCTTGTCACGCTTCAGCCTGGGAAAATATGTGTTTTTTAACAAACGTTTTCAATATATTCATTCAAGAAAAGTCACGCCTTGGGAGTTTTATTGAAGACTTAGTTGTTAGCTATCTGTCTAGTTTTGCATGGGAACGCAACTCAAGGGCAGAATAAAAGTAACAATGCATTATTTATCATTAATTTCTATTGGGCACAAAATAATCTGAGACACAACCAAAACAAACAGCAAATGCATCCAACAAGTTTGTAGAGTCACAAGCTTAATGTAATCATTGTTTTCGTGGCCAGGTCACATGGTCTGGAAAAACTCTTGGTCTTATGTTATAAATGCAACAACAGGTGTTCCTCCTTTCCTTTAAGAATACCAGCACCAATCAGACTTGTTCATTGTTTGTCTTTCATTGCATCCAAATTAAAATAATAATACCACATGTTGATAATCACTAACATAATAACAACGTAATAATGTGAGCACTTCCTAATGCTTCTTAATAAATGTTGTGGTTGGTGTCTTTCTCAGACTCTTACTTACCATCCTAAAATACTGGATTCTTTACTTGTGGTCTTTCTACTTCAATGGAGTGGCATCTGGCAAGAAAACACACAAGCAGAAGAGTTGGACATAATCATACACACATGCAGGTAAACACACACATCCCTGCTCTCCCTTCACACCCTCATAAGCTACAACAATCAAACAGTACAGGCATTTCCTAGTTGGTCTTTTCTGGACCACAAACTTGCTCTGACAATCCTCAAGGTAAACAACAACAACAACAACATAGTAGATGGCGGAATGCCACTGTCTTACCTCAGGCTTGGGCTCATCTTTAGGACTGTTTGACCCACTGGCTTCAGCTGCTAATTAGATTATTTCTAGTAACCCTCTAAATCACGTGTCAAACTCATTCCATGGAGGGCCGAGTGTCTGCAGGTTATCGCCCCTCCCTTGGACTTGAACTCCTTTCACCTGGTTGTCAAATCAAATCAAATTTATTTGTCACATACACATGGTTAGCAGATGTTAATGCGAGTGTAGCGAAATGCTTGTGCTTCTAGTTCCGACAATGCAGTAATAACCAACGAGTAATCTAACCTAACAATTCCAAAACTACTACCTTATATACACACAAGTGTAAAGGGATAAAGAATATGTACATAAAGATATATGAATGAGTGATGGTACAGAACGGCAGGCAAGATGCAGTAGATGGTATCGAGTACAGTATATACATATGAGATGAGTAATGTAGGGTATGTAAACAAAGTGGCATAGTTTAAAGTGGCTAGTGATACATGTATTACAATAAGATGCAGTAGATGTAGACATATGAGATGAATAATGTAGGGTATGTAAACATTATATTAAGTAGCATTGTTTAAAGTGGCTAGTGATATATTTTACATCAATTTCCATCAATTCACATTATTAAAGTGGCTGGAGTTGAGTCAGTGTGTTGGCAGCAGCCACTCAATGTTAGTGGTGGCTGTTTAACAGTCGGATGGCCTTGAGATAGAAGCTGCTTTTCAGTCTCTCGGTCCCAGCTTTGATGCACCTGTACTGACCTCGCCTTCTGGATGATAGCGGGGTGAACAGGCAGTGGCTCGGGTGGTTGTTGTCCTTGATGATCTTTATGGCCTTCCTGTGACATCGGGTGGTGTAGGTGTCCTGGAGGGCAGGTAGTTTGCCCCCGGTGATGCATTGTGCAGACCTCACTACCCTCTGGAGAGCCTTACGGTTGTGGGCGGAGCAGTTGCCGTACCAGGCGGTGATACAGCCCGACAGGATGCTCTCGATTGTGCATCTGTAGAAGTTTGTGAGTGTTTTTGGTGACAAGCCGAATTTCTTCAGCCTCCTGAGGTTGAAGAGGTGCTGCTGTGCCTTCTTCACGATGCTGTCTGTGTGGGTGGACCAATTCAGTTTGTCTGTGATGTGTACGCCGAGGAACTTAAAACTTACTACCCTCTCCACTACTGTCCCATCGATGTGGATAGGGGGGTGCTCCCTCTGCTGTTTCCTGAAGTCCACAATCATCTCCTTAGATTGGTTGACGTTGAGTGTGAGGTTATTTTCCTGACATCACACTCCGAGGGCCCTCACCTCCTCCCTGTAGGCCGTCTCGTCGTTGTTGGTAATCAAGCCTACCACTGTAGTGTTGTCCGCAACTTGATGATTGAATTGGAGGCGTGCGTGGCCACGCAGTCATGGGTGAACAGGGAGTACAGGAGAGGGCTCAGAACGCACCCTTGTGGGGCCCCAGTGTTGAGGATCAGCGGGATGTTGTTACCTACCCTCCCCAACTGGGGGTGGCCCGTCAGGAAGTCAAGTACCCAGTTGCACAGGGTGGGGTCGAGACCCAGGGTCTCGAGCTTGATGACGAGTTTGGAGGGTACTGTGGTGTTAAATGCTGAGCTGTAGTCGATGAACAGCATTCTCACATAGGTATTCCTCTTGTCCAGATGGGTTAGGGTAGTGTGCAGTGTGGTTGAGATCGCATCGTCTGTGGACCTATTTGAGCAGTAAGCAAATTGGAGTGGGTCTAGGGTGTCAGGTAGGGTGGAGGTGATATGGTCCTTGACTAGTCTCTCAAAGCACTTCATGATGACAGAAGTGAGTGCTACGGGGCGGTAGTCGTTTAGCTCAGTTACCTTAGCTTTCTTGGGAACAGGAACTATGGTGGCCCTGTTGAAGCATGTGGGAACAGCAGACTTGGATAAGGATTGATTGAATATGTCCGTAAACACACCAGCCAGCTGGTCTGCGCATGCTCTGAGGGCGCGGCTGGGGATGCCGTCTGGGTCTGCAGCCTTGCGAGGGTTAACACGTTTAAATGTTTTACTCACGTCGGCTGCAGTGAATGAGAGTCCGCATGTTTTGGTTGGCAAAGCGGGCAAAAAAGTTATTTAGTCTGCCTGGGAGCAAGACATCCTGGTCCGTGACGGGGCTGGTTTTCTTTTTGTAATCCGTCATTGACTGTAGACCCTGCCACATACCTCTTGTGTCTGAGCCGTTGAATTGAGATTCTACTTTGTCTCTATACTGACGCTTAGCTTGTTTGATTGCCTTGCGGAGGGAATAGTTACGCTGTTTGTATTCGGTCATGTTTCCGGTCACCTTGCCCTGATTAAAAGCAGTGGTTCGCGCTTTCAGTTTCACTCGAATGCTGCCATCAATCCACGGTTTCTGGTTTGGGAATGTTTTAATCTTTGCTATGGGAACGACATCTTCAATGCACGTTCTAATGAACTCACACACCGAATCAGCGTATTCGGCAATTTTGTTGCAATGCGGAACATATCCCAGTCCACGTGATGGAAGCAGTCCTGGAGCATGGAATCAGATTGGTCGGACCAGCGTTGAACAGACCTCAGCGCGGGAGCTTCTTGTTTTAGCTTCTGTCTGTAGGCAGGGAGCAACAAAATGGAGTTGTGGTCAGCTTTTCCGACAGGAGGGCGGGGGAGGGCCTTATATGGTTCGCGGAAGTTAGAATAGCAATGATCCAAGGTTTTACCAGCCCTGGTTGCGCAATCGATATGCTGATACAATTTAGGGAGTCTTGTTTTCAGATTAGCCTTGTTAAAATCCCCAGCTACAATGAATGCAGCCTCAGGATATGTGGTTTCCAGTTTGCAAAGAGTCAAATAAAGTTTGTTCAGAGCCATCGATGTGTCTGCTTGGGGGGGAATATATACGGCTGTGATTATAATCGAAGAGAATTCCCTTGGTAGATAATGCGGTCGACATTTGAGAGCCGAGTGTCTGCAGGTTATCGCCCCTTCCCTTGGACTTGAACTCCTTTCACCTGGTTGTCTAAGTCTTAATTGAAAGAAAAATGAAGAAAAAAAAGATAGTAAGCCCTTCATGGAATGAGTTTGACACCCCAGTTCTAGATGAACCCTCTATACTTATAATAAACAGTATAATGTATTTCAAATCAAATTTTATGGTACAACCGCAGAATACAACAGACCTTACCATGAAATGCTTACTTACAAGCCCTTATCCAACAATGCAGTTCAAAAAATAGTTAAGAAAATATTTACTAAATAAATAAAAGAAAAAAGAAGAAAATGACATAACAATAACACGGCTATATACAGGGGGTACCGGTACCGAGTCGATGTGCGGGGGTACAGGCTAGTCAAGGTCATTTGTAAAGTGACTATGCATGGATAATAAACAGCGAGTAGCAGCAGTGTAAAAACAAAGGCGAGGGCAATGTAAATAGTCCGGGTGGCCATTTGATTAATTGTTCAGCAGTCTTATGGTTTGGTGGTAGAAGCTGTTAGGGAGCCTTTTGGTCCTAGACTTGGCACTACGGTACTGCTTGACGTGTGGTAACAGACGGAACAGTCTGTGACTTGGGCGACTGGAGTCTGACAATTTTTTGGGCCTTCCTCTGACACGGCCGAGTACATAGGTCCTGGATGGCAGGAAGCTTGGTCTCAGTGATGTACTGGGCTGTACGCACTACCCTCTGTAGCGCCTTACGATCGGATGCCAAGCAGTTACCATACCAGGCAGTGATGCAACCGGTCTTGCTCTCATTGAGGGAGAGGTTGTTATCCTGGCACCACACTGCCAGGTCTCTGAGGACCTCCCTATAGGCTGTCTCATCATTGTCTGTGATCAGGCCTACCACTGTTGTGTCGTCAGCAAACTTAATGATGGTGTTGGAGTCATGCATGGCCACGCAGTCATGGGTGAACAGGGAGTACAGGAGGGGACTAAGCACGCATCCCTGAGGGGCCCCAGTGTTGAGGATCAGCGTGGCAGATGTGTTATTGACTACTCTTACCACCTGGGGGGGCGGCCCATCAGGAAGTCCAGTTGCAGAGGGAGGTGTTTAGTCCCAGCGTCCTTAACTTAGTGATAAGCTTTGTGGGCACTATTGTGTTGAACGCTGAGCTGTAGCCAATGGTCTGTGACCATTGACGTTTAGCATTTAAGAATCAGTCAGTTACAGGAATCAAATCATCAAGACAAATATGGTTGGAGTTCACTGTAACTGTCGGGTAAACTATCCGCTTAAGTTTCATACACGCCTCCATTCTCCTGCCCCTTTCCAGGCTTGTCTGCGTCCTCTTCCCCTGCTTTGTGGTTGACCATCAGCGGAACCATAATCTCTGCAGAATCACACACAGAAGGAAGACATCAACTACAGCCTCTCTCCTACTGCATCAACTGCTATTTAAGAATTGACCTCTGCTTTATACAGTCTTAAATTAACTGGATTACTTGCCTCATTCTGTCTGGACTCCTTCACTGCCTTTAGCTGAGGAGAAGAGAGAAAAGTTGAGCTTATCATTCTCATACACAGATCACATTAGTATTTGTTGTGTTCACTTCTGGATGACAATGAAAAGGAGGCTCAGTGGCAGAATTCCAGGTGAATGCCACTGCCTTCTTACCCTCAGGTTTTGACTCATATTTAGGTGTCAGCTGCTGATGAGAACAGAAGGACAAACTTTCTCTAAATCAGATCATTTTGAAATAAACACTACTATACTTCAAAGCATTCAGATGTACAACTGACTAGTTATCCCCACTTTCCCAATACATAGTGTATTATAATTCACTTTTAAGAATCTGTCATTTACAGCAGTGTTTCCCATAGGATTGGTCATTCAACATTGGTTTACAGCAACCAGAGTAGAAGAGGTTCCTTGAATTTAGGATGTACAGTTGAAATTGGAGGTTTACATACACTTCTGTTGGAAGCATTAAAATACATTTTTCAACCACTCCACAAAGTTCTTGGTAACAAACTATAGTTTAGGCAAGTCGGTTAGGACATCTACTTTGTTTATGACAAAGTCATTTTTCCAACAATTGTTAACAGACAGATTATTTCACTGTATCACAATTCCAGTGGATCAGAAGTTTACATACACTGAGTTGACTGTGCCTTTAAAGAGCTTGGAAAATTCCAGAAAATTATGTCATGGCTTTAGAAGCTTCTGATAGGCTAATTGACATTATTTGAGTGTACCTGTGGATGTATTTCAAGGCCTACCTTCAAACTCAGTGACTCTTTGCTTGACATCATGGGAAAATCAAAAGAAATCAGCTAAGACCGCAGAAGAAATATTGTAGACCTCCAAGTCTGGTTCATCCTTGGGAGCAATTTCCAAACGCCTGAAGGTACCACATTCACCTGTACAAACAATAGTACGCAAGTATAAACACCATAGGACCACGCAGCCGTCATACCGCTCAGGAAGGAGATGCGTTCTGGCTCCTAGAGATGAACGTACTTGGTGCGAAAAGTGCAAAGCGATCCCAGAACAACATCAAAGGACATTGTGAAGATGCTGGAGGAAACAGGTACAAACGTATCTATATCCACAGTAAAACGAGTCCTATATCAACATAACCTGTAAGGCTGCTCAGCAAGGAAGAAGCCACCGCTCCAAAACCGCCATTAAAAAGAAAGACTACGGTTTGCAACTGCACATGGGGACAAAGATCGTACCTTTTGGAGAAATGGCCTCTGGTCTGATGAAACAAAAATAGAACTGTTTGGCCATAATGACCATTGTTATGTTTGGAGGAAAAAGGGGGAGGCTTGAAAGCCGAAGAAAGGGGGTGGCAGCATCATGTTGTGGGGGTGATTTGCTGCAGGAGGGACTGGTGCACTTCACAAAATAGATGGCTTCATGAGGTAGGAAAATTATGTGGATATATTGAAGCAACATCAAGAAATTAGTAAGGAAGTTAAAGCTTGGTCGCAAATGGGTCTTCCAAATGGACAATGACCCCAAGCACACTTCCAGAGTTGTGGTAAAATGGCTTAAGGACAACAAAGTCAAGGTATTAGAGTGGCCATCACAAAGCCCTGACCCCAATCCTATAGAAAATTTGTGGGCAGAACTCAAAAAGCGTGTGCGAGCAAGGACGCCCATAAACCTGACTCAGTTACACCAGCTCTGTCAAGAGGAATGGGCCAACATTCACCCAACTTATTGTGGGAAGCTTGTGAAAGGCTACCCGAAACGTTTGACCCAAGTTAAACAATTTAAAGGCAATGCTACCAAATACTAATTGAGTGTATGTAAACCTCTGACCCACTGGGAATGTGATGAAAGAAATAAAAGTGGAAATAGATCACTCTACTATTATTCTAACATTTCACATTCTTAATATAAAGTGGTGATCCTAACTAGAGGTCAACCGATTATGATTTTTCAACGCCAATACCAATACCGATTATTGGAGGACCATAAAAGCCGATACCGATTAAATTGGCTGTTTTTATTTATTTATTTATTTGTAATAATGACAATTACAACAATACTGAATGAACACATTTTTTTAACTTAATATAATGCATCAAAATAAATTTCACCTCAGGTAAATAATGAAACAAGTTCAATTTGGTTTAAATAATGCAAAGTCCAACAAAGTGTTGGAGAAGAAAGTAAAACTGCAATATGTTCCATGTAAAATATGTGCCATGTAAGAAAGCTAACGTTTCAGTTCCTTGCTCAGAACATAAGAAAGCTGGTGGTTCCTTTTAACATGAGTCTTCAATATTCCCAGGTAAGAAGTTTTAGGTTGTGGTTATTATAGGAATAATAGGACTATTTCCCTCTATACCATTTGTATTTCATTAACCTTTGACTATTGGATGTTCTTATAGGCACTTTAGTATTGCCAGTGTAACAGTATAGCTTCCGTCCCTCTCCTCGCTCCTCCCTGGGCTCGAACCAGCAACACAATGACAATTAGCACGCGCTAACTAGCTAGCCATTTCACTTCGGTTACACAAGCCTCATCTCGGGAGTTGATAGGCTTGAAGTCATAAACAGCGCAATGCATGACGCACAACGAAGAGCTGCTGGCAAAATGCACGAAAGTGCTGTTTAAATTCATGTTCATGCGCCTGCTTCTGCCTACCACCGCTCAGTCAGATACTTGTATGCTCAGTCAGATTATATGCAACGCAGGACACGCTAGATAATATCTAGTAATATCATCAACCATGTGCAGTTAACTAGTGATTATGATTGATTGTTTTTTATAAAGGTCAATTTAATGCTAGCTAGCAACTTACCTTGGTTTACTGCATTTGCGTAACTCCTTGTGGAGTGCAACAAGAGAGAGGCAGGTCGTTATTGCGTTGGACTAGTTAAGGTTGCAAGACTCTCGGGATCCCCTGAGCTGACAAGGTGAAAATCTGTCGTTCTGCCCCTGAACAAGGCAGTTAACCCACTGTTCCTAGGCCGTCATTGAAAATAAGAATGTGTTCTTAACTGACTTGCCTAGTTAAATAAAGTTTAAATAAATGTTTTAAACAATTATTTATATATATATATATATATATATATATAAAATCGGAATGGCCGATTAAATTATGGCCGATTTCAAGTTTTCATAACATTCGAAAATCGGTATTTTTGGGCGCTGATTATTATTTTTATATATATATAAAAATAATAATCAGCGCCCAAAAATACCGATTTTCATAAAAATAATAATCAGCGCCCAAAAATACCGATTTTCGAATGTTATGAAAACTTGAAATCGGCCATAATTTAATCGGCCATTCCGATTAAATCGGTCGACCTCTAATCCTAACTGACCTAAGACAGGGAATTTGTTATAGGGGGGGGGGGGGGGTGTATCTGTACTTTACTATTTATATATTTGACAACTTGTACTTCACTATATTCCTAAAGAAAATAATGTACTTTTTACTCCATACATTTTCCATGACACCTACAAGTACTTGTTACAATTAGAATGCTCAGACATGACAGCAATATGGTCCAATCCACACACCTATCAATATAATGCATTGTCATTCCTACTGCCTCTGATCTGGCGGACTCACTAAACACAAATACTGCATTTGTAAATGATGCCTGAGTGTTGCAGTGTGCATACATTAATACATTATTAAGACCATTTCAATTAAATTAAATGCACATTGTCTAACGTTTTGGTGAAGCAGTGAGTATGAAGAGTTGGACCAGAAAGAGACAGAGAATCATCCTACCTTTCATTTTCTTCCACACCAACCAAACTGGGGAGTGAAAATACAAATATTTGACAACTTCTTAAAGTACAAGTCTGCATTAACCATTCTATCAGCTATTGAGTATGACTTCACTGACAATTACACGCTTAAGCTGCAAGAACAGATATTTTCAGACAGCACCAATAAACAACCTGCATACAGTACCTGCACACAGTACCTGCACACCTGAACACTACTGTAAATATAGGTAGAACAGGTATCCCCTTCAGGGGGTATAGCTCATCACTGTTGTTGCTGCTGTTATGTCAATCTGTGCTTCACAACTATGTACATGTTAGATAGACGTGCTGTTCTTACCTGTTATGACGGCAACAAGCGCTACAATGGTAACGACAACACCAACAACAACCCCACCACCAATTTCAGAAGGCTCTGAAATGAAAAATACATTTTGTATTAATACTTTGAATGGAGTTTCAGGTATTCAACATAGGACATTTTGAATGCTGCACTACAACACTAGCAGTGTCACTAACATATCAATAGATAAGATTAACACACGTATGAGTGTCCACTCACCTGGACCAAACACCTCTCCAACTGGCTCACTGACTTCCCCACTAACAGAGTTCTTCAGCTTGCAGATGTACTTGTAACTGTTGGTTGATTTGCCAGTGTCGCTCTTAGAGACAATCAGCTGTTTTCCTATGACCTCCCACGCCCCCTCCCCCACTTTCCAGCTGTAGGTGACGGGTTCAGCACCAGTGGCGTCGCCTTCACAGGTTAGAATGCAGGAGGTTTTGTTGGAGTTGCAGGTATAAGTGATTGTGGGTTTGGAAACTGCCTCTGTAAATTCAGGAACGAAAGAGAAAGAAAAAGCAGGAAAAAAATGCTTGTGAGGCACTGCATAATCTGCTATTTAATATAGAGGCACACAGACAGAAACATTTACTGATAACATAATATATATGTCCTCTCAAGCACTTTGCTGTTGGAACTCCACATAATAAACCCCAATGTCTGTTTTCAACATAGTGTAGCATTGAAAATGTCCTACAACACTAGCAGTGTTACTAACATATCAATACATAAGACTGTAACACACTTGAGGGTCCACTCACCTGGACCAAACACCTCACTGACTTCCCCACTAACGGAGTTCTTCATCTTGCAGAAGTACTTGTAACTGTTGGTTGATTTACCAGTGTAGTTCTTAGAGACAACCAGCTGTTTTCCTATGACCTCCCACGCCCCCTCTCCCTCTTTCCAGCTGTAGGTGACTGGTTCAGCATCAGTGGTGTCGCCCTCACAGGTCAGAGTGCAGGAGGTTTTGTCTGGGTTACAGGAAGAAGTGATGGTGGGTTTGGGGACTGCCTCTGTAAATAGAGGAAAGAAACAGGAATCATTTGGGGAAAAGCTTATGAGGCACAGCAATAGATAACCTGCTGTTTCTACACAACCACACACAGGTACATACACACAGATGTACACACAAACACAGAAATACTTACTGATAACAGACAGTGTATATGTCTGGTCAAGCAGTTTGCTGTTGAACTCCACAGAATAAACTCCACTGTCTGTTTTCTTCAATCCACTGATTCTCAGCTCTCCAGTAGTATTGTCCAGGGTTGTGTGGTTTTTGAAGGCACCATAGATATCCAGACCACCAAAATCCTTGTCCCACTCTGCCACCTTGTTCTTCCCATGCTTCCATAGGATGCTTGTGATGGGGTCAGGCACTGTGGACTTATCTGGTTTCAACACGAGCTCACCTCCCACTTCATGATAAAGATAATCTAGGAGAGCAGACATTTCATACATGTATCAGAGTATCAATGTATCCAGGGTAACACATTATGGTTAGGGTATAAATATGTAGTCCTAACCCTATTGGCATTGAAAGAGACATTATTATCAACCTTTACTGTTTATATCTAGAATTCTGCTTGCTGGGTGTATCTTGTCTATGTAGTCTGACCATTTTACCACTATTTTCCCCCTCACTAACACCACTGGAGTAGAAATTGATCTAGACTACGCAACAGATGAAAATCTTTGGATACACGCTGCCTCGGAGGCTGTCCACTATTATGCAATGGGTGGGTCCAATCCTGAATGCTGATTGGCTAAAAGCACATTCCAGATGGTGTCTATTGCACAAGTTATCATCGGCTAAATCTATGATGTTAAAATGCCTATTTACTCTGTTCCATCTGACTGCGCAATCCACTGTCTCCTCATCCCAGGCAGGGAAGATATACACTTGATCCCCACTATAAAAAGCATTTAGACATTATCTCAGATTTGTATAAACCTTACTGTCCGTCTCTCTGACATTTGCAACATTGTTTCAATATTCAAATTTGATCTCCAACTGTACCATAGTAATGAACGTTTAGGGGTCGGGACGAGAGAGAGAGGCAGGCAGTATTTCTCAGACAGTCAAAATCTTGAATCAGCTGGCATCATTTTTATGAATTTATATACAAAGAAATGTAAATTTAAAAAAGTTATAACGAAATGAAGTGCGGCTAGTTTGCAGTCTTTCCAGCTTCAGTTTGAAGTTATTGTGTTAGCTGTGTTGTTGGCTAGCTCTTTTGAACAACAGTGTCCTAACAAGAGTGCACATTTTCTATGCCAGGCAAAATCGTGCATCATTACATCATTGCTATGGATATATCCAAATAAATGTCACTAGAAAACAGCTTAAACAAATGCAGCTACTTTTTTTTCCTGTCTGCACTGTTTGACTCCTCTGCTCCTCTGTCCTCCACTCGTTACCTGTATTAATGGCATCTGTTTGAACTTGTTATCAGTATAAAAGACACCTGTCCACAACCTCAAACAGTCACACTCCAAACTCCACCATGGCCAAGACCAAAGAGCTGTCAAAGGACATCAGAAAAAAATTGTAGACCTGCACCAGGCTGGGAAGAATCTGCAATCGGTAAGCAGCTTGGTTTGAAGAAATCAACTGTGGGAGCAATTATTAGGAAATGGAAGACATACAAGACCACTGATAATCTCCCTCGATCTGGGGCTCCACGCAAGATCTCACCCCGTGGGGTCAAAATGATCACAAGAACGGTGAGCAAAAATCCCAGAACCACACAGGGCGACCTAGTGAATGACCTGCAGAGAGCTGGGACCAAAGTAACAAAGCCTACCATCAGTAACCCACTACCCCGCCAGGGACTCAAATCCTGCAGTGCCAGACGTGTCCCCCTGCTTAAGCCAGTACATGTCCAGGCCCATCTGAAGTTTGCTAGAGAGCATTTGGATGATCCAGAAGAAGATTGGGAGAATGTCATATGGTCAGATTAAACCAAAATATAACTTTTTTGTAAAAACTCAACTCGTCGTGTTTGGAGGACAAAGAATGCTGAGTTGCATCCAAAGAACACCATACCTACTGTGAAGCATGGGGGTGGAAACATCATGCTTTGGGGCTGTTTTTCTGCAAGGGACCAGGATGACTGATCCGTGTAAAGGAAAGAATGAATGGGGCCATGTATTGTGAGATTTTGAGTGAAAACCTCCCGCCGGGCAACGAGAAGGAGTGGCTTCGTAAGAAGCATTTCAAGGTCCTGGAGTGGCCTAGCCAGTCTCCAGATCTCAACCCCATAGAAAATCTTTGGAGGGAGTTGAAAGTCCGTGTTGCCCAGCAACAGCCCCAAAACATCACTGCTCTAGAGGAGATCTGCATGGAGGAATGGGCCAAAATACCAGCAACAGTGTGTGAAAACCTTGTGAAGACTTACAGAAAACGTTTGACCTCTGTCATTGCCAACAAAGGGTATATAACAAAGTATTGAGAAAAACTTTTGTTATTGACCAAATACTTATTTTCCACCATAATTTGCAAATAAATTCATTAAAAATCCTACAATGTGATTTTCTGGATTTTTTCCCCTCATTTTGTCTCATAGTTGAAGTGTACCTATGACGAAAATTACAGGCCTCTCTCATCTTTTTAAGTTGGAGAACTTGCACAATTGGTGGCTGACTAAATACTTTTTTGCCCTACTGTATATACTTTTAAGAGTGCTATTTGAGGACCCCTTGTAGTAAATGCCTTTTACTACAAGGGGTAGTTATTGAGAAATGATTTACAGTATACACACATCCATGCACACCCAGCCCCTTCTGTATGCTTGCGCCTTGGCTAAATTCGTCTGTGCGTAGCTAAACGGAATAAGAAGAGTGCGGTACTCATACAAACCCACATGCCATGCGTTTTTTCATTGAATTGATTCCCGACTCCGGCGGCTGCGCTTGTTCGTTAAGTTGCAACACGCATATTGTGTTCATACGGCACATTGATACATATCCTATACCTATTGTACATGACAATCAAACATTATGTGATAATGTTGTAGGCTAGGCTATACAATAAGAACACTAGATATAGCACACAAATATTAGGTAGGCCGGTCGGTTCAACTTACCTCCGGAAACCACCTTTTGCGCCAGACGAAAGCAGAAGCACAATCCAATGAACGTAAGTTTGGGCATATTTTCTAGTTAGTTTGTTTACATATTAAATAAAAGTAAATTAAAATTAGATGTGCTAAAAAAAACTGTGCGGGTCATAGCCTTCTTCTTCGCTGAGATTGCGGTTGGCATCCCAAAAAAACACGTTGCATTACCGCCACCTACTAGACTGGGGTATAACTCCCTTATACTTTGCTAAAATAAATAAATAACAAAATACCTTACCATCTAACACTAAAAAAAAAACTCACAAAAATAACAAAGAAATACCACACTCAACTATTTAAATATATTTAGTCCTACTTCAGGCCAACAGCCTGAAAGGATAGGACACTAGCACTTAACACACCCTGCAACTCTTCTGATGTAAAGTCTCGCAGACCCGAATGCCTCTCTGCAGCTGCCACCACAACCTCTATTTTCTGCGACTTACGTTCCATCCCTGCAGTACAATTGATAATCATTACTATAAATGCCCAAAATCCAATCCTACTGAAACATACAGAACCAGTCAAAAGTTTGGACACACCTAATCATTCAAGGGTTTTTCTTTATATTTACTATTTTCTACATTGTAGAATAATAGTGATGATGTCAAAACTATGAAATAACACATATGGAATCATGTAGTAACCAAAAAAGTGTTAAGTAAATCGAAATATATTTTATGTTTGAGATTCTTCAAAGTAGCCACCCTTTGCCTTGATGACAGTTTTTGCACACTCTTTGCATTCTCTCAACCAGCTTCATGAGGTAGTCACCTGGAATGCATTTCTAATAACAGGTGTGCCTTGTTCATTTGTGTAATTTTTGTCCTTCTGAATGCATTTGAGCCAATCAGTTGTCATGACGTTTCCCTCTTTGGGTACAGCAAGCCCCATCTCCCTGCCTCCTGCACACCGTCTACTGTGGTCAGAGAGAGGTCGTAAATTCCTGAGGAGATGATCTCCTCATGGCCACAGTATAGAGACATAGTGAATTTTCATAGAGAACAAAGGAATTTCTTCCACCTCACAGAACTTGAGGTCCGAACAACATTGATGTTCCGGAGAAGATATAAAAGATCGGTAAGGAATCCAGCTACGAACTGGTCCGTTTGTTACAACTTGGGGAAGCTCATGGGAGACGGTGCGGCCACATTACTATAACACTGTTCATATAATAGCCTCAGATATTAGGTTTAAATCTAATTGTTGTATAAGATGAATGAGTGAGGATGATACTGTTTTTAAATTGTGTAATGTGATTTTGGACTGTTTAATGAAGGAAACTGCAATTCCCTTTTGAGTTTAACCTAATCAGTGGGCCGCCCATGAGCCCAGTTAGGGTCGGGTATCCTGGGAAAGGCCCTTTTCTGCAACTCCCGAAAAAAACTCCAACTTTGAGAATGTCTCAACAGACCATGTTTCTCTCAATCACGAGAGGACAAAAGGTTGCAGACCAGCTTACACTCTTAGACTATCGATACCAACAGAATAAGAACAGTCTTTGATAATAATTACTAGTCTGCAGCTAGGAATTCGCTATCATTGAACGCGAAGAACGACAACCGCCGAAACACCTATCGATAACGACATGAATGAATGTCTTTCTGAACTATCCACTCTAACCACAACAGAGAGAGAGAGAGAGAGAGAGAGAGAGGAAACTCTCCAACAGAAACCCGACGACACACTGAGCGTAAATATAAAGTATATATATTGATTGCAATTGTTCCCGAATGAGTGAGCATTCATGTGAAAAGGATTAGCATTTCAATTGTTATAATTATCAACTGTGTGTTGTCTTATCTTAGTCGACCCCCACTCACTTTGGTACACCAAGCCGCCATGCCGGTTTAGCGCACTAGGGCACATCCCCCTATCATTTCTTGTAACCATATTTACTTTGTTTGATTGTGCACTTCTGCGATTGTTTAGTTAGTTAATAAATAAATGATTTAAGACAATTGATGTATGGATGACTCATAGTGAAGACTGAGTTCGTGCAGAAAACCAACAATTTACGACGTTTGGAATGAGACTAACGTGAGGTAAAGTCAATAATTCATTAATTCGAAGACTAATTGATCAGATATAAAATATCTGAAAAGTTATATTAGGAAATTATAACTTTGTAATCTGAATATTTTCCTTGGTGCACCGACTTCCTAGTTAATTACAGTTACATGATTAATCAGTTTAATCGCGTAATAATAATTACAGAGAATCTTTGATAAAAACTAAGTCTTCAGTTAATGATAGTAAAGACACATTTTTGACACCCCCTGTGAGGACTTTAAAACTAGGATGCACGTTTGGGTCATTTTGATAATATACATTTATGACGCCCCCGTGCGAGGAATCTAAAACAGAATTGGACTTTGCTGTGGAATTCTACATGTCAATTGTGCAAACAGAATTGTACAAACAGAATGCTTTCTATACAAATTGGTTGTGTGTGTGTTTCCATTTTAGAACAAGATATTTTGGGAGCGCCTCCGGTCCTGTGTCGATAGCAATGAGTGCTAAATTCCAGATTTAGTCCGTTAGGCCAAATGGTACTATTTTTGTCAGTCAATATTAACTTCTAGAGCAAGGGCAGAGAGCCAGTAAGGTTAGAAACTCGGGGACCGAACTAAAGTATTCTGTCCTCCTACCGCACTAAGCAAGTGTGGGCAGACCACGGGCATATCTGTATTTATGTACCCATGTCGCTCCGGTCAACATAACGCTAGCAAAGTATGCTGAATGGTTTAATGTCTTCCATCACTAGTAAACCCACCCTTTCCATGGTGAGAGGACCCTATTTTGTGCTTAGAAGTGATATTTCTGATCAACGTAGGATTAGCTTGCACGGGATGCTAAGCTAACAAAGGGGGAACATTTTTCACTTACTGTTTTCCGTTAAATTCCTCCGCCTTGCGGAGTCCCACCCTTTGTACTTCCGTTTGATTTCAACATTCTGCATCACTGGTGGTGAAGAATCGCAAGTACATCTTTCTAGCGCAGGCGGAACCCCTCGACAACATTCCTCTGAAAAGGCAGCGCGCAAATTTTTTAAAACATTTTTTAAATATGTAACTTTCACACATTAACAAGTCCAATACAGCAAATGAAAGATAAACATCTTTTTAATCTACCCATTGGTGTCCGATTTCAAAAATGCTTTACAGCGAAAGCACAACATATGATTATGTAAGAGAACACTCCCCAGAAATTGACAAAAATGAATGGGAAGTCATTGGCACCGTACGAAACATATACACGGTGTCCAATACCACTCAATTCGGCGTTGTTTCATTCAAAGTTGATTGCAAATGCCATATGGCAAATGCCAAGTGTAACACTCCAAAAATCCAACAGATGGTGAGTGCGCTCCACCGTGGTTTTTCATATTGCAAATGTAACACAAGTCAAGACCCAAAAGTAAAAAAAAATCAAAAACTTATCACCTCCTTAAAAAAGTGCTTTCTGGACCATTGTTTTCAAAATTCTTTCGATTTGTTTGTCAATTACACATGTGTAAGAACTGTATGAATATACTTTTGTCCAATTTTATTATGATTATTTAAAAAACATTTTTTTACTTGTGCATAAGGCATATGTTTTGTCCATTTGCAATATGATTTCATAGGAAGTCAAAAGTCAAAAATGGCAAAAAAATTGAAAAAACGTGTCACCCCCTTTAAAAAAGTGCTTTCTGGACCGTTTTTCGAAATTCTTTCGATTTCTGTGTCAATTACACATGTATATGAACTGTACCAACATACTTTAGTTATATTTTATTATCATAATTTTTTATTTTATTTTACTTGTGCATAAGGCATATGTTTTGTCCATATGCAATATGATTTCATATGAAGTCAAAAGCCCAAAATGGCAAAACATTTGAAAAAACTTATCAACCCCTTAAAAAAGTGCTTTCTGGAACGTTTTTCGAAATTCTTTTGATTTTTGTGTCAATTACACATGTATATGAACTGTATCAACATACTTTAGTCATATTTTATTATCATTTTTTATTTTATTTTACTTGTGCATAAGGCATATGTTTTGTCCATATGCAATAGGATTTCATATGAAGTCAAAAGTCAAAAATGGCAAAAAATTTGAAAAAACGTATCAACCCCTGAAAAAAGTGTTTCTGGACCATTTTTTGAAATTCTTTCGATTTTTGTGTCAATTACACATATATAATAACTGTATCAACATACTTCAGTCATATTTTATTATCATTTTTTTAACTTGTGCATAAGGCATATGTTTTGTCCATTTGCAATATGATTTCATAGGAAGTCAAAAGTCGAAAATGTGAGAAATAAAATCAAAAACTTATCACCCTCTTAAAGTGCTTTCTGGACCATTTATGAAATTCTTTCGATTTTTTTTGTCAATTACACATGTATAAGAACTGTATCAACATACTTTTGTCATATTTAATTATCATAATTATTTTTTTTTACAATGTGATTTCATAGGAAGTCAAAAGTCAAAAAAGTCACTTTTTTTGGGGCCAAATGCCATAAGAAATGTCCAAATGCAATATGAAAGATTTGAATGTGCCAAATCAGGATGTTATGTCCATTTGCCATGTACGATCAATGGAAGTCGGTTTACAAACCCAAAAGTCAGTGAACCATGTCCAAAAGGCATGTATACTGCCAAAATTATATATATCACTATGTTAAGTCATGAATCAACCTAGATGGTTTATTTGTCATGTATGATGAGGGAGAAGTGGGACTGTTGTTTTTTAACGATTTTTTGAAATACGTCCAAAATGACAAGAGGCACCCCCTATTGGATGGGCACGGGTGGGGGGTGCTCCCTACCCAACCGTGGAACCCTTGCTACCCCATAATGGCATTAAAAAACATTTAAAAATGTGCTCCTGGTAACCCGTTCCAGGTGCACGGCTGTGCATTTTAGTATGTTTCAATGTGCATTTACCATTTTTTTGTCATGCTCAAAAATACTGCAGAAATGCAAAATTGACTGGCCTGATGAACTCGGGATGGCCGGGCAGTGATAGTGGTTCCTCTCCATCGCTCGTTGTGTTGATTTCATCATGTTCATTTGGGGATGTTTTTTCACTGTTGAATCATATTGCAAATGCACTGTGCACAGGTAGACCTCATAGTGGCCTGATGGATTGTCATCGAAGACAGGTTCATAAGACATTATTAACCCACATAGGCTCTAGGTTGAATTTAGGGTAGCAGGCAATGTATTCCTAAAAGGAGAGATGTCATTGTAATCTGTGAGATCAAAAATCCCTGATTTACTGTTAAGGGTTAATGCCACACGGTCAAGGTTAGGCTTGCTCAGATCGGGAGGACCTCAGGAACGTACCTGAGGTCGAATTGTGCTTTTCACCCTAACGGTTCTCTCACTGTCACCCAAAAGCAAATTACATTTAGGGCCAGGCTTCATTTTGGGCCTACTTTTTCTCATGGTCGCTGTGCTTAGACCAAGCGAGATACGGTCAAGCGGGGCATCTCGTTGAACTCGGTACAGCCTAGAGATTATGGTAATGCCATTGCAGACTCTGTGTGTCTTTAAGCACCACACTTTGTCACTCCATCCTTGCTGTGTGCTTGTGTGTGCACGTGAGAGGTTTTTCTTTGACATCTGTTGGGAGAAATGACTGATTTACAGTTCATGAGGGTTACCTTGTCCCACATAGGAAGTTTTGGAAAGATGTGACTTTTTTAACCCTTCGAAACAGACACTGTGACCCCAATTAAAGGCACTTCCGGTTGGCACAGGAAGCTGTAAGTAAACACATATCTTGCTTAGGGTATGCTCTTACAGAATCCTGAGTTTAAAGTCTTTATGTTAAGAATTGACGGATCTACACAGGGTTGAATGGAGTCATTTTCACATTTGCAGGTTATGTACATCAAAATACCTTTTGGGTGAATTTAACCACTTCTGGCTGCTCCAGGAAGCTTAGAATAGACACAGGTAGACCTCATAGTGGCCTGACGGATTGTCATTGAAGACAGGTTCATAAGGCATTATTAACCCACATAGGCTCTAGGTTGAATTTAGGGGAGCAGGCAATGTATTCCAATGGGGGAGAGATGTCATTGTAATCTGTGAGATTAAAAAACCCTGTTTTACTGTTAAGGGTTAATGTCACACGGTCAAGGTTAGGCTTGCAGAGATCGGGAGAACCTTAGGAACATTCCTGTGGTTGAATTGTCCTTTTAAACCTAACGGTTGTGCCGCTGTCCCCCAAAAGCCCCTGAAATTTAGGGCCAGGCTTCATTTTGAGTCTGCTTTTTTCACGGTTGCTGCACTCAGAGCAAGCTATGGTCAAGCGGGGCATCTCAGCACGGTCTGGAGACTATGGTGATGCCATTTTTAGTGGTGATTTCAGAATGTCATTTTGGTGATGGTCCCTCTCTGTTAAAACATATTGCAAATGTTCAAAAGTCAACTAGCAAGTCAGTGTCCATCAGTCAATTAGATGTCATTCTGACACCAAACTGATACCATCTGACACCAAACCCACTTTTTCCAACTATCACATATTTCAGAGCAGGCACAGTTTAAAACATAATAAAAACATAAAACACGTAGTTACATTCTAGCTACGGGTCCAGTTCTGATATTATGTGTAGATCTATGTGAGGCGACCCCGAATCCCGAGTTTCGGCTCGATGGGTCATTCGGTGCCCGAGCAAGACCTTAATTGGTGCTGAAAATCCACTTTTTTCCATGCCTTGCTACGGGGTCCTTGAATGAGCTATCGGACAGAAACGTTGGGGTTCATCTCTATGGGCCGAGCCGGTTTCAATGGACCTAGTCTTGCGACTCTGGGACCTTTCTAAATGTCGTCATTTTCATAATGGTTAAAATGAATTGACGTTATTGCAAATGTACGAGGCTGTTTCTCGGTCCGAGAACCTTCTAGAGCCACATAACTCACCACGCACTATCGACCTGAGGTCTAGAACAGGTTTCTAAAGTTTCAGAACTCTAGATCTGACAGTTATTTTTTAGTTCGAACAAAGGTAACTATTGCAGGCACTGTCTGTCTCTACTTCCCTCTGTCCTAGCTGTGTGTGTGTGATTTTTTTCTTGGAAATTTTATGGGAGAAATGACTGATTTACAGTTCATGGGGGTTGCCTAATCACACATATGAAGTTTTGAAAAGATCAGACCTTTTTAACCCTTCGAAACAGCCCCTATGACACCATTTAAGGCACTTCTGATTGGCACAGGAAGCTATAAGTAAACACATATCCTGATTGGGGTATGCCTTTACAGAATTCTGAGTTTTAAGTGTTTACATTAAGAACTGATCGATTTACACAGGGTTGAATGCACTATTTATCACAAACTGCTGGTTGGGTATGGAAAAACACTTTTAGGGTGATTTTAACCACTTCCGGTTGCTCCAGGAAGCTTAGAATCAACACAGGTAGACCTCATAGTGGCCTGATGGATTGTCATGGAAGACACGTTCATAAGACATTCATAACCCACATTGGCTTCAGGTTGAATTTAGGGGTGCAGGCAATGTATTCCTATGGGGAGAGAAGCCATTGAAAACTGTTGGATGTAAACACCTTCTTTTAACTTTTAAGGGTTAATGCCGCATGGTCTAGGTTAGGCTTGCACCGATCGGGAGGACGTCAGGAATGTTCCTTTCGATCGGGAGGACGTCAGGAATTGTGCTTCTAACCCTAACTGTTCTCCCGCTGTCACCCAAAAGCACCTGCAATGTAGGGCCAGGCTTCATTATGAGCTCAGACCGAACAAGCTACAGTCTAGCGAGGCATCTCGTTGAACTCGGCACAGCCTAGAGATTATGGTAATGCCATTGCAGGCTCTGAGTGTCTTTTCGCACCGCACTTTGTCACTCCATCCTTGCTGTGTGTGTGAGAGAGAGCTTTTCTTTAAAATCTGTTGGGAGAAATGACTGATTTACAGTTCACGAGGGTTGCCTAATAACCCACATGAAGTTTTGAAAAGATCAGACCTTTTTAACCCTTCGAAACAGCCCCTATGACACAATCTTAAGGCACTTCCGGTTTACACAGGAAGCTGAAAGTAAACACATATCCTATTGAGTTTTAAGTCTTTATGTTAAGAACTGAACCCTTAGAGACAATCAGCTGTTTGTCTAAGACCTCCCACAACCCCTCTCCAGCTGTATGTGATGGGTTCAGCATCAGTGGTGGTGCCTTCACAGGTAAGGCGCAAGGTTTTGTTGCAGTTACAGGCAGAAGTGATTGTGGGTTTGGGAACTGCCTCTGTAAATCCAGGAGAGAGACAAAGACAAAGCAGGAAAAAAAATGCTTGTGAGGCACTGCATAATCTGCTATTTAATATAGAGGTACACAGACCGACACACACACACACATTTAGGTTTGAAAAAAATCTGATCAATGTCAGAGGTCATAATAATAAAATCAAACATAAAACTCATCAACTCCTTTATTGAAAAAATATAAATATCAAACACCTCAAATTCACAAAGGATTGGCAGGACATGCAGGCTGGAATACAATTGTTGCAGATAAAATAAACACACTGCGCTTTCAAGTGCATTTGTTTTGCACAGCAGCATGTCTCAGAAGGAAGGAGTGGACACTTGATTTAGGAATTGTCTGTCCTGTTGTGTGAGCCATTAAGCGAACCGAGCTGAGAAGTCATGCAACGAGACTGATCTCTAAGTCTAGTTAACTAGTCCCTTTCCCCGGCTCACTAGTCACAGATCTGAAGGGTTCAGATAGGGATATGTATGTTAGTGATGTCTGAACCCAGCCCTATATGGACCTTCCTCTGTATTGCTTTCACCAATCAAGTTTGTATTTTTTCCCTATCTTAAGCCAAAGTGCTGAAACACAATTGGTGTTCAGATGTTGTGTACAACACAATCATTCAGTCATCAACACATCACTACAGCGTGAAACCTGGAGTTTAAACAGAGATACATACAATGATTGTACAGGTACATGTTTTTGCATGTGCCAGGACTCCATTATTGAACAGTCCAGTCTTAAAATAAAGCAATGCGGCTGGTCTTAATTCATAACTTCTTCTGTAACGGAATTACCGGAGACATACCAGTAACAAAACTAAAACCTGGGATATACCAGGTTAGTGGTCTTGCCCAACAAATGTTCTTACCTATCTGGTGGCAACTAGTGTACACTGCTGTTTCCCCTTACTTTGGTCCGTCACAGATTGATGTACAGATAGAGAAAATAATATACATCTTAAAATCCTAGTCACAAAATTCTATTGTGAAAACAGATACCAGATGGTAATTTGACGAAGACAACATTCAAATATTAAGGCATTAAAATGTTTTAGTAATACATCTCAGTACTACAGAGCTCTCCTTCTTAGAATTAAAACAATAACAACCTGTACAAATTACTTGACATAAGTCAAGTGAAGGCTTTAAGAATTAGTCAATTATGAAATGATAAGACATTCACAAGCTGCGATTTAAAACAGAAAGTGCATTGGGTTGGCATAAAGTGCTCTGGAGAAAATACCTGAAAAGGAATCATCCAACCACAAAGTGATTGACACTATGGCTTCAATCAACCTGCACAAATTGATTGAGATTTGTAAAGACGAGGCATGAATACTGAGAAAGGATAAGAATCCACAAAGCTATTTACCTCACAAAGTATAAGAATCTCATTTTTGTCCATCATCAAAATGTTCTGAGATACAAATATTGCCCTCATATTTCTGAAGTACTGTAAGTTCATAAAGCACACTGTTCATCACATTATACAGTGAGCTCCAAAAGTATTGGGACAGTGACACTTTCTTTGGTTGTTTTGGCTCTGTACTCCAGCACTTTGGATTTGAAGTAATACAACAACTGAGGTTAAAGTGCAAACTGTCAGCTTTAATTTGAGGTTATTCTCATCCATATCGGGTTAAAGCTGATAGTCTGCACTTTAACCTTATAGTCATGATCTCATGTCAAACCCAAAGTGCTGGAGTATAGAGCCAAAACAACAAAATATGTCACTGACGCAATACTTCGTAGCTCACTGTACTTCATCTGATTGAATGCATGTTACTTTGTGCAACGTTCGCCTGTTGTTTTCCTTCATTTTATATTTCATTAAAAACATCTCCAACAGTTCAAACATGTTTCTCTCTTCTTGGTCATTTGTCTCAATGTAACATAAGGAGTCATGTACTGAGAGCCTTCAAACCCCATGTTTCTGGTCCTCAGTTACCCCACCAGGAAGACCACCAGCTGGAAGGAAGCAACAGAGGAAAGCGCTCATGAGAGAAAACATTACTAATGACTAGGGCCAGGAGTTTTTCCTGGTCAGGTCACATGGTCTGGAAAAACTCTTGGTCTTACGTTATATATGCAACAGGTGTTCTTCCAGAAGAGTTAGACTTAAAGCACACACATCCCTGCTCTCCCTTCACACCCTCATAAGCTACAACAATCAAACAGTACAGGGATTTCCTAGACCACAAACTTGCTCTGACAATCCTCAAGGTAAACAACATAGTAGATGGCAGAATTCCAGGTGAATGCCACTGTGTCTTACCCTCAAGCTTGGACTGAACTGTAGGACTGTTGGATCCGCTGGCTTCAGCTGCTAACGGAAGGACAAACTTCTTTAATCAGATAATATCTCGTAACCCCTCTAGAGCATGTGTCAAACTCATTCCATGGAGGGCCGAGTGTCTGCGGGTTTTCACTCGATTGATGAAATAAGGTCACTAATTAGTAAACAACTCCCCTCACCTAGATCTTAACAAAAAAAATGCAGACACTAAGCCCTTCGTGGAATGGGTTTGACACCCCAGATCTAGATGAACCCTCTATACTTATAATACAACACAGTATAATGTATCTGGCTTTTAAGAATGTCAGTTATAGGAATCAGGACAAATATGGTTTGAGTGTATCGTAACTGCCAGAGCACTCTGTTACCGGGTAAATTGTCCTCTTAAGTCTTATACACCCCTCCATTCCCCTGCAATTTGTCAGCAAGGTTGTCCCATGTTTTGGAGGACAGTAGCGTAACCCCTCAGCAGAATCACACAGAAAGAAAACAACTACAGCCTCTCTCCTACTGCATCAAATGCTACTTAAGTTACTTCTGTTTATACAGTCTTAAATTAACTGGATTACTTGCCTTGTTCTGGCTGGACTACATCACTGCCTTTAGCTGAGACGAGAGCAAAATTGAGCTTAGCATTCTCATACACAGATATATTAGTATTTGTCGTATTCACTTCTGGATGACAATGAAAAGGATGCTAAGTGTCAGAATTACAGGTGAATGCCACTGTTTCTTCTTACTCTCAGGCTTTGACTCATATTTATGATTGCTGAATCCACTGGCTTCAGCTGCTAATGACGACAGGACAAACTTTCTCGAATCAGATCATTTTGAAAGAAACTCATACTTACACACTCCTATACTTGAATGCATTCAGTTGTACAACTGACTACTATAGGTATCCCCCTTTCCCAATACACAGTGTATTATAGTTCAATTAATCAGTGAGTTACAGCAGTGTTTCACTAGGATTTTATTCAGCAGCGGTGGCAAGGGAGGGGCGGGGGGGTATTGCTACTAGCGTTAACGTAATGACATGCTACACTACATGATCAAAAGTATGTAGACACCTGCTCGTCAAATATTTCATTCCAAAATCATGGGCATTAATATGGACTTGGTCCCCCCCTTGTTGCTATAACAGCCTCCACTCTTCTGGGAAGGCTTTCCACTAGATGTTGGAACATTGCTGCAGGGACTTTTGGCTTCCATTCAGCCACAAGAGTATTAGTGAGGTTGGGCACTGATGTTGGGCCATTAGGCCTGGCTCGCATCTGCGTTCCAATTCATCCCAAAGGTGTTAGATGTGGTTGACGTCAGTGCTCTGTGCAGGCCAGTCAAGTTCTTCCACACCGATCTCGACAAACCATTTCTGTATGGAACTCGCTTTGTGCTTGGGGGCATTGTCATGCTGAAACAGGAAAAGGCATTCCCCAAACTGTTGCCACAAAGTTGGAAGCACAGAATCATCTAGAATGTAATTGTATGCTGTTCACTGGAACTAAGGGGCCTAGCCCCAATCATGAAAAACAGCCCAAGACCATTATTGCTCCTCCACCAAACTTTACAGTTGGCACTATGCATTGGGGCAGGTAGCGTTCCCATGGCATCCACCAAACCCAGATTTGTCTGTCAGACTGCCAGATGGTGACGCGTGATTCGTCACTCCAGAGAACGCGCTTCCACTGCTCCAGAGTCCAATGACGGCGAACTTTACACCACTCCAGCCGACACTTGGCATTGTGCATGGTGATTTTTGGCTTATGTGCGGTTGCTCGACCACTGAAACCCATTTCATGAAACTCCCAAATTACAGTTCCTGTGCGGACATTGCTTCCAGAGGCAGGTTGGAACTCGGTAGTGAGTGTTGCAACCAAGGACAAATTAGTTTCACGCACTACGCGCTTCAGCACTCAGCGGTCCCGTTCTGTGAGCTTGTGTGGCCTATCACTTTCCATTTTACAATAACAGCACTTACCGTTGACCAGGGCAGCTCTAACCGGGCAGAAATTTTACGAACTGACTTGTTGGAAAGTGCCACATTGAAAGTCACAGCTCTTCAGTAAGGCCATTCTACAGCCAATGTTTGTCTATGGAGATTGCATGGCTGTGTGCTCAATTATATACACCTGTCAGCAACTGGTGTGTCTGAAATAGCCTAGAAGGGGTGTCCATATACTTTTGAATATATAGTGTAGCTGTTACCATAGATTTCCAGTCATTGAGCCAAAGACTATCCATTTAAAAGTGTGCCTTGGCAGAAATACATACATTAAATACATACAATTTAGCAGCGGTAAATCAAGGAATCAAATCTGGACAAATATGTATTGAGTGTATTGTAACTGTCAGAGCACTCTGTTACCGGGTAAACTTAAATGTTTATACACACCTCCATTCCCCTGCCCCTTTCCAGTTTGGACTGCGTTGTCTTCCCCCGTTAGTGAAATCCCTGCAGAGTCACACACACAAGGAAAACATCAACTACAGCCTCTCTCCTACTGCATCAAACACTGCATAAAGCTACAATAGGTAACTTTTTGGGCGACCCAACCCAATTCACATAGAAATATGAGTTATAGATATTTCATTCCTGTTGTAAGCAAGTCTAAGAAGCAGTAAATCTGTTCTATTTATACAGTTCCCGTTTCGGTTTTGTACACCAGCTGAATATACTGTATTTTTGGTTATAGAAAATATATTTCAGTGGTTTAAATGGTACAACGATTCTCTACATAATCACTGCTTGTCTTTTCACATAAACTGAAATGAGGTAAACTATTAGACTTTTATCAACCAGGAAATGGAGGAGTGATTTCTGTATAGTCCATCTTTAAAGAAGTTACTTCTGTTTATACAGTCTTAAATCAACTGGATTACTTGCTCTGTTCTGGCTGGACTCCGTCACTGCCTTTAGCTGAGAAGAAGAGAAGGGAGAAAAGTTGAGCTTAGCATTCTCATACACAGATCACATGAGTATTTGTTGCGTTCCCTTCTGGATGACAATGAAAAGGCATAGACAATGCGTAAGTGGCAGAATTCAAGTCGAATGCCACTGTGTCTTACCATTAGTCATCAAAAACAGAATTCAAATAAAATAGCAATCAATCTATGTTCTCGTGATATTCTGAGCTATGAAGATGAGCATCTAACTTCTAATGCTACTTCTGCTTCATGACGTCTTAAATTAGCTGGAGGACTTGGCTGTGGTTTGATTGTTTACATCCCTGGCTTTAGCTGAAGAGAGAATAGATCAGTTTAGCATTCTCAAACATCTTTGTCGTCACAATAACTAATGATGATGCAACTCTTTCATTTGTAACATACAGAAGATCAGATGTAGGTAACCTTGTTCATAGAGTACTGCAGGATTTTGTTCCAACTAGGCACCACACCAGACAAACTGAACTGATCAGTGAATGCCTACATTCAACACACCTGTTGGACCAGGTCAGTTAAATCAAAAACATGATGTGCCTGCGGCCCTCTAGGACCAGGGTTACCTACCCCTGCAGTAGATAAATACTGTAAGTTCTTAAAGACACAAAACCTGCAAAGGTCTTGAGACGTTCTGAAACAATCCACATCTCTAAAGTGGTAACAGTCATATCAAATAAAACAACATGGAAACAGTTCTCAGAACTGAAAACCTCCTGAATGAAGATTGTGAAATAATTGACTTTTCAACCACAACCTAGCAATGGGTGACAGTGACAACCTTTATCCACAGTGTTACCTCAATGGGTAACATTTTGACAGTGCAAAAATGCATAGATGTAAAGATAAACCAAACAAATGACTTCAAATACTCATCACAAGTACACAATTTAAAGCACATTTCTTGCAGATTCCAACAGCATAATGCACATTTATATACACTAGTCCACACACTGCTCACTTTAAACTCACATTAGTAATCACCTTCTCATACTGTATGTAGACGTCACTAAATCATGTTCTTCAAATAAATGTCACCACTAATAATATGAGAAACACATTTCTGACATCTCCACATATCTGCATGGTCAAAATGGCCCTATAGAAGTACCATGTAAAAGGTACTGATTGTTGCCTGCATCCCTATAAAGTTATACCATCCATCAACATTGTTTACTGTAAACAGAGTAGAATAGGTTCCTTGAATTTAGGAGGTATTTGCCCTTTAAATTTGCATAAGAGAAAACATGGAAATATTCTGGGTTGTGGGATTACTGCTGTGGACTCAAATGTAAGACAATAACATGTTCATTCAAATAGTTATTTGTTTTCACTGGAATCCAAATGTTCTGTGAAGTAGTGAGTATGAATAATTGAGACAGGAAGAGACAGAATCATCCTACCTGTCTTTTTCTTCCACACCAAAAATCCTGAGGAGTACAAATATACACATTTTATTTTCCATGTTGACCCATGGTTCAGTAGCTTATGTGTCATGTTTAACAGAGTGAGAAATAACCCCTCTTAAAGTACAAGTCTGTGTATTAACCATTCTGTCAGCTGTTGAGTGTGACTTCACCCACATTTACATGCTTAAGCTGCAATAAGGAGACATCATTTCTGAGAGCATGCGTACAGTACCTGCACCAGGCCGACTTCAATGTGAAAGTAACCAGTGCATAAAACAGCTGACGACGAATGCAAACTATGCTCAATAAATCCTACACATGCATTGAATTAAAAGCCATACATCAAAGTTCTTACCTAGGCCTACAATCAACAAGAATCAAACAAGCTAAGCGTCAGTATAGAGACAAAGTAGAATCTCAATTCAACGGCTCAGACACAAGAGGTATGTGGCAGGGTCTACAGTCAATCACGGATTACAAAAAGAAAACCAGCCCCGTCACGGACCAGGATGTCTTGCTCCCAGGCAGACTAAATAACTTTTTTGCCCGCTTTGAGGACAATACAGTGCCACTGACACGGCCCGCAACTAAAACATGCAGACTCTCCTTCACTGCAGCCGACGTGAGGAAAACATTTAAACGTGTTAACCCTCGCAAGGCTGTAGGCCCAGACGGCATCCCCAGCCGCGCCCTCAGAGCATGCGCAGACCAGCTGGCTGGTGTGTTTACGGACATATTCAATCAATCCCTATCCCAGTCTGTTGTTCCCACATGCTTCAAGAGGGCCACATCCTGTTGCCAAGAAAGCTAAGGTAACTGAGCTAAACGACTACTGCCCCGTAGCACTCACTTCCGTCATCATGAAGTGCTTTGAGAGACTAGTCAAGGACCATATCACCTCCACTCTACCTGACACCCTAGACCCACTCCGATTTGCTTACCGCCCAAATAGGTCCACAGACGATGCAATCTCAACCACACTGCACACTGCCCTAACCCATCTGGACAAGAGGAATACCTATGTGAGAATGCTGTTCATCGACTACAGCTCGGCATTTAACACCATAGTGCCCTCCAAGCTCATCACCAAGCTCGAGACCCTGGGTCTCGACCCCGCCCTGTGCAACTGGGTACTGGACTTCCTGACGGGCCGCCCCCAGGTGGTGAGGGTAGGCAACAACATTTCCACCCCGCTGATCCTCAACACTGGGGCCCCACAAGGGTGCGTTCTGAGCCCTCTCCTGTACTCTCTGTTCACCCACGACTGCGTGGCCATGCACGCCTCCAACTCAATCATCAAGTTTGCGGACGACACAACAGTGGTAGGCTTGATTACCAACAACGACGAGACGGCCTACAGGGAGGAGGTGAGGGCCCTCGGAGTGTGGTGTCAGGAAAATAACCTCACACTCAACGTCAACAAAACTAAGGAGATGATTGTGGACTTCAGGAAACAGCAGAGGGAACACCCCCCTATCCACATTGATGGAACAGTAGTGGAGAGGGTAGTAAGTTTTAAGTTCCTCGGCGTACACATCACAGACAAACTGAATTGGTCCACCCACACAGACAGCATCGTGAAGAAGGCGCAGCAGCGCCTCTTCAACCTCAGGAGGCTGAAGAAATTCGGCTTGTCACCAAAAGCACTCACAAACTTCTACAGATGCACAATCGAGAGCATCCTGTCGGGCTGTATCACCGCCTGGTACGGCAACTGCTCCGCCCACAACCGTAAGGCTCTCCAGAGGGTAGTGAGGTCTGCACAACGCATCACCGGGGACAAACTACCTGCCCTCCAGGACACCTACACCACCCAATGTCACAGGAAGGCCATAAAGATCATCAAGGACAACAACCACCCGAGCCACTGCCTGTTCACCCCGCTATCATCCAGAAGGCGAGGTCAGTACAGGTGCATCAAAGCTGGGACCGAGAGACTGAAAAACAGCTTCTATCTCCAGGCCATCAGACTGTTAAACAGCCACCACTAACATTATTCATCTCATATGTATACGTATATACTGTACTCTATATCATCTACTGCATCTTTATGTAATACATGTATCACTAGCCACTTTAACTATGCCACTTTGTTTACATACTCATCTCAAATGTATATACTGCACTCAATACCATCTACTGTATCTTGCCTATGCCGCTCTGTACCATCACTCACTCATATATCTTTATGTACATATTCTTTATCCCCTTACATTTGTGTGTATAAGGTAGTAGTTTTGGAATTGTTAGCTAGATTACTTGTTGGTTATTACTGCATTGTCGGAACTAAAAGCACAAGCATTTCGCTACACTCACATTAACATCTGCTAACCATGTGTATGTGACAAATAAAATTGTATTTTATTTGATTTATAACAAAGGTAAAATAACCTAGCCAGCGATTTCACATCTATGCAATATCCACTGTACTGTTGGGTTCTGAGAATATGAAATATTCTTATTCATGTCACTGAGGGAGATAGGGTAACATTTACATTATGTCAGGCTATGTTATTGTTAGTCACCAGGGATCCTATGGGAGGAGAAGAGACACAGTCTGGTACCAGTCACCATGACAGTCGTACGTTGGGGAGGAGTGAGCACTTTGGGGCAGAGGTCAGGTCAGATGAAGTGAGGAAGAACAGATATCACTAAGGTTCTGTCTAGCAACAGAGATGCATTGGGTGTTCAGATGTGTAGGAGGAGACTCAGCATAGGAGGAAGGGTTAAATATCAGTGTGAACATGTTGTTGTCTAATGCAGCTGTATTGGCCCTCTGGGATGAATGAACTTGGTTTAAACTTTCATAGTGTCCGTCAGGTTTGTACTCTGAGAATTAGAACCTAACAGTACGATGAACATATTTTTAGGTTAACACAAAGTAATTACCATTCCTTTTTGCTGATTCATTCAGGTTAGACTAATCCATACTGTGCGGGGTCCAAATTGGTGCCTCCCTGTGACACATTATGAAGACTGTTCCCTACAGCAGGTGGTGCATCTAACCCCTTGTCTTGACTGTAACAGTAGCCTGAACATTACTGTAAATATAGGTAGAACAGGTATCCCCTTCAGGGGGTATAGCTCACTGTTGTTGGTGCTGTTATGTCAATCTGTGATTCACAACTATGTACATGTACAGTGATCTGTTACTATAGATGTGCTGTTCTTACCTATTATGACAGCAAACGCTACAATGGCAACGACAACCAAAGTAACAACAGCACCGATACTGGAACGCTCTGAAATGAAAACACATTTTGTATTGATACTTTGACATGAGTTGATTAGGTATTCAACATAGTGCAGCATTCAAAATGTCCTACAACACTAGCAGTGTTACTAACATATCAATACATTAGACTGTAACACACTTATGAGTGTCCACTCACCTGGACCAAACACCTCTCCAACTGGCTCACTGACATTCGAACTAACAGCATTACTCAGCTTGCAGGTGTACTTGATACCATTGGTTGATTTAGAGACACTTAGCTCTTTGTCTAAGACCTTGGACACCCTCTCTCCCTCTTCCCAGCTGTAGGTGACTGGTTCAGCATCAGTGGTGTCACCCTCACAGGTCAGAGTGCAGGAGGTTTTGTCTGGGTTACAGGAAGAAGTGATTGTGGGTTTGGGGACTGCCTCTGTAAATAGAGGAAAGAAACAGGAATCATTTGGGAAAATGCTTGTGAGACACTGCAATACATAACCTGCTGTTTCTATATGACCACACACTCGCATACATACATATACATACACACAGATGTATGCACAAACAAACACGCACACACACAAGCACATAGAAACACTTACTGATAACAGATAATGTATATGTCTTGTGAAGCAGTTTGCTGTTGAACTCCACAGAATAAACGCCACTGTCTGTTTTCTTCAATCCCCTGATTCTCAGCTCTCCAGAAGTCTGGTCCAGGGTTGTACGCTCTTTGAAGGCAGCATAGATGTCCAGACCACCAAAATCCTTGTCCCACTCTGCCACCTTGTTCTTCCCATGCTTCCATAGGATGCTTGTGATGGGGTCAGTCACTGTGGACTTGTCTGGTTTCAACACGAGCTCACCTCCCACTTTAAGATAAAGATCTGGAAAGCAGACATTTCATACATGTATCAGAGTATCAATGTATCCAGGGTAACACATTATGGTTAGGGTATAAATATGTAGTCCTAACCCTATTGGCATTGAAAGATACATTATTATCAACCTTTACTGTTTATATCTAGAATTCTGCTTGCTGGGTGTATCTGGTCTATGTAGTCTGACCACTTTGACTAGTATGTCCCCCCCCCACCACCACCACTGGAGCAGAAATGTATCTAGACTACACCACAGATTAAAGTCTTTGTCTACACCCTGTCCCCTATTATATCACTAGCTAGGTTTCCATCCAATCTGCGACAGATTTTCATGCAAATATTCTAAAATCTGCATGAAAAAATATGGACATTTTCCCACCAGAGAGATGTTTCCATCAGACTGACTTTCAGGATAAAATAGGCCTATATAGGCCTATGCATAACGTAGCAAGTGTCGTTGTCATCATTCTTCCTGCCTCCAGTTCAGTAGCCGTACCTGCACAATCAAGTGTGCATGTGGTCTCAATTAAATAGAGTAGGCTGTAACTTACGCGTGGGAGAGAAGCACAGGGCAGTAACACTACATGACGAAAAGTATGTGGATACCTGCTCGTCGAACATCTCATTCCAAAATCACGGGCATCAATAAGGAGTTGGTCCCCCCTTTGCTGCTATAACAGCCTCCACTCTTCTGGGAAGGCTTTCCTCTAGATGTTGGAACATTGCAGCAGGGACTTGCTTCCATTCAGCCACAAAAGCATTAGTGAGGGCGGGCACTGACGTTGAGGGATTAGGCCTGGCTCGTAGTCGGCGTTCCAATTCATCCCAAAGGTGTTTGATGGTCAGGGCTCTGTGCAGGCTAGTCAAGTTCTTCCACTCCGATCTCGACAAACCATTTCTGTATGGACCTCGCTTTGTGCACGAGGGAATTGTCATGCTGAAACAGGAAAGGGCTTCCCCCAAACTGTTACCACAAAGTTGGAAGCACAGAAACGTCTATAATATGATTGTATGCTGTCGCGTAAAGATTCCCTTTACTGGAACTAAGGGTCCTAGCCCGAATGTTGAAAAAGCCCCAGACCATTATTCCTCTTCATGAAGCTCCCGACGAACAGTTATTCCCGGCCATCGCAAATCGTTTGGCCTCCCGAGTGGCGCTATGGTCTAAGGCACTGCATCTCAGTGCTAGAGGCGTCACTACAGACCTTGGTTTGATCCCGGGCTGTATCACAACCGGCGGTGATCGGGCGGTGCACAATTGGCCCAGCGTCGTCCGAGTTAGGGGAGGATTTGGCCAGAGTAGGCCATCATTGTAAAATAAGAATTTGTTCTTAACTTCTTGGTGACAGAAGGCAGTATTTTCACGTCCGGATTAAATGCATGCCCAAATTCAACTGCCTGCTACTCATCCCCAAAAGATAAGATATGCATATTATTAGTAGATTTGGATAGAAAACACTCTGAAAAAAAAACTCAGTTTCTAAAACTGTTTGAATCATGTCGGTGAGTATAACAGAACTTATGTAGCAGGCGAAACCCAGAGGAAAAACCATTCAGATTTTGTTTTTGAGGTCACTCTCTTTTCAATGGGTTTTCATTAGGAATCCAGATTTTGTTTTTGAGGTCACTCTCTTTTCAATGGGTTTTCATTAGGAATCCAGATGTTGCAGTTCCTACCGCTTCCACTGGATGTCACCAGTCTTTAGAAATTGGTGGAGGTTATTCCTTTGTGTAATGAAAAAGTAGCCCTGTTCAAAACGAGGGTCACTTCAAGTGTACTGTTTGTTAGAGGAGCGTGACCAGAAAGGTAGCGTCAGTTTGTTTTCTTCCTGTATTGAACACAGATCATCCAGTCTTCAATTTTGATTATTTACTTTAAAAAATACCTAAAATTGTATTACAAAAGTAGTTTGTAATACAAGTTTACAGGTAACTTTTGAGATGTTTTGTAGTCACGTTGCGCAAGTTGGAACCGGTGTTTTTCTGGATCAAACGCGCCAAATAAATGGTCATTTTGGATATATATTGACGGAATTAATTGAACAAAAGGACCATTTGTGATGTTTATGGGACATATTGGACTGCCAACAAAGAAGCTCGTCAAAGGTAGAGCATGATTTATATTTGTATTTCTGCGTTTTGTGTCGCGCCTGCAGGGTTGAAAGGTTTTCTCTCTTTGTTTACGGAGGTGCTACCCTCAGATAATAGCCGAAAAAGCCTTTTTGAAATCTGACATGTTGGCTGGATTCACAACACGTGTAGCTTTAATTTGGTATCTTACATGTGTGCCTGGGTTTGTTGCTATGGTCCTACATGCATGAAACTATTTCTGTGACTGTACAGGTTGCATGTCCTAATATGAAGAAAATATGATAATGGTGGCTAAATGCCAGAGGTGATGAGCAATTAAGAGGAGTTACTATGAGTATGATGTAAGGAGGACAAATATATAAGAAGTCTGTGCAAAGACTGGAAGGCAATTGCTTTCATGATCCAGCTCGGCTTTTATTATGAAGTAATAAAAAGTATATTTGAACTCGCATGCTCCGGTATTTGTGAAATATGATTGACCAAATATTTCCAAGACAAGGGGCAAGAAGGTAAAGTAGCCCCCCTAAGGCCCGTCCATATCACCGGCCCTGCCATGATCAAGCAGAACCTTCTGTAGGTTTACACCTTGGTAGGCCAGGACTTAATATTCCATCACTTCCTGAAGTTGGTTGTGTGTGTAGCTACAAATAATAAGAAGGGTGCGGTCCTTATTTGTCATCGAAACCCACATAGACTTAGTTTAAAACCATTCAGACATTCCATGTTGAAAATAACTATAAAGAGCATGTTTAAACGATTGTCAATAATGTCGCTATAAAAGCTTTTTGTTTCAGATTGCCATGTGTTTTTTCACTGATTGAATCCCACTTGGGCGGCTGCGCTTGTTCTTGAAGTTGCAATGTACATTGTGTTCATAAGGCACATTCTTACATATCCTACCTATTGTTCATCATAATCAAACATTATGATGTGATAATGTTGTAGGCTACACAATAAGCACACAAGTAGCCTTACAAATATTAGGTAGACCTAAATCTAAATTCGACCCTGCGGGTCGGTTCAACTTACCTCCGGAAACCAACTTTTGCGCCACATAAAGCCAGAAGCACAATCCGATGAGCGTTAGTTTGGGCATATTTGCTAATTAGTTTGTTTAGATAATAAATAAAAGTTCAAATGAGATATGCTAAACCATTATGTGGTTTATAGCCTAGCCTACGTCTGATATTGTATTTCATGAGGCTGTGAAAGTGAAAGTAAAATGTAGTTTAGTTCCTCCCTATTCATGACCTCTTGGTGGAAAATAAAATAAAGTTTAATTTAACTTGTAAATTATGTTTAATAGCTGCAATGGAATCATATGGTATACAAACACATTGCATTATGTTTATATGTTTAATAAGCATTTTTCTAACCCCTTTGGAATATTTGTAGTCCTACTCATAGCTGGTCTTTGGCGCCTCCGTGTGTGTATAATTGGCTACCACGCACAGAATTACATATATAGAATTTAAAATTGATAGAATCTCTGCTAAAATGTAACAAAACTTGGCAACACTGAAATATTTAAAGGTAACTATAGTGTATTTAATTTTCCTGTCCACTGAGTGTAAGAGAGATTTCAAATCAACAGCATATAGCCATTCATCCATATGCCTATATGGCATGCACACTAAAACATTCACAATATTAAATATATTTTCCTCAAAACATATAATACATGTTTTCCATCTTATTGTATGGATAAATATTTCATTATAATTCACAATATATATTGAACAAAAATATAAACGCAACATGCAACAATTTCAATGATTTTACAGAATTACAGTTCATATAAGGAACTCAGTCAATTTAAATAAATCAATAAGGCCCTAATCTATGGATTTCCCATTACTGGGTAGAGGCGCAGGGGTGGGCCTGGAAGGGAGTCAGGCCCAAGTGGGAGCCAGGTGGTCTGCTCTAAAATTATGTTGGAGGTGGCTTATGGTAGAGAAATGAACACTCAATTATCTGGCAAAAGCTCTGGTTGACCTTCCTGCAGTCAGCATGCCAATTGCACGCTCCCTCAACTTGAGACATCTGTGGTATTGTGTTGTGTGACAAAACTGCACATTGTAGAGTGACCTTTTATTGTCCCCAACACAAGGTGCACCTGTGTAATGATCATGCTGTTTAATCAGCTTCTTAATATGTCACACCTGTCAGGTGGATGGATTATCTTGGCAAAGGAGAAAAGCTCACTAACGGATGTAAACTAATTGGTGCACAGCATTTGAGAGAAATAAGCTTTTTTGGGCACATGGAACGTTTCTGGAATCTTATATTTCAGCTCTTGAAACATGTTGCTTTGACATTTCGGTTCAGTATACGTAGTTGAATACCATAGTAGCCTAGGCTAAACATGACCGCCCATACAGGATAACAATATGATACATAATAACCCAAAAGAGAGGGAAAAAGAGAGATGAGTTTACTGAAGAGGAACAAAACTTCCCTGTACAGAATCTAAATATTTATCAAACAAACTATATATTCAACAAGTGCTTTTCAACTGGTTTCTTCTGGTACAGAGGCTGTAGCTGTACTGGTCTGGTCTCTGTTGGTATAGAGGATTTACCTATACTTCTCTATGTAGTAGACAGAGTATCTGAGCTACTCTCTATTGCTGTACAAATTGAATCTGAGCTCATGTCTACTGCTCTGGAAGGTGCACCTGAACTGTAGTTTACTGGAGTAGATATTGTACCTACATGCTGTGGCTCTGAGACCAGCTGACAATCCTGGACTGCTTCTGTCAGGAGTGTCTGTACTGTCTGACACTGAGTTAGTGGGTCTCCTCAGACCTGATAGGTCAGGTCTTCCTCCCTCTCGGTCCACCTGACCACTGCTTCTCTGGGTTTCCATTGTTTTCAACACACTTCCTTGTTCTACACCAATCTGATAGCAATGAGTGTCTTATAGTTAATGGTTTTGGGGGCGAGAAGTGGTGGGGGTCTTGATGTATGGGAATTCGGGATGGAGGTGTTTGTTTGGGAGAACTTAAGTTCTTTCACCTCCTCTCTCTGCACGCTCCATCTTTATCCCTTCTCTGAGGGGTTGGTGGAGACCTCTGATCGTCAGTCTGGCTGTTGTGTGTGGCTCTGCTGGATTCCTTCTCTTGCACCTCTGACCCTGGCTCCACCTCAGAGTGGATGTCCTCCTGTTGTTGATCGTCACCTTGTTCTTTTCTATATCCCTCTTCTTCCTTCCCTTCGTTCTATGTCTCTTCTTGCTCCTCTACCTTTCCCTCTTCCTCTCTCTCTGCATTTCATCTTCCCTCTGTCTCTCCCTCCCTCTCACCATCAACTTCTCTCCTTTCCTCTTCATCTCTCTCTCCCTTTGTCTCTGAGTCATTTATTTTGTCACTCCTCTCATGTAACTCCTGGTCATCTCGGTTCCCCCACTGTTTATCCTGAACCTGTTGGGAGTGTTAGATTGTGGTTCAGGCTGTATCCTTCACTGGCACGTGACATCTGATGGGTCTTTAGATGGGGTGAGATGAGCCCGTTCTCTTCCTCTCCCTCACTCTCTTTCGTCACTTCCCTCTCTCTCTCTCTACGTCATGTTGAAATGACGTAGAAACAACACAAACACATGTCAGATTTAACTGTGACTGTCTCTTTGTTTCTTTACTCACAAACCTGCATAGTTCTCCCATCTGATATATGACTGCTATCATACTGGTGTTCTTATCACGGGGACTTTTGGAGCTGAATATAGGGTTTGTTAATAAAACAAGTAAAAATATAATCAGAAACAGAAATGTCTTTAAAAAGTATGGACTAACCAGGGTTCTTGTTCAGCACTCTAACAGCACATGACATAGTCATTGGCAACCTTTTTGTGTTTGAACCTTTGACCTTTATTCCTCCCGAGTGGCGCAGCAGTCTAAGGCACTGCATCTCAGTGCAAGAGGTGTCACTACAGTCCCTGGTTCGAATCCAAGCTGTATCGCATCCGGCCATGATTGGGTGGTGCACAATTGGCCCAGGTTGGGCTAGGAGTAGGCTGTCGTTGTAAATAAGAATTTGTTCGTAATTGACTTGCCTAGTTAAATAAAGATTACATTTAAAAAATGTGTTACATCCCCATCTTTAGCTGATACCTAAAAATAGGTCCCGATCCATCATTGGATCACAAGTCCCGAAATGCCATTTAGGAGACAATGACAATGAATTTCACTCTCTGCTGAAAGGTCTGTATTTCCCCACCAATCATACACTCTGCCTCATACACCCCACTGAGCTGCTTGGTCAGCTGTCTGATTGTGATTTCTCCTGTTGTGGTGTTCAAGGATGTATTTTCTTTAAAATCCCGAAATTCCTGTATCCCGTCGGGATGCTCCATTCCACCTCCTTGTTTACTCCATGTTTCCAGAGGATCTCCTGTAGAACTCCACCAGGGATCCCAGGATTGATGATGACATTCCTGTTTGTGATGACATAACGTGTTGGTGAAGCTGCAGCTGCTATGGGAAAAGAGCAGAGTTACACCCTTGGAAATAGTGTTATAATTCCAGTAGGTTGCATCATCACTCTTAACATGTCATAGTCTTTAGTGGAGTGTTAACATCTCGTCCTACCCAGTAATAACAGCCCAGTATACATTCACATGTTCTTATAATGCACACCCTTAACTCGGCTCAATAGTCTGCTCCCTAACAAACATTAATGAAAAAAAGTTCAACTGTCGCTAGCTGGATGGCTGTGTCAAAACACCTGTTGTCAGTTTACACTCGACTGACATCTCCTCTTTGTTTCACTTGAGTGAGTCTAGACTATAATTATGAATACCTGCAGGAAATATAGTAACTTACCATTCATTCATTATCTGTCACAAATGCAACAGAAGATGGTGACTAATACTATTACTGTTGGAATTGATCGTCCTTGGTCAGCCAAGTGAGATCCATGAAGTCAAAGTGATAGGGTTATTTCTTCTTTTTTATAGAGGCCTACGCCTCAGACATTATTGAAAGTCGGGACAAAAGCAACTTTTTCTCACAACCCTTTTTTTAATATTAACATTTGAAATATGTCTTGTTTTTATAGAGCAAAGTATCAGCCCTCACACCATGTAAAGGATCATGTAAGCTCTTAATGAAATGTTTTTCTTCATCAAATGCACCTAAAAATACAAAATGTATGTTGGTATAAAAAACGTACTGTATACTGTACCAACACAATACATTATGTTGATGTGCTATAATACAGTGGTGAAAAAGTACCCACAAGTCATACTTGACTAAGGGTAAAGATACTTTAATAGAAAATGACTGCTGTAAAAGTCTAAAGGTATTTGGTTTTAAATACCCTTGAATAGAATTGTCTAAATATAAGAGAAACAAAGCATCCCCGTACAGAGCCTAACATTTTTGTTTAACAAACTTTTTCAACAAGTGCTTTTCAACTGGTTTCTCCTGGTACAGAGGCTGTAGCTTTACTGGTTGGTATATTTTCCTCTGTCGTAGACAGAGTATCTGAGCTACTCTCTATTGCTGTACTAGTTGTATCTGAACTGGTGTCTCCTGGTCCGGAGGGTGCACCTGAACTGGTGTCTCCTGGTCCGGAGGGTGCACCTGAACTGGTGTCTCCTGGTCCGGAGGGTGCACCTGAACTGGTGTCTCCTGGTCCGGAGGGTGCACCTGAACTGGTGTCTCCTGGTCCGGAGGGTGCACCTGAACTGGTGTCTCCTGGTCTGGAGGGTGCACCTGAACTGGTGTCTCCTGGTCTGGAGGGTGCACCTGAACTGGTGTCTCCTGGTCTGGAGGGTGCACCTGAACTGGCCTTTACTGGATTGGATAGAGTACCCCTTTCCACCTTTGGACTAAATGCTGTGGCTATAGGAAGAGCTGACAATCCTGGACTGCTTCTATCAGGAGTGTCTGTACTGTCTGACACTGAGCTAGTGGGTCTCCTCAGACCTGATAGGTCAGGTCTTCCTCTCCCTCTGTCTACCTGACCACTGCTCCTCTGGGTTTCCATTGTCTTCACTACACTTCCTTGTTCTACACCCATCTGGTTAACATGTCTTATAGATGATGGTTTTGGGGCGAGAGGTGGTGGGGGGGCTTTTTGGGGGAGTGTTTGTTTGGGAGAAGTTGGGCTCTTTCTTTTCTCTCCCTTCTGTGTCTCTTCTCCTTTCTTCCCTCTTTCTTCTCCCTCTCCTTTCACCTGCTCTTCTTCATTATTTTCAGTCTCTCTCTCCTGTCCATTTCTTTCTCCTCCATCATCTCTCCTATCTGTATCTTCTTGCCCCTCTCCCTCCTCTGTCACTGAATCATCTCCTCCTACCTTCTCAACATCTTCTCCATCCTCTCTTGTCCCCTCCTCCTTTCCTCCACTCTCCTCCTCTGTGTCTAAGATTAGGACTTTCTGGGGCATAAGCTGTCCATCTCCCGCTCCCTCTCTCTCTGTGCCATAACCAGCCATGCTTTGGTCAGTTCCTCTCCCATGATGCTCTCTGCTGTGCTGTGTCTCCAGAGTCTGTGGGTACGGTGAATTATAGTTAAGGCTGCTCCGAGGTGGTTTTGGAGGAGCAGTTTGGACAGAATCTTGGGTAACAGTCCCCAAGGTAACGTTCATGTTCTGTTTGGATTCTGTGTTCTGCTCTTTTTCTTCCCTCTGTCTCTTTCCGGACTCCCAACCCCAAACCTGATTCTGGTTGTTCAGTTTGAACGGGATATTACTCACAATAACATCTGTATCAGTGGATCCTGCCTTGTCTAGTAATGGTTTCTTCTCTCCCTCACCATCTCCAGTTTTCACAGCCTCACTGGCCTGGTTGATCTGATTGACCCTGTCCTTTAGTTCTTCATCTAGTAATAGCTTATTCTCCTCTTCCACAATCTCTGCCTGGCTGATTGCCACCACCTTCTCTCGATCCTCTTCAAGATGGCTGGCATTCCCTGTGCTCCGCAAATCTAGAGGAACAAAAATAAAGGAGAGAAAAGAAGGGAAGTCAGTGGGTATGCAGGTATGGAGCGACTAGAGGGCTTAGAAACAAAGGGAAATGCAACTTCAGACAAAGTGACAGATTTTCTTCAGTTGATTTTGAGTCTAAACCGAACACAATGAATCAACACAATGTCAATACAACGTCAAGGAGATTCATAACAAAGAACCCTGTTATAAGGTATTACTGTCCTTATTGAAAGACATGGGCTTACCTTTGGAACGCTTCTTGACGAGCCAGACCACAACAGCAACCACAACAGCGACCAACAACAAGACACCTGCACCAATACCAGTGTAGATGTAGATCACAGGATTACCTGACACACACACATACAGACACACACAGGTCAGGTCACATGGTCAGTGGAAACTCAACAAAGGAATTCCTATTCCTTTATCAACAGCATTAAAATACTTTAAGATGATTTAACCTTGACTGAGTATACCAACAGAATGGTCTTCTCTTTACAAAACCCAAGCCCTCTATATCTCGCCTATCTCTCTTGTTTACCTGTGGCCAGGCAGTCGATGCTGTTGTATGTCTGTGTCTTCTTACTGACTGGGTTCCTGGCCTCACAGGTGTAGCTGACTGACTCTGGGGATGTGATGTTGTAGTGCTGTCCAGTCTGCTCCTGGCTCCACATCTCCCCCTGGTGGTCAGGCCAAGACCAGCGGTATTCTAACAGTGGACCCTCAGCACTGCAGTGAATTGTTGCCACGGTACCGTTCAATTCACAGGTGACGTCAGGTTGTGATACTGGGTCTGTGGATGGAAATGGAGGAGTATGTTATGCAAAAGTGGAGGGAAAGTAAGGAATATTTCACACACATACACACTTATTCTTTACAATGTGTTTGTGTTGTAAAATGTTCTCTCTGTTAGTTTAGTAATGACTGTTGGCTGGCTGGTGATACTAAATGTCAATCATAGAAGTTTGAACGTTGACATTATGTCATTAATGGAGGAGTACATCAGCCAGAGGACACTTGGTGACACACACTACACACATACTGCACACACAGTACACACACTGTATATACACACTGCACACACACTGTACACACACTGCACACACACTGTACACACACACTGCGCACACACTGTACACACTCTGCACACACACTGTACACACACACTGGGCACACTGTACACACACACTGCACACACTCTGTATATACACACACTGTACACACACTGCACACACACTGTACACACACTGTAAACAGCTCTCTCTCTTCACAATGTGCTTGTGTTCCCAGGTTTTTTGCTGTTAGCTTAGTAACAACTGTTGGACTGAAAGTCTTGCACAATCATGGAAATGTTTACATTATTTCCTCTCTCTCTCTCCACTAACCTGTATGGCTGGTTAGTTTAGTTTATGTTTGAGAAATGCAATAGATACACAACCAGAAACAAAACGAATTTCAAAAGTGAGCAGCTCTTCAACAGTACTTATATCATATTACAACAAGCCAGTGGTTGCCAACCAAGTGACTTTATGACCCAAAGGTGGGACATGATTCATCCTTTAGGAAACCCTGACTCACCAATGACTTCCACTCTCTGCTGAAAGGTCTTTGTTTTTTTACCAATCACACACTCTGCCTCATACACCCCACTGAGCTGCATGGTCAGCTGTCTGATTGTGATTTCTCCAGTCGTGGTGTTCAAGGATGTCCTCCCTTTAAAATCACGAAATTCCTGTATCCTGTCAGTGCTCCATTCCACCGCCTTGTTTACACCATGTTTCCAGAGGATCTCCTGTAAAACTCCACCAGGGATCCCAGGGTTGAGAATGACATTGCCGTTTGTGATGACATAACGGGTGGTGGACGGTCCAGCTGCTATGGGATGAGAACAGAGTTACACCACAGTTAACATGACATAGTCACATCACCCTCATATGGAATCATAATGGGCTGAGTTATTGTAAGGAGCAATGTTATTACCCTGTAATACAACAGTCTTCCCCCCAGTTTATTTTCTAGACCGTGTACAAAGGCCCCCAGCGCAACACTTGGCACACAATGCAGTAACTGAAACCCCAAATCTGTTAGGGCGGGGTAACAGAAAGTGTGGGGGAATAGACCGTAGGGTAAACTCTAGCTAGGCTAGTAATTAGCCTACATTCAGTTGAAGTATTCTGAATCACTTTTTATCTCAACAAAAGAAAATACATTAGTAGGTAAATGTAATAGAAAATGGCTAACAAAACCAAATATATTCCGAGGACAATCGTTCAAGGGATTTTTCCCTATTTTCCCCTGGGACAGGAGAGTAGAGAAGGCCGTCGATCATGGATCAGCGTGTACAAACATTAGATCTTACAAGACTGAAATCTCAGCTTTCTTTAATTGTCGCGACTCCAATTATAAATAGTCTACTAGCCCTGGGAAATTAACTGACTTACCATTGACGAATTGTCCGCCATAAATGCAACAGAATATAGTGACTAGTCCTATTACACTGGGAGTTGATATTCCTTGGTCAGCCATCGCCCGCAGGTGCGATCCATATGAAAGTGAAAGTGTTTTTCTTTCTCTTGAGGACTATTATGGTTTTGTCGTGTGTGTGCATGTTCACATGGAATGTAGTCGACCAAGGTGACCTACTGAAGTCATCCGAGGTCAAGGAAAGGACATTTGGATTCAAATGCGGAGATGTTGCTGATGATGATGATGATGATGATGAGGATGATGAATACTGGTAAGGTGTAAATTCTCTCTTGAACTAAAATTGGAAAAATACTGACAGTTTTGGGGGAAAGGCAATTATCCAAAGTGCAGGTGATGCAACTAACTTAATAGAACACTAGATGTCAGCATAGTTCTACAATCCATGACACCTGCCCTATTCCAATTCATGACTAATCACCTACACTTTGGCACTTCTGTTAGATAGAGGGAAATAAAGGTATCAACACATTCTGCCATTTACTTTCATTTGTCCAATCCTTTCAGATCTACTGTCCACTTGGGCACAGTTTGGAATTGGTAAGGGACTACAGTGTTATGAGCTTTTGTTAGGAAAAGCTGATCTGAAACCAGTATCATAAGGGACCTTTATATGACTAATATTCTTTTCTTTTTTTTCTTCTTTTTTTTTTTTTTACATCGTCATCATTTATGAGAATGTCCAAATAGTTTTGTGGCATTTAATGCCCCACAATGAATGTAGCCTAGATGTCTTTTTTGACATTAATTTCATAAGAACGTTTTTTTAAGGTTGTGTTTAGGACGTGCCTGGGAAAAAGCCTGTGTTGATACGGAAGAGGAAGAGTTTGTTTGATGGTTATTTTTTTACAGATTTTTTAAAAGATTTGACAAATACAATTATTTATACAATTGGATTTGATCTCTGCACTGCTGAAAGAGTAGGTACATACAGGGCTGAGACCCAGGAAAGAGTCTGACTACTAAACTGAAACCTGTACATTTTTCTCACAGTACATGTAGTAACAACACAATGGCCTGTACAGTACCACTGGCATTCCTTGTCCTTCATGGATTTCTCTCTCTTTCAGCAGGTAAGACTCTCTCCCTCTAACCCCCCCAAGCCTGTCAATTGGTTTTTGATTATGGTTTGTTTAGTCTGCATTTTTTACATTAAGAAACATTAGTAGTTTTTGGACAGTTATTTGAGGATGTCTATTGATTTTAAATTCCATGCTTTCATTAAAACAATCAAATAGGGTCAATCTGGTAAATAAAAAGGTTTTACCTATTGATGGTCACATTCATGGATTGCTATTGAACCTTTACATTTGATCATTGATTTGAGCAATATTATTGAGAAAATGAACAAAGGCGTTGTTAACAATTTCTTCAAAAATGTCTCTTCTGAGGTGCCTCTGTTACATGTTATATTGTAAACCTAACAGTGTAATCAGTTTTTTTAACTTTCTTTGCACGATTTGACATTGCAATTTTATCTAACTATTCAAATCAAATCCAATTTTATTTGTCACATACACATGGTTAGCAGATGTTAATGCGAGTGTAGTGAAATGCTTGTACTTCTCGTTCCAACCATGCATTAATATCTAACAAGAAATCTATCCTAACAATTTCACGACAACTACCTCATACACACAAGTGTAAAGGAAAGAATAAGAATATGTACATAAAAATAAATGAATGAGCGATGGCCGAACAGCATAGGCAAGATGCAGTAGATGGGATAAAGTACAGTATATACATATGAGATGATTAATGTAGGGTATGTAAACATTATATAAAGTGGCTGTAACGGCTGTTGGAAGGAGAGGACCAAGGTGCGGCGTGGTATGTGTCCATACTTATTTAATGGACACAGCAATAACAAAAATAACAAAGAGAACGACCGAAACAGTTCTGGTTGGTGCAGACACGACACACAACAGAAAACAACTACCCACAAACACAGGTGGGAACAGGCTACCTAAGTATGGTTCTCAATCAGAGACAACGATTGAGGCCATAGAAATACAAATATAGAATGCCCACCCCAACTCATGCCCTGACCAACCTAAAATAGAGACACAAAAAAAGGAACTAAGGTCAGGACGTGACTCCGGCCGCAAAACCTAAACCCATAGGGGAGGGTCTGGGTGGGCATCTGTCCACGGTGGCGGCTCTGGCGCCATGCTGCTTGGTCCTTTTGTGATGGGTAGTTCTGTAACGGCTGTTGGAAGGAGAGGACCAAGGTGCAGCGTGGTATGTGTCCATACTTAACAAAAATAACAAAGAGAACGACCGAAACAGTTCTGTCTGGTGCAGACACACAAAAGAAAACAACTACCCACAAACACAGGTGGGAACAGGCTACCTAAGTATGGTTCTCAATCAGAGACAACGATTGACAGCTGCCTCTGATTGGGAACCATACCAGGCCAAACACATAGAAATACAAACATAGAACAATACATAGAATGCCCACCCCAACTCACGCCCTGACCAACCGAAAATAGAGACATAAAAAAAGAACCTAAGGTCAGGACGTGACAGTGGCATTGTTTAAAGTGGCTAGTGATACATTTATTACATACATTTTTCATTATTAAAGTGGCTAGAGATGAGTCAGTATGTTGGCAGCAGCCACTCAATGTTAGTGATGGCTGTTTAACAGTCTGATGGCCTTGAGATAGAACCTGTTTTTCTGTCTCTCGGTCCCCGCTTTGATGCACCTGTATTGACCTCGCCTTCTGGATGATAGCGGGGTGAACAGGCAGTGGCTCAGGTGGTTGTTGTCCTTGATCTTTTTGGCCTGCCTGTGACATCGGGTGGTGTAGGTGTCGTAGAGGGCAGGTAGGTTACCCCCGTTGATGCGTTGTGCAGACCTCACTACCCTCTGGAGAGCCTTACGGTTGTGGGCGGAGCAGTTGCCGTACCAGGCGATGATACAGCCCGACAAGATGCTCTCGATTGTGCATCTGTAAAAGTTTGTGAATGCTTTTGGTGACAAGCCGAATTTCTTCAGCCTCCTGAGGTTGAAGAGGCGCTGCTGCGCCTTCTTCACGATGCTGTCTGTGTGGGTGGACCATTTCAGTTTGTCCGTGATGTGTACGCCGAGGAACTTAAAACGTTCCACCTTCTCCACTACTGTCCCGTCGATGTGGATAGGGGGCTGCTCCCTCTGCTGTTTCCTGAAGTCCACGATCATCTCCTTTGTTTTGTTGACATTGATTGTGAGGTTATTTTCCTGACACCACACTCCGAGGGCCCTCACCTCTTCCCTGTAGGCCATCTCGTCGTTGTTGGTAATCAAGCCTACCACTGTAGTGTCATCTGCAAACTTGATGATTGAGTTGGAGGCGTGCATGGCCACACAGTCATGGGTGAACAGGGAGTACAGGAGAGGGCTGAGAACGCGCCCTTGTGGTGCCCCAGTGTTGAGGGTCAGCGGGGTGGAGATGTTGTTACCTACCCTCACCCTTACCTACCCTCAGGAAGTCCAGGACCCAGTTGCACAGGGCGGGGTCGAGACCCAGGGTCTCGAGCTTAATGACGAGTTTGGGGGGTACTATGGTGTTAAATGCTGAGCTGTCGTCGATGAACAGCATTCTTACATAGGTATTCCTCTTGTCCAGATGGGTTAGGGTAGTATGCAGTGGGATTGCGACAGCATCGTCTGTGGACCTATTGGGGCAGTAAGCAAATTGGAGTGGGTCTAGGGTGTCAGGTAGGGTGGAGGTGATATGGTCCTTGACTAGTCTCTCAAAGCACTTCATGATGATGATAGTGAGTGCTACAATAGTCATTTAGCTCAGTTACCTACCCTTTCTTGGGAACAGGGACAATGGTGGCCCTCTTGAAGCATGTGGGAACAGCAGACTGGGATAAGGATTGATTGAATATGTCTGTAAACACAACAGCCAGCTGGTCTGCACATGCTCTGAGGACGCGGCTGGGGATGCCGTCTGGGCCGGCAGCCTTGCGAAGGTTAACACGTTTAAATGTTTCACTCACATTGGCTGCAGTGAAGGAGAGCCCGCAGGTTTTGGTATCTGGCCGTGTCAGTGGCACTGTGTTGTCCTCAAAGCGAGCGAAGAAGTTGTTTAATCTGTCTGGGAGCAAGACATTGTGGTCCGCGATGGGGCTGGTTTTCCTTTTGTAGTCCGTGATTGACTGTAGACCCTGCCACATACCTCTCGTGTCTGAGCCATTGAATTGCGACTCTACTTTGTCTCTATACTGACGCTTAGCTTGTTTGATTGCGGAAATAGCTACACTGTTTGTTTCTGGTCATCTTGCCCTGATTAAAAGCTGTGGTTTGCGCTTTCAGTTTTGCGCGAATGCTGCCATCAATCCACGGTTTCTGGTTGGGGAATGTTTTAATAGTCGCTTTGGGTACAACATCACCGATGCACTTGCTAATAAACTTGCTCACCGAATCAGCGTATTCATCAATATTATTGTACGATTCTATGTTGAACATATCCCAGTCCATGTGATCGGAGCAATCTTGAAGCGTGAAATCCGATTGGTCGGACCAGCGTTGAACAGATCTGAGCACAGGCGCTTCCTGTTTTAGTTTCTGTCTATAGGCTGGGAGCAACAAAATGGAGTCGTGGTCAGATTTTCCAAACGGAGGGCGGGGAAGGGCTTTATATGCGTTGCGGAAGTTAGAATAACAATGATCCAGGGTTTTGCCAGCCAGGATCGCGCATTCGATATGCTGGTAAGGTTTAGGGAGCCTTGTTTTCAGTTTAGCCTTGTTAAAATCCCCAGCTAGTTATTTCAGGGCCGTCGATGTGTCTGATTGGGGCGGGATATACACGACTGTGATTATGATTGAAGAGAATTCTCTTGGTAGATAATGCGGTCGGCGTTTGATTGTAAGGAATTCTAGGTCAGGTGAACAAAAAGGACTTGAGTTCCTGTATGTTGTTATGATCACACCACGTCTCGTTAATCATAAGGCATATACACCCCTCCCTTCTTCTTACCAGAGAGATGTTTGTTTCTGTCAGCGCGATGCGTGAAGAAGCCAGGTGGCTGTACCAACTCTGATGACGTATCCCGAGTGAGCCATGTTTCCGTGAAACAAAGAACGTTACAATCTCTGATGTTTCTCTGGAAGGCAACCCTTGCTCGGATTTTGTATACCTTGTTGTCAAGAGACTGGACATTGGCGAGTAGTATGCTCGGGAGCGGTGCGCAGGCACATCGCACGGTGCGTGGGCACATCCCAACCAGAAGACCGCTCCGTCTGCCCCTTCTGCGGCGCCGTTGTTTTGGGTCGCCGGCTGGGATCCGATCCATTGTCCTGGGTGATGGACCAAACAGAGGGTCCGCTTCAGGAAAGTCGTATTCCTTAAGGTTGGTGAGTTGACGTTGCTCTTATATCCAATAGTTCCGACTGTATGTAATAAAACCTAATATTTCCTGGGGTAACAATGTAAGAAATAACACATAAAAAAAACAAAATACTGCATAGTTTCCTAGGAATGCGAAGCGAGGTGGCCATCTCTGTCGGCGCCGGAAGTCATTAATTGGAATGTTATGTATGGATGCTGTAAAAGCTATTTAGATATTTTAAGGTCATTGTAGTACAATACATATTAAATATGAAAACTATTTTAGAATTACTTTATTTTTCCAGAAGGTACTTCAGTTGTTGCAAGTCGGATAAGATAAGACAAATATATATACTGTAGTATATATTGATTGAAACGCTATGATACTGATTGAAACGCTATTTAGCGCACACCGCTAACTAAGCTAGCCGTTTCACATCCGTTACATAAGGTGAGGAAACCGTCCATGTAAGGTGAGGAAACTGTCCATGTAAGGTGAGGAAACAGTCCATGTCAGCCTAGCGCATCTTTTTAAATAAACACAATTTATTTCAATCTCTAGTTGAGTAAAAAAAAAATGTTGTTCTGTTTAAAAGACAACAGAAAATTGCAGTAAACAGCGCCATGCTCAGGCAGAAAACTGGACGTTCTGTTCTGGCCAGACCCATCTTTTCAAAGAAAACACAATTTCATTCTTTATATATTTGAGCAAAATAAGTAGTTTTGTTGTGATCACCAGGGAATTCTAATAATTCAGGTAGAGGCAGTGAGGCAGATACATCTGAATGTTCTATCAAAGTGAGTAGTATAGTTTCCCTGGTTATGTGGCTGATAGTTTGAAATAATATAACAGTAAATTAATAGGTGACATTCAACGCTATTAACCTTTCTCCAATATATCCGCATAGTTTACACAGACCCACCGCGGGCCTTTGACAAATACATCTCCGTGTAAAAAGCCCCCCATGGTCTGTTTTGTCAACGAGCTCATCATATAACCAGGTAACTAGATGACCCCAATAATTAAGGTAATAAACGATGTTCTATTGCGAACTGTTCGGTGTATCACCGAATCGATGTATTTCATTATTTTACTTGATCGTTGTTTCCCTGTTTACTACTACTTAAGTCAAAAACTAAATTAACTGCAACCCACAGTAAAATGAGAGAATAAAAAAAAAATCAGACTCTGCCCACCGGGGGTGAGGCGCTCGCTGAAATAACCACTCGTATCGCATAACACCGAATCGATGTATTTCATTAAGCAAGTCAGTTAAGAACAATGGGCCTAGGGGCAGAACGAGCTGCCTAGGGGCAGAACGAGCTTGTCAGCTCGGGGGTTTGAACTCGCAACCTTCCGGTTACTAGTTACACGCTCTAACCGCCACCCTGCCGCCCCATTACACCGACAAGGTGTACATTCTCTCATAGCTTAGGCTAACTAAAACTATCGGTATACTGACTGTTTCAAGTTGACAAAAGGCTTTTTGAATTTCAAAAGTGCAGGTGATGCAAGTAACACTAGATGTCAGCATAGTTCTACAATCCATGAAAACTGTTGTTCACTGGCTTGGCCTATTCCAATTCAAGCCCAGTCACCGACACCTGGGTACTTCTGGTAGACAGAGGAAAGGAAAGATATCAACACATTCTGCCATGTTGCTTTCATTTGTCTAATCTTTTCAGATGTTCTCTCCAGTAGGTATGTAGGGCTCAGTTTGGAATTGGTAAGTGATAACAGTGTATGAGCTTGCCACTCCTAAGTACAGACCCAGGGTCAGTTTTGAACGATTACCTAGCGTTAGGTTGAGAAAGGAAAAGCTGATCTGAAACCAGCATCATAAGTCAACGTTATATGACTAATGTAAATAAAAAAAGAAGGAAAATAAGTACATTTGTTGACATCGTCATAATTTATGAGAATGTCCTAATATGGAGTTTTGTGGCATTTAATGCCACACAATGAATGAATAAAATGTTTTAAATACGTTAAAAAAGGTTGTGTTTAGGACGTGCCTGAGAAAATGCCTGAGTTGATACTGATGAGACGATGAAGAGTTTGTTTGAAGCTTAATTTAAGATATGACATCTCTGCACTGCTGAGGGAGTAGATACATACAGGGCCTGCTGGTTGGATCATTTCCTCTACTGACACACACACACACACACACACACACACACACACACACACACACACACACACACACACACACACACACTGAGACCCAGGAAAGAGTCTGACTACTAAACTGAAACCTGTACATTTTTCTCACAGTACATGTAGTAACAACACAATGGCCTGTACATTACCACTGGCATTCCTTGTCCTTCATGGATTTATCTCTCTTTCGGCAGAAGGTAAGACTCTCTCCCTCTAACCCCCCCCCCCCCCCCCCCCCCCCCAAGCCTTTGGATTGGTTTTTTAAGATTTTTGTTTAGTCCGGGCTTTTTTTTTTACAGTAAAAAAGATGAGTAATTATTGGATCAGTTATTTGAGAAGAGGGTTTCTATTGGTTTTAAATAGCATGCTTTTCATTTAAATGATCATCAAATAGGGTCAATCTGGTAAATAAAAAGGTCTTACCTATTGATGGTCACATTCATGGATTGCTATTGAACCTTTACATTTGATCGCAATTGATTTGAGCAATGTTAGGGAGAAAATGAACAACGACGTGGGCATGAAAAATGACATAAAATGTCTCTTCTGTGGTGCCTCTATTACGTGTTATCTTGTAAATGTAACTGTCATTTTAAACATTTTACCTTTATTTAACTAGGCAAGTCAGTTAAGAACAAATTCTTATTTTCAATGACGGCCTAGGAACAGTGGGTTAACTGCCTTGTTCAGGGGCAGAATGACAGATTTTTACCTTGTCAGTTCGGGGTTTCGATCTTTGATATCGCAATTTTATCTCATTATTAGAATGATTTGTATGGATGTTGTAAATGCTATTTAGATATTTTAAGATCATTATGTGGTACAATACTTATTTCTTAAGTGTTTTTTCCATGTCAATGTAATTTATTTGACTTCAATTACCATTGATATATAAATGTATAAAATATCGGTCTTTTGACCAAGATTAACATCGTATTTACTCAAGGAGAAGGCTTAATCTGACCATCTGTGTCTATGAGATTGTCCCCAGATCGGCCATTTGTTTTAAAGAGGTCCTGTTATTTTAGTATCTGTGGCCTTTCAGACAGTTGTGGTTTTAGACATGTTCTGTTTCAAACACCCAGTACACAAAAACAGGAAGACTTATTAGAATGATCTGGGTTACTGTGGCTAACCCAACCAGTTGAACATGTCTTTTCATACAGTAGCATTATTAGAATTTGATCCAAGTTAGAAACACTTGGTATAAGTTGTGACACTTTATTTTATGGGCCTGTTTTAGAGCATATTTGCCTGGTAGTTGGCCTAACTGACAAACTATGAGGAACAGTTGTACTTGAAATTAACTTATTTTACTTTGAAATGTAGCATGCATAATTGGTCATTTATACTGTAGATAAATGCTTGACCAGAAATGTCAATAATAAGATTTGAATTAGATCACATTTTCTAACTTTATTGACCCCAAAATGTAATAAAAGTGTGCTACCGTCAGCAACAACAGAGAATTATTCTGATCTCTTTTCTTCTCTTCTATCACAGATTCATGTGATAATTATTTCCAACCTGGAGATAACTTCTCCATCCCTCTGAAATACACTGACTTGAGGTCGAAAGAAATAACCTGGAAACACAATGGCAACGTTATATTTAAAAGAAAGAATGGAAAGTTCAAACCAGGCAAGACTGAGGACATCTTAGAGGATGGGTCTCTCCAACTGAAAGGCCTGGTGTCGGCAAACGAAGGTACTTATAAAGCAGAAGTGTTCAACATCGACGGGAAAAGCATCAAAGATCAGTCCTTCAGCCTGTGTATGAAGGGTAAGTCTCCTTCTCTCTTTCTTTCCAACCATACAAGTACCGTATCCTCTCCTTTAGAGACACTGACATTTTGTTTCCCTCCAGAAAAGCCCTCAGTGAAATTCACCTGTTCTGATAAGGACGTCACCTTTACCTGTATCTTGACCAACACTGAGGGAGTGACTTTCGAGTGGAGCAAGAACAGACAGCCTTTAAATGGGGGAAAAAAAAAAACCTTGATCATCGGTCTGAAACAACTGAAAGAGCTGGACACCTTCACCTGCTCTGCAGTCAATGAGGTCAGCACGGAGACAAGTGACATCATCAAACCAACATGCAAGGGTACAGTATGTTTTGAAGGGCTCAATTGCAATTCTCTTTGTGTATCTCTCTGTCTCTTTCTCTCTGGTTTTTTCTCTCTCTCTGTTTTTCTTCTTCTGTTTTCAGGAAAAGAAAGTGACCGATATTTAAGATTGGTGGAGCACCACATAAAAAAGACAAAGACAGTAAAACATCTCATTTGTCTCTCCTTCTGCTCCACCCCTCATCCCACACCCTCCTCTCAGCTGTCTCAAAATCGATTGATCGGCGTTTACTGTTTGGTTTTGATTTCTTGACCATGGTGTGCATCCTGGCCGGGGGAGGGGGCTTGGTACTCCTCCTCATCATCATCACCTTGGTGTGCTGTTGCCTCAGCCGACGCAAGAGCCAGATGCACTTTGAAGGTAATCGCTTCAGACCAAAGCTCAAATGTCTATGGCTATTGTGTTGGTGTTCTGTGCACAGAGACATTTATGGTGTCTACAGTATCTTTCTTTTGTTCCCTCCCTCATTTCATCTGTTCATTCTCCTTCACAGAGGAAAGAGAGTTGAGACTAGCCCCCCTGACCAAGACCCAGCATCCTTACCACTCAGAGGGCCAGACAAAGCATCCTTCTCACCCAGAGGGCCAGAAGCAAAGGCAGAGACCCCCCGGTGGGGCCCCACCTGGTTCCACCGGCCCCAGGCCCACGGCCAGAGCCTCCAACCAGGCAGAGCCCCAACCCAGAGCCCAGGCTCGAGGGAGGCCTCCACAGACACCACTCGATGACGATGAAGAGCATCCCCCACCACTACCCCAGCCCAGGAAGAAAGGCCCTCACCCCCCCAGACACTGAGTCTGGAAACAGGTTTAGCCTATATACTTTCTGATCCAAGGAAAGGAGTTCCAGCAGTCTACATGTTGAACATTTTTGTTCGATAACATGTTGTTATCTAAAGAATAGAAAAGGAAAGAAAAAACACCCAGACAGTGTTCTATTGTACAAATTAATGTAGATTATTTTTACACTAGTTTTTATATAAATTAAATGTTTTTCTTCCAACGCCTTTTCAAAATTCGGTTTCATTGTTTTTATGTTGAGTTGAGTGTTTATCAAAATCATCCATACGTTGTAGCCTACCTATCTATCCACCTCCTCTTGAGGTAGTGATCTTAACTTGATGTCTGTGTGGTTGTCAATAAAAAGTAAAGAATTACAGGCACATACTGTAGTCATTGACTGAATTATGTGATTGCCAACCACAAAGCTAATAATGAAGCTGTGCTTTGAGGCAATGTATGGCATCTTTCAATGATTAATAGCTGAAACACCTGGGTTCACTTCAAATACTATTTAGAGTGTTGCAATTACTTTCAAATACATTTTGAATTTAGTACATGGATATTTTTCTATGAAAGTACAAGTACACCTAACAAAAATATTAAGGCAACATGTAAAGTGTTGGTCCCATATTTCATGAGCTGAAATAAAAGATTCCAGAAATGGTCCTTTTTCAAAAAAAGCTTTTCTCTCTCAAATTTTGTGCACAAATCTGTTTAAATCCCTGTTAATGATCATTTCCCCTATGCCAAGATAATCCATCCACCTGACAGATGTGGCATATCAACAAGATGATTAAACAGCATGATCTTTACACAGGTGCACCTTGTACTGGGGACAATAAAAGGCCACTCTAAAATGTGCAGTTTTGTCACACAACACAATGCCACAGATGTGTCGTGTTTTGAGGAGCTGTGCAATTGGCATGCTGACTGTGGGAATGTCCACCAGAGCTGTTACCAGAGAATGTCATGTTAATTTCTCTACCATAAGCCACCTCCAACGTAGTTGAATTTGGCAGTATGTCCAACCGGCCTCACAACCGCAAACGCTGTGAACAGAGTGCCCCATGGTGGGGTTATGGTATGGGCAGGCATAAGCTACAGACAACGAACACAACTGCATTTTACCAATGGCAATTTGAATGCACAGAGATACCGAGATGAGATCCTGAGGCCCGTTGTCGTGCCATTCATCCACCTCCACCTCATCTTTCAGCATAATAATGCACAGCCCCATGTCGCAAGGATCTGTACACAACTCCTGGAAGCTGAAAATGTCCCAGTTCTTCCATGACCTGCATACTCACCAGACATGTCACCCACTGAACATGTTTGGGATGCTCTGGATCGACAGCTTGTATTTGAAAATAGTTTAAAATAGTATTCTATTTATAGAAATACTTTCAAATTATCTAGTTGATTCGGGCAGCATTATTTGAAAATACTCAAATACACAGGAAATAAGTATTTCAAATACAAATAATTAAAATGCAAATGTATTTGAACCCAGGTCTGATAGCTAACAATTGCAAGATGATAAGAATAGTTGTGAAAATGTTTCCATTCACATCATTGTGCATTTGAGTCATTCTCTTTATTCACACCTCTGAGTAAAGCGCTCATGTAATCTCTTGTTTTCCTGTTACATCGCTGAGGCCTCTTGGCTGTGGTTTTAGCACAGCACCAACCAATAGCATGCAGGGAGCAAAGATGCTGAAAGCAACACTTATCTGAAGCCTTCGCTTCCACACCTCTTACATCCTTTTCCTGTGTGTGGGGGAGGGATGTGACAGTGTGTGTGTGTGTGTGTGCGTGCGTGCGTGCGTGCGTGTGTGTGTGCGTGCATTTGTGTATGCTGAACTGCACAACTGTTAACACAGGATTTTGTACCCATTTTTTTACAAGCATTTCACTACACTTGCATTCACATCTGCTAACCATGTGTATGTGACCAATAACATTTGATTTGAAAAAAACCTCTCCATCACACGCCTGTTCACTATATAAACCCTAGATAGCGCTTTGCTTCCATGTTCATTTAATCTGCTTGCATGACTATTCAACAGTAATAGTGAAAGTGGGTGGGCCAGGGACCTACTTGTGGGCCATTAACATTTTCCTTTAGGTCACATTTAAACGAGTTAGTTGACAGAAATCTGAATATGTTCCTGGAAGACTTTGGCTGGGTCACTGACAGCGAGTAAACGTTTGGGAACCAGTTTGATGACAGACCGGCAGGAGTCACAATAAAGTTAACCGAACGTAGCAGGCGTAAGAGCAACGCCTGAACGGAGTTCCCACATCCAGGTTTTCAGCGGAAAAGGAGGAAGGTAGGTGGAAAATAGCTGTATCCCCGATACACGTTGAGGCTATAGTAAACTCAGGTTTATCACTCAGAGCCATGTTCGACAGTCTGAACTCTGACCCCTAAACTAATCACTTCCCGTCTCTGGGTTAAATCAATGTGCCCTTAGGCACAGATCTAAGATCAACCTACCCTCCCCAAATCCTATTGCCATAATCGTTAGGGAGAAAACACAAAACTGACCTAAGATCAGGTTTGAGAGGCAACTTGGACCTACTGTCTAAAACAAAGTGAGAAGGCTTGTGGTTTGACCTTCAGTTTCCTGTCTGGGTTGTTAATATTGTACAGTCAGTCACTTTCAGTTATTCAGGTACTAAGGCTTCAGCCTTCAGACAGAGACGTTATTCACATGCATTCAATGTTAAAGATACAGTGCCTTGCGAAAGTATTCGGCCCCCTTGAACTTTGCGACATTTTACCACATTTCAGGCTTCAAACATAAAGATATAAAACTGTATTTTTTTGTGAAGAATCAACAACAAGTGGGACACAATCATGAAGTGGAACGACATTTATTGGATATTTCAAACTTTTTTAACAAATCAAAAACTGAAAAATTGGGCTGTCATGTATTGTCATGTTGTGTCTTTCTGTCCTTTCCTTTCACCCTGTCTCCCTCTGCTGGTCGTATTAGGTTACCTTTTCTCCCCCGCTTTCCCCCAGCTATTCCTTGTCTCCTCTTGACTACCTCGTCACCCCTTCTCCCACCTGTTCCCCTTTTCCCTCTGATTAGTCCCCTATATCTCTCTCTGTTTTTGTTCCTGTCCTTGTCGGATTCTTGTTTGTTGTGTTTCATGCCTGAGCCAGACTATCGTCATGTTTGCTGTAACCTTGTCCTGTCCTGTCGGAATCTGCCGGTCTATCTGAGCCTACCTATGTTTGGTTATTAAAGAAGCTCTGTTTAAGTTAGTTCGCTTTTGGGTCCTCATTCACTCACCGTAACAGAAGAATCCGACCAAGAATGGACCCAGCGACTTCGGATCCTCTCCACTCAGCCGTCGAGATCCAGGGAGCGATGCTAGGCAGACACGAGCAGGAATTGTCTGCTGCTCGACATGCCGTTGAGACCCTGGCCACCCAAGTCTCCAACCTCACAGAACAGGTTCACCATCTCCGCCTCGATCCACCGGCCACTTCCAGGGCTTTCGAATCTCCGGAGCCCAGAATCAATAACCCGCCGTGTTACTCTGGGGAGCCCACTGAATGCCGCTCGTTCCTCACCCAGTGTGATATTGTGTTTTCTCTCCAGCCCAACACTTACTCCAGGAGCACTGCTCGTGTCGCCTACGTCATATCTCTCCTTATTGGACGGGCTCGTGAGTGGGGCTGGTTTTTGACGGGTTTTTGATCGATCTGTTTTTGGGGAGGAGGCTTCCAGGGCCCTGTCTTCCCTATGTCAAGGTAATCGATCCATAACAGACTACTCTATTGAGTTTCGCACTCTTGCTGCCTCCAGTGGCTGGAACGAGCCGGCTTTGCTCGCTCGTTTTCTGGAGGGTCTCCGCGCAGAGGTAAAGGATGAGATTCTCTCCCGGGAGGTCCCTTCCAGCGTGGATTCCCTGATTGAACTCGCTATTCGCATTGAGCGACGGGTTGATCTTCGTCACCGAGCTCGTGGAAAGGAGCTCGCGTTCTCCGTTGCCCCCCTCTCCGCATCACTACCATCTTCCTCTGCCGGCTCGGGAGCTGAGCCTATGCAGCTGGGAGGTATCCGCATCTCGACTAAGGAGAGGGAACGGAGAATCACCAACCGCCTCTGTCTCTATTGCGGTTCTGCTGGTCATTTTGTCACTTCATGTCCAGTAAAAGCCAGAGCTCATCAGTAAGCGGAGGGCTACTGGTGAGCGCTACTACTCCTGTCTCTCCTTCAAGATCCTGCACTACCTTGTCGGTCCATCTACGCTGGACCGGTTCGTCAGCTTCCTGCAGTGCCTTAATAGACTCTGGGGCGGAGGGCTGTTTTATGGACGAGACCTGGGCTCGGGAACATGACATTCCTCTCAGACAGTTAAGGGAGTCCACGGCCTTGTTCGCCCTGGATGGTAGTCCTCTCCCCAGGATTCAGCGTGAGACGCTACCTTTAACCCTCACTGTTTCTGGTAATCATAGCGAAACCATTTCTTTTTTGATTTTTCGTTCACCTTTTACACCTGTTGTTTTGGGCCATCCCTGGCTAGTTTGTCATAATCCTTCCATTAATTGGTCTAGTAATTCTATCCTCTCCTGGAACGTCTCTTGTCATGTGAAATGTTTAATGTCTGCTATCCCTCCTGTTTCCTCTGTCTCTTCTTCACAGGAGGAGCCTGGTGATTTGACAGGGGTGCCGGAGGAATATCACGATCTGCGCACGGTGTTCAGTCGGTCCAGGGCCACCTCTCTTCCTCCACACCAGTCGTATGATTGTAGTATTGATCTCCTTCCGGGAACCACTCCCCCCCGGGGTAGACTATACTCTCTGTCGGCTCCCGAACGTAAGGCTCTCGAGGATTATTTGTCTGTAGCTCTTGACGCCGGTACCATAGTCCCCTCCTCCTCTCCCGCCGGAGCGGGGGTTTTTTTTGTCAAGAAGAAGGACGGGTCTCTGCGCCCCTGCATAGATTATCGAGGGCTGAATGACATAACAGTTAAGAATCGTTATCCGCTTCCTCTTATGTCTTCAGCCTTCGAGATCCTGCAGGGAGCCAGGTTTTTCACTAAGTTGGACCTTCGTAACGCTTACCATCTCGTGCGCATCAGGGAGGGGGACGAGTGGAAGACAGCGTTTAACACTCCGTTAGGGCACTTTGAATACCGGGTTCTTCCTTTCGGCCTCGCTAACGCTCCAGCTGTCTTTCAGGCATTAGTCAATGATGTCCTGAGAGACATGCTGAACATCTTTGTTTTCGTTTACCTTGACGATATCCTGATTTTTTCACCGTCACTCCAGATTCATCTTCAGCACGTTCGACGTGTCCTCCAGCGCCTTTTAGAGAATTGTCTTTTTGTGAAGGCTGAGAAGTGCACTTTTCATGCCTCCTCCGTCACATTTCTCGGTTCTGTTATTTCCGCTGAAGGCATTAAGATGGATCCCGCTAAGGTCCAAGCTGTCATTGATTGGCCCGCCCCTAAGTCACGCGTCGAGCTGCAGCGCTTTCTCGGCTTCGCGAACTTCTATCGTCGTTTCATCCGTAATTTCGGTCAGGTGGCAGCTCCTCTCACAGCCCTTACTTCTGTCAAGACGTGCTTTAAGTGGTCCGTTTCCGCCCAGGGAGCTTTTGATCTCCTCAAGAATCGTTTTACATCCGCTCCTATCCTTGTTACACCTGACGTCTCTAGACAGTTCGTTGTCGAGGTTGACGCGTCAGAGGTGGGCGTGGGAGCCATTCTTTCTCAGCGCTCCCTCTCTGACGACAAGGTCCACCCATGCGCGTATTTTTCTCATCGCCTGTCGCCGTCGGAACGTAACTATGATGTGGGAAACCGCGAACTGCTCGCCATCCGGTTAGCCCTAGGCGAATGGCGACAGTGGTTGGAGGGGGCGACCGTTCCTTTTGTCGTTTGGACTGACCATAGGAACCTTGAGTACATCCGTTCTGCCAAACGACTTAATGTGCGTCAGGCGCGTTGGGCGCTGTTTTTCGCTCGTTTCGAGTTCGTGATTTCTTATCGTCCGGGCTCTAAGAACACCAAGCCTGATGCTTTATCTCGTCTCTTCAGTTCTTCAGTAGCCTCCACTGACCCCGAGGGGATTCTCCCTGAGGGGCGTGTTGTCGGGTTGACTGTCTGGGGAATTGAGAGGCAGGTAAAGCAAGCGCTCACTCACACTCCGTCGCCGCGCGCTTGTCCTAGGAACCTTCTTTTCGTTCCCGTTCCTACTCGTCTGGCCGTTCTTCAGTGGGCTCACTCTGCCAAGTTAGCCGGCCACCCTGGCGTTCGGGGTACGCTTGCTTCCATTCGCCAGCGTTTTTGGTGGCCCACCCGGGAGCATGACACGCGTCGTTTCGTGGCTGCTTGTTCGGTCTGCGCGCAGACTAAGTCCGGTAACTCCCCTCCTGCCGGCCGTCTCAGGCCGCTTCCCATTCCCTCTCGACCGTGGTCTCACATCGCCTTAGATTTTGTCACCGGACTGCCTTCGTCAGCGGGGAAGACTGTTATTCTTACGGTTGTCGATAGGTTCTCTAAGGCGACTCATTTCATTCCCCTTGCTAAGCTTCCTTCTGCTAAAGAGACGGCACAAATCATCATCGAGAATGTTTTCAGAATTCATGGCCTTCCGTCAGACGTCGTTTCGGACAGAGGTCCGCAATTCACGTCTCAATTTTGGAGGGAGTTTTGCCGTTTGATTGGGGCTTCCGTCAGTCTCTCTTCCGGCTTTCACCCCCAGTCTAACGGTCAAGCAGAACGGGCCAATCAGACTATTGGTCGCATCTTACGCAGTCTTTCTTTTCGCAACCCTGCGTCTTGGTCAGAACAGCTCCCCTGGGCAGAATACGCCCACAACTCGCTTCCTTCGTCTGCGACCGGGCTATCTCCTTTTCAGAGTAGCCTCGGGTACCAGCCTCCGCTGTTCTCATCTCAGTTCGCCGAGTCCAGCGTCCCCTCCGCTCAGGCTTTTGTCCAACGTTGCGAGCGCACCTGGAAGAGGGTCAGGTCTGCACTTTGCCGTTATAGGACGCAGACTGTGAGGGCTGCTAATAAGCGTAGAACTAAGAGTCCTAGATATTGTCGCGGTCAGAGAGTTTGGCTCTCCACTCAGAACCTTCCCCTTAAGACGGCTTCTCGCAAGTTGACCCCGCGGTTCATTGGTCCGTTCCGTATTTCTCGGGTCATTAATCCTGTCGCAGTTCGACTTCTTCTTCCGCGATACCTTCGTCGCGTCCACCCGGTCTTCCATGTCTCCTGTATTAAGCCCGTTCTTCGCGCCCCCGCTCGTCTTCCCCCCCCCCCCCCATCCTTGTCGAGGGCGCACCCATCTACAGGGTCCGCAGGATTTTGGACATGCGTCCTCGGGGCCGTGGTCACCAGTACCTCGTTGATTGGGAGGGGTACGGTCCTGAGGAGAGGAGTTGGGTTCCCTCTCGGGACGTGCTGGACCGTGTGCTGATCGAGGATTTCCTCCGTTGCCGCCAGGTTTCCTCCTCGAGTGCGCCAGGAGGCGCTCGGTGAGTGGGGGGGTACTGTCATGTATTGTCATGTTGTGTCTTTCTGTCCTTTCCTTTCACCCTGTCTCCCTCTGCTGGTCGTATTAGGTTACCTTTTCTCCCCCGCTTTCCCCCAGCTGTTCCTTGTCTCCTCTTGACTACCTCGTCACCCCTTCTCCCACCTGTTCCCCTTTTCCCTCTGATTAGTCCCCTATATCTCTCTCTGTTTTTGTTCCTGTCCTTGTCGGATTCTTGTTTGTTGTGTTTCATGCCTGAGCCAGACTATCGTCATGTTTGCTGTAACCTTGTCCTGTCCTGTCGGAATCTGCCGGTCTATCTGAGCCTACCTATGTTTGGTTATTAAAGAAGCTCTGTTTAAGTTAGTTCGCTTTTGGGTCCTCATTCACTCACCGTAACATGGGAGTGCAAAATCATTTAGCCCCCTTAAGTTAATACTTTGTAGCGCCACCTTTTGCTGCGATTACAGCTGTAAGTCGCTTGGGGTATGTCTCTATCAGTTTTGCACATCGAGAGACTGACATTTTTTCCCATTCCTCCTTGCAAAACAGCTCGAGCTCAGTGAGGTTGGATGGAGAGCATTTGTGAACAGCAGTTTTCAGTTCTTTCCACAGATTCTCGATTGGATTCAGGTCTGGACTTTGACTTGGCCATTCTAACACCTGGATATGTTTATTTTTGAACCATTGCATTGTAGATTTTGCTTTATGTTTTGGATCATTGTCTTGTTGGAAGACAAATCTCCGTCCCAGTCTCAGGTCTTTTGCAGACTCAATCAGGTTTTCTTCCAGAATGGTCCTGTATTTGGCTCCATCCATCTTCCCATCAATTTTAACCATCTTCCCTGTCCCTGCTGAAGAAAAGCAGGCCCAAACCATGATGCTGCCACCACCATGTTTGACAGTGGGGATGGTGTGTTCAGCTGTGTTGCTTTTACGCCAAACATAACGTTTTGCATTGTTGCCAAAAAGTTCCATTTTGGTTTCATCTGACCAGAGCACCTTCTTCCACATGTTTGGTGTGTCTCCCAGGTGGCTTGTGGCAAACTTTAAACGACACTTTTTATGGATATCTTTAAGAAATGGCTTTCTTCTTGCCACTCTTCCATAAAGGCCAGATTTGTGCAATATACGACTGATTGTTGTCCTATGGACAGAGTCTCCCACCTCAGCTGTAGATCTCTGCAGTTCATCCAGAGTGATCATGGGCCTCTTGGCTGCATCTCTGATCAGTCTTCTCCTTGTATGAGCTGAAAGTTTAGAGGGACGGCCAGGTCTTGGTAGATTTGCAGTGGTCTGATACTCCTTCCATTTCAATATTATCGCTTGCACAGTGCTCCTTGGGATGTTTAAAGCTTGGGAATTTTTTTTGTATCCAAATCCGGCTTTAAACTTCTTCACAACAGTATCTCGGACCTGCCTGGTGTGTTCCTTGTTCTTCATGATGCTCGCTGCGCTTTTAACGGACCTCTGAGACTATCACAGTGCAGGTGCATTTATACGGAGACTTGATTACACACAGGTGGATTGTATTTATCATCATTAGTCATTTAGGTCAACATTGGATCATTCAGAGATCCTCACTGAACTTCTGGAGAGAGTTTGCTGCACTGAAAGTAAAGGGGCTGAATAATTTTGCACGCCCAATTTTTCAGTTTTTGATTTGTTAAAAAAGTTTGAAATATCCAATAAATGTCGTTCCACTTCATGATTGTGTCCCACTTGTTGTTGATTCTTCACAAAAAAATACAGTTTTATATATTTATGTTTGAAGCCTGAAATGCGGCAAAAGGTCGCAAAGTTCAAGGGGGCCGAATACTTTCGCAAGGCACTGTAGGTAAGGAGAAAATGGGTCAGAAAGATAAGAGCAACAGTCACTCTAACAAAGAGGAGAAGGAGAGGCCGAAACATGATTGGACAGCGGGCCATTGTTGAAGTCCCTGGTCAACGAGGTGGCAATGTCACAATCTGTGCTGCTATCAGCAACCATGGTGTTCTACATCGCCATGTTACACTCGGGCCATATAACACCCAGCACATTCTAAGATTTATTGCCAATCTAAGAGATATTTTATTTGAGCAGCAGGTTCAAGAACAGCAGGGTCAAGAGCTAAATGAGAATCCCCTTCCCACCTATGTGATAGTGTGGGACAATGTCAGTTTCCACCGAGCTGCTCAGGTAAGGGAATGGTTTAACATCAATGGGCAGTTTATGAACTTGTACCTCCCTCCATACTCGCCTTTCCTGAATCCGATTGGGGAGTTTTTTTCCTCTTGGAGATGGTAAGTGTATGATAGACAACCCTACACCAGAGTAAATCTGCTGCAAGCCATGGATTTAGCCTGTGGTGATATAGGTGAGGAATCATGTCAGGGCTGGATACGGCACACAGGAGGCTTCTTCCCCCATTGCCTCAGGAGGGGCAATATTGCTTGTGATGTCGACGAAGTGCACTGGCCTGACCCAGCCCAAAGACAAGAAGAAGCACATTGATCACATGTTTACTCCTTTGATTTTTGTCCCTTTTAGTATTGTATACTGTAGTACAGTGCATTGTAAGCTGTATACTGTACAATGGACAAATTGTATGGCCCCGAACATTGTGCTTTCCATTTATTAACAGTACACACTGCTCAATAGATTTTGACTGGTTGCAGGTTCATATCAATAAAGAACAATAATTACAGTATCACAGAGACAAATGACAAGTTTGTGAGATGCAGGGTACAGTACTGTAAAAATAGGGGTACAAGGAGGAGGAAGAGGGAGAAAAAATTCAGGAAGAGGGAGAGAGATTGCTGGAAGGATCTATGAACAATAGAGAAAGATACAATAGAGATTGGCTGGATTTACCGTGTATGAGCTGGTATGTATGAGCTGTTTTGGACTTACTTGTTTGTTGGTGTTTGGACCTGGACCTACTGAGAACCCGATTCGTGTACTGAACCCTGCTATCCTTGACCTCGCCTACGGCCTGGGTGGACCAGGACGGAGAAACAAACACACAGGTACTGTCCTGTTCGAAAGAACTCCCATTCTTGGGTGATTTGGTGACAGTTTACCACTTAATTTGTGACAAACGCTCCTAACCTTGAAGAGGTTTGCCACACGTGGTGGAGAATGCGGGTAATGGACTAACCATACCCCTGGTTAGGTAGAATAAAAATAAAAATGTTCAGTTAGCACTCCAAAGGGGAGTCAGGTTTTTTTTGTGGCTTTGTTTGGTTAGGACAGTTTCTCAGGAAAATTAGTATGGAGGGGAGCCATACAGGCCCTGTTACAAGCGGCAACTAGAGCTCAACAAATAGCTCATCAGGATGCAAATCGAATGTATCAGGACACGTTACAGGTCCAGCACCGCACCAACCAGCTGCTCAGAGAAGAGCAAGAGAGAAACACCCGGGAGTTAAGATCAGGCTTAAAGGGGCTAGCGGACCAAATTGGGGCTCAATTACCAGCTGCAAATACCCAGAGGCGGGCCAATCATTTTCTTAAAAAAATGACAGCACAGGATGATGTGGAAGCATATCTTACCACCTTCGAAAGGACGGCAGAGAGGGAGAAGTGGCCAAAAGAAGAATGGGCAGGGCTTCTGGCACCATACCTGGCAGGGGACACTCAAAAAGTGTATTTCGACCTTGAGTTGAAAGATGCACAGGATTACAATAAACGAAAGGCAGAGATTCTGACTAGACTGGGAGTGACCAATACCGTGAGGGCACACCGCTTCCACCAGTGGTCCTACCGACCTGGACAACCCCCACGAACACAGATGTTCGACTTGATTCACCTGGCACGGAAATGGTTGCGACCAGAGACCCGGTCATCCGCCGAGATCGTCGAGACCATCGTACTCAACCAGTTTCAGCGAGGTCTACCCCAAGAAGTGAGACGATGGGTTGGCCAGAACGAGGTACTTTCCTCCAATCATCTCGTGGGCCTGGTTGAATGGTATTGTACGGCAGGAACAGCTGAGCAGGCACAGAAGGAAAGATTCCCGTTCCCCAGACCTGGGCGAACCAGCGGACAGGGTAAGGCTGTCCCAACATATGGAGGGGGAAGAGAGCAGCGTGGGGCCATGAGGAAAGAATCAGAATCAGGCCGAGACACTAAGGGAAAAAACGGAAACCGGGACCGGGTGTCGAGGGGGTCTCCCCCCGAACCCCTATTATCTGTTACAATTGTAATCAACCGGGACATATTGCAGCCTACTGCCCTATTAAAGAAGAGCCAATGCAGTGTAACCTCGGTGAAAATGAAGATGATATATGGTATGCATGTCCTGTTGTAACCACTGTACTTGAAAGATCAAGAAACAAACATATGTGCAGGGTGAAGGTTGAAGGGAAAGAGGTTGAAGCACTGCTGGATTCTGGCAGTATGCTAACCCTGGTCGTTGCAAGCCTAGTGCTGAATCATAAACTGGATACAAGACAGGATATCAGTGTTACATGCATTCATGGGGATATCTGTCTGTACCCCACGGCCTTAGTGAGCAGACAAAACAGAGGACGGTCTGCTAGATACTTTCCTAACTTTGCGAAGTTAGGCCAAAAGAATGGCATATTTGAGAAGCCAACAACCCTAACCAAGCAGGAAGAAGCATGGGGCCTTCAACCAAAGCCAAGAAAAGAGGTCTCCCAGGGGCCAATATCACAGGTGCTAGTAGGGGAGGAGGAGGATGAAGTGGCAAACCTCGTTGATAACGAACAGCCCGGTACGAGTGGGGCTGGGGTCGATCTGAATCCAGAGGACGACGATCTAGAACCAGCAGACCTGGCAGGGTCCTAGACTAATTTCGGGACGGCCCAAAACCAGGATCCAACCCTGCAGCAAGCCAGAGCAGGCGTGCAGGTCGTAGATGGTACTCCCATAAATGATGGGATGATAGCTAATAGTTTTCCCCACTTCATCATGAAAAAAGATTTGGTGTACAGAGTCTCGAAAATAGGGGTTGATGTGGTGGAACAGTTGTTGGTCCCCACCCGGTACCGTAGGACAGTACTGGATCTAGCTCATGAGCACATTCTGGGTAGACACCTTGGTATCAATAAAACCCGAGACCGGATTGTAAGGAGGTTTTACTGGCCAGGAATTCAGGCTGAAGTGGCTTGGCATTGTGGAGAGTGCCCGGAGTGCCAGTTAACAGCTCCCCGACCAGCTGTTAGAAGCCCGTTAGTGACACTCCCCATAATCGAAATGCCATTTGAGAGGATAGCGATGGATATAGTGGGCCCACTACCCAAATCCGCCAGAGGGCACCAATACATTCTGGTCATTCTATATTATGCCACTCACTACCCAGAAGCCACTTCCCTTCGGACGATGGCTTCCAAAAATATCGCAAAGGAATTAATGCTCTTGTTCACCAGGGTAGGGGTTCCAAAGGAGATCCTTACTGACCAGGGGACCCCCTTTATGTCCCGCCTTATGGCGGACCTTTGTAAACTGTGGCAGGTGAAACAGTTGAGGACATCGGTTTACCATCCTCAGACGGACGGGCTGGTTGAGAGATTCAACCGGACCCTGAAGTCAATGCTCAGGAAGGTAATCGATAAGGATGGGAAAAACTGGGATTGCATGTTGCCGTATCTAATGTTTGCCATTAGAGAGGTTCCTCAAGCCTCGCTGGGGTTTTCTCCCTTTGAGCTGGTATATGGGAGGCATCCCCATGGAATCTTAGACATCGCCCGGGAAACCTGGGAGCACCAATCCACCCGTATACTAGTGTCATAGAGCACGTCACGGCAATGCAAGACAGGATAGCCACAGTCATGCCCATCGTCAGAGAGCACATGAGACAAGCACAGGAGCACCAGCGGCACACTTATAACCGGCAGGCTACCCTGAGGGAATTTCAACCGGGAGATAAGGTGTTAGTGCTGATCCCCACGGTAGAGTGCAAACTACTAGCCACATAGAAAGGACCATATGAAGTACTGGAGAGAATAGGAGAAGTTAATTATCGGATCCGACAGCCAGGTTGACGGCCCCAGGAACAGATCTATCACATAAACCTGTTAAAAGCATGGAGAGAGAGAGAAACACTAATGATCACATACCCCACACACACTCAGGAGACAGCCGAAGTAAATATTTTACCCACTCTGTCCCCAGCACAAGTACAGGAAGTAAAGACCCTGATCCAGAAAAACAGAGATGTGTTTTCAGAGATACCTGGCCGAACTGAGGTTACGGCTCATGATATCGTTTCCCTACCAGGGAGAAAAGTGAGCATGAGGCCATATCGGGTACCCGAGGCTCGACAGGCCGCAATTAGAGCAGAGACGGAGAAAATGTTGACAGCTGGAGTGATCGAAGAGTCGCATAGTGAGTGGTCTAGCCCAATTGTGATGGTCTACAAGCCCGATGGGTCTTTGCGGTTCTGTAATGACTTTCGGAAGGTAAATTAAATCTCCAAGTTTGATGCCTACCCCATGCCCCGAGTAGATGAACTACTGGAGAAAATTGGTAATGCTCGGTACATTACGGCCCTTGACCTGACAAAAGGGTACTGGCAAATTCCTCTGACCCCAAGGCCAAAGAAAAGACAGCCTTTGCAACACCTGACGGTTTGTTTCAATACACCGTCATGCCATTCGGCTTACACGGGGCCCCAGCCACCTTTCAACGGCTCATGGACAAAGTCCTAAAACCGCACAAAGCATACGCCACAGCTTATTTAGATGACGTGGGGATCTGCAGCCCTGATTCGGAATCCCACTTACCCCGGGTACAGGCAGTGTTAGACTCCCTTAGAAAGGCAGGGCTCACAGCGAACCCTGCCTAGTGTTATGTGGGGTTAGAGGAAACAGAGTATCTGGGATACACTGTGGGAAGAGGGTTAATCAAACCCCAACGTAAGAAGGTGAAGGCAATTAGAGAATGGCCGAAACTAGTAAATAAGAAGCAGGTTCGAGTCTTCCTAGGGCTTACCGGTTACTACCGGAAGTTCATCCCAAGTTATACCACAGTGACCGCCCCACTTACCGACATGACTAGAGCCAGAGGGCCAAACATGGTCAAATGGGATGAAAGGGCCACCAAAGCATTTATGACATTACAGGAGGCTCTCTGCTGTAATCCAGTGCTGGTGGTACCAGACTTTGAGAGAGAGTTTGTGGTTCAGACGGATGCCTCAGAGGTCGGCTTGGGAGCAGTGCTATCCCAAGAGGTAGAAGGGGTGGAACACCCCATCCTGTGTTTAAGCAGGAAGCTGGAACCACGGGAAACCAACTACTCAGCTGTTGAGAAAGAGGCGGATCAGAGGGGGGGGGGTCGGATCTAGGGGGAGAGATGTGTGGCAAAGAAGGGGGTTGAGTGATAAATGGCAGATATGTGAGAGCAGAACTAATAAAAGGGCTCTGCCTGATCACTAAAATGGCCACCCCCATCAGAACTACAGATCACAAAATGGCCGACCGCCAAAACTACAAGTCCCAGAAGCAAGGGGAACCCTCAGAAGGTGGAGCCGACCCACAGATAAAGGGTCAAGAAAAACCAGGAAGAGGGAGAGAGAGTGCTGGAAAGATCTATGAACAATAGAGAAGGAGACAATAGAGATTGGCTGGATTTACCGTGTATGAGCTGGACTGTTTTGGACTTACCTGTTGGCGTTTGGACCTGGACCTACCGAGAACCCGATTCGTGTACTGAACCCTGCTATCCTTGACCTCGCCTACGGCCTGGGTGGACCAGGACGGAAAAACAAACACACAGGTACTGTCCTGTTCGAAAGAACTCTCATTCTTGGGTGATTTGGTGACAGTTTACCACTTAATGTGTGACAAACGCTCCTAACCTTGAGGTTTGCCACATTCTATACATATCTATCTCTATCATTCCAGTATCCCTGCACATTGTAAATATGGTATTGGAACTGACCCTGTATAAAGCTTACTTCTTGTGTTCTTATTTCACATGTGTTTTTGGTATACCTTATGTTATTTTTATTACTAAATTGATATTGATTACTGCATTTTGTGGTTTAGAGCTTGCAAGAAAGGCATTACACTGTACTTGTGCATATGACATTAAAAGGGAATTTCACTCAAATGATCTTTTGGTCTTTTTTTTCATTAGTCCACTGTTAATACAGTCCCAAAATGTTTTGCATGTCAGCAGTCAAGTTTTCAAGATATTGGATTTAAGAAGAAAGGTTTTTCCAGCCACATCATCATTCAACTTCTGATACATGTTTTGGGGCAGCAGGTAGCCTAGTGGTTAGAGCCTTGGGCCAGTAACTGAAAGGTCCCCGAGCTGACAAGGTAAAAATCTGTTCTGCCCCTGAACCCACTGTTCCCTGGTAGGCTGTCATTGTAAATAAGAATTTGTTCTTAAACTGACTTGCCTAAATAAATAAAGGTCATAAAAAATCATGAGGCATACCTTCCAAACACCAGCTTCGAGGGCATTATTATTATTATTATCACTTAAATCATTAAAATAATGATTTACATATTTTAATACAAACATATATTTTGATTAATTTATTCATATTCATCCACAAGATATAGTCCCGACATAAATCAAGGGTTGCTACTGAAGCCGCCTGGTCGTTCTTTTTATTGGTTTGGTTGCCAGAGAAGTCTTTTTGTTCTGTATCTTTGGACGTGACCCAGTCGATAGAAATAAACATAAATAAACATAATTATGCTGATTCTTGATTTCAACTAGCTGAGAGAAAGTCTGTCTGTCTCATCCCGACATGTTCATTACTATGCGACAGCTGGAGATCGGATTTCAATATTGAAACAATTTTGTAAATGTCGGAGAGACTGACATTAAGGTTAATACAAATCTCAGCTGTTTAACTAAATGTTTATCTAAAAGAAATGTGAGATAATATCTAGATGCTTTTTATAGTGGAGATCATGTTTATAAATTGCCTGGCTGGGCTGATGAGACAGTGGGTTGAGACAGTATGTAGCTTGTGGGAACTTGTAGAATAGACACTGGCTGGAATGCAGTTTTAACCAATCAGCATTCAGGATTAGATCCAACCTTGTATAATATCTTGACAATTTGACTGCTGACATGCCAGGCATTTTAGGACTATCAACAGTGGACTAATGAAAATATCGTTTTTGAGTTAAATTCCCCTTTAAAATTTGAACCTACACACCTCTTAGTGGCCCCTTGTAGATGTGCAATGATCTGAAAGCAACATTTCAATAGGCTAACGTTACACATACTGTATCGATGATGATGATATTCTGTAGGCCTATTATTCAGCTCTAAATAGCCACTAGTGAGACGACATGAGATGAGACTTGGGACAGAGCTACCTGTGAAAATCCCGCCGCTACTCCCCTCCTCCAAAAACTGACTTCCGGACACCGCAACGTTGTTCCCTCCCTCTCCCGTTCCAAAACCAAACACTGATTAACGACACTCAGTATGAATTATGCGAGCGTACACGGTCGCTACCAGTGGACTTTCACTGCACGCACGTCCATTTAACGGATATCTGAACGTCTATTCGCCAGTGTCGGTTCTCGTGGACAGCATTTTGGGGATTTCTGAGAGGTCGCCGGTGGTTGGGTTTGTGAACTGAAGGTCCGAGAGGACTCCTTTCACCCGTGGCGGATTTTAATGACAAAGGAACGAACTGGGAGTTAAAATGACGCGAATTTGCAGGATGGAACATCTATCTCTTCTACTCTTGTTTTTATCGATGGGTAAGTTATATTTGAAAAAGGGTTGTCTAACGGTCTGATAATATCGTCATAATAACGCGTGTGCGGTCGTTTAGTGGGAACTATTAAATTGACATGCACACGCGGGCACGTTTTCACTTAAAACCTGATAAGAATCTCCATTGACAAAGTAATTAGTCAAATTAATTTAAAGGCAATGTTATCAACGGATTTTTACTGATCATGCTGTTCCTCCTAAATTAATTACACATGACTGAGTTTTACTAAAACGAACCTTTTTTTAAATATGTGAATAGATTTTCCCACGCCCAACTTCATCGTTACATGTAGGCTACGGTGGTTGGTCACAGGTGAGGGTGTGTGGCAATTTTCCATTTCAGCTCCTCAAATCCTGGTCGAAACTTTTAATCGTTCAATCAAAGGAATACGAGCGAGAACTTTTTAATTAATTTAATGACATCAATTAAGTTGACAAGCCTTGACAATGGCCAGTTACATGGAGGCACCATAACACGCGATGGGTAGCCGTCCAATTCGCATAGATCCCCTTGATAAATTGAACTAATGTAGTTGAACTTGGAATGGCGCACTGTCCACCACTGATGGACCTCTCTGTTATTATAGTCATTGGTTATCTTATCTCAGTGATCAAGGAAGAAATATAATTTTCGTTTAGTTGATCGGACCCATTTTATTTCACAACGGTGTGTAGGATGGGGAGTGTGTGTGTCAACGTACACTTTGCGTCGCTCAGGGCTTCCCTGTGTTTGTGTGAGCGGCTGAGTTTTTAAATTGGTGTGGTACTGTGAGATTAACAAATGTCAACAGTTAACATGTCTCCAGCCTTCCTGGAGCAGGGGATGTGTGTGCCCTTGAGCCATTCCCGATGGCTTTAAAGGCGTCCGCATGCTTCCCAGCCGAAACCGTTCGGAAGAGTTGGTGCATATATTTAAACGATATTTTTTTCTTCGGTTGTTACGGCACACGTTAGTCACAAGCCGGAGTCTCCCGACTTGTGACAGACAGACAGGTAGGGATTCTACAGGAAAGTCTGTCATTTAACGAGATGACTCGTATTCATACACTTTATTTTAATTGAACTACTTCACCAAACAGCTTAGTTAGATTAGTTGTGCACCGAACAAAAATGTAAACGCGACGTAAAGTGTTGGACACATGTTTCTTGAGCAGAAATAAAAGATCACAGATATTTTTCATAGCACAGCTTTTCTCTCAAATTTGGTGCACACATGTATTTACATCCCTGTTAGTGATTGTTTCTCCTTTGCCAAGATAATATATCCACCTGACAGGTGTGGTATATCAAGAAGCTGATAAAACGGCATGGTCATTACACAGGTGCACCTTGTGCTAGGGACAATAAAAGGACACTTTAAAATGTGCCGTTCTGTCACACAACACAGGGCCTCATATGTTTTGAGGGAGCGTGCAATTGTCATACTGACTGCAGGAATGTCCACCAGAGCTGTTGCCAGAGAATTTAATGTTAATTTCTCTACCATAAGATCCCATTTCTGTTAGATCTGAAATGTGGTCGGTGCCACTGTATGGATGGTGTGACACAATTACGAAGCCTAGGCACACAGGTCAAATTGAGCTCCGTACTGGATCGCCGTGCACTTCTCAAATTTTGTAAGAATGTGGAGGGCTCCGTATTGACGTGAATGCTTGTGACGGTAGGGAGGTCCTGTATGAACACACACTGACTTCCATGACAACGTCCTTCACAACAGCTCTGCGCTGTTCGGCAAACTGCATGACTTCTGCAGAGGCCAAATCATTGTAAATACTGCACAGCCAATGCAGACGGCAGATTGACAATGCCTCACCGTTTAGCCGCCTCCATTGTCCTCAAGCCTGTCTCGCCGTAGACCACTTGTATGGCATCGTGTGGGTGAGTGGTTTGCTGATGTCAATGTTGTGAAGAGTGCCTTGTGGTGGTGGTGGGGTTATGGTATACAGGAATATTTTTAGCAAATCTTGACGGCGAGGAAATATAACCACTTTTCAGTGCGGCCCACCGGACCTTGTTGAAGACCGAATGCGGCCCCCAGGGCAAAATGAGTTTGACAACCCTGGCCTAAACAATAAATACATGCACACGACCCCAAACATGTTGATGACGTACTACTGCCCTAGCTCTCCAAAACCCTTATCTGTATTTATGGTTTTCAGCAGTTACATTTGCCCATTTGTTGCCTCCATGTTAACTACAATTCCTACGCTGTTTTAACAATTTTGGCAACATATGCTCATATGCCCCTTATCTTTCACATTGGCAAGAAATAATTTTCTGAGTAAAAAAATATGCACTTCCTGTAGCAGTTTTGCACAGATCAACAAGCTGTGTGTGCCTCCAGTTGACGAACGACACTTCCTCAGATTACAAACAGGTGTTCGGGATGCTAGACTGCTAATTAGCACAGGTGGCCACTTATGTCTTCCCTAAACAAGTGATATGGCCATGTGGGAACACTAAACCTAACTGGGCTGTCTCATATTGCCTGTTTACTCTGTGGCCCTCCGGCTGTTTGTTTGGATAAGAGTTGCATGGTAATATTAGTCACACTCCTAAGTGGTGTCCGACCAGTATAATATCCCTTCTCTTATGACGTAGGGTAAGTCAAAGCGATGACATCCCCAGAACCAGACTGTTCCAGCAATGTTTTATGGACCACCTTCCCTCAAATGTCTATTTCTCCAGTTCCTTGAGTGTCCCAACATGCTAGAACAGGAAAAGGGTTAAGTATACTGTATGTCAACAAGGTGTTTTGAAGTGATATGTTAATCACTAAGGGTCCAACTAAGGCAGTGGTGTAGGATCATATTGGAATGCTGCCAACGTTACCATTAGAAGTAGAGCGTGATGGAAATGTTCTCAGAAGGCTTTGCTCTTTGGTTGTTCCAGTTGGGATGTAACAGGGACTATTTCTGGGCTGTGGGGTCGTTCTTTTGAAAGCTGCTGGTGCGTCGTCCCTTTGTTCTTGCCAAATGAGCTGACCTCTTATCATTTTTCCTGATACTGTTCTTTGGTTTGTGGTGTGTGTGGGTGGGGGAGCTTGTGTTGCTCCATGCTGGCCATGGCATGTGCACGCTCTTCCCCTCAGCCTGTTCAGACAAGCCTGGTGTGTGTGCATGTTTGCTGCTCTTTCCCCTATGCCCATCCAAACAAGCCTGTACTTTATATAGGTCTTCTCTCTCTAGCTAGAGTAAGTGGTCTAGGCTGTTCCCTTCTCTAGCAAGACTGTCTCTCTCTATGGGTGCATCTAAATAGTCTCTAGTGGCTTCCTTTCCTCAACTCCTTTCCTTCTACTCCAGTCTAAGAAGGTTACCATAGGCTTTGCTTTCACCTGTTACTCTGTCAGTGGGAATAAAGGAGATGAAGAGAGGAACCGCTTCAGATTATTGATTCACCCGTTGAGTGCAGCGACGCTAGGGTTCAGGTGTCAATATGTGGGCCTTTTTATAGAGCACCCACCCACCCACCCACACACACACTGTGGGTTTGGAATCGCAGAGGAATCAAACCAAAGGTAGCATCTAAGTGTATATTTAGCCTGACCTGTGCTAAATATATCCATGTATCTCTCAACTGTATGCGTATTGTTAAGCAGAGAGGCTTTCAAGAGATTAGCGAAGGAAGTCTGATGTGGTAGGAACGCTGTCATTGTGTGGGGGATTCTGCAGATGTTATGTATGCGGATCTGTCAATGACGTGTGTCTTCTCTCTAGGTGTATCCCATGCCAGGGTGGTGTCTGTGTCCCCTGGCCCTCTGCTCCGTGTGGAGGGCCAACCTGTCTCACTGCGCTGTGATGTCACTGACTACGAGGGGCCCAGGGAGCAGGATTTTGACTGGACCATGCAGCAGGCGGAGGCGGGGTCTATCCAAGTAATCTCCACCTTCGACCCAAAGTATTCGGACTTGTCGCTAAGCGACCGGGTGGCCAGTGGGGACCTGAGCGTGGTGCGGCTGGGGGACAGCGTGGTGGAGCTGAGGATACAGGAAGTGAGGTCTTCAGACAGCGCCACGTACCTCTGCAGTACACCCAGTACGGACTCTGTCTTCAGCGGGAACTACAACGCAGGGGTGGCGCTCAAAGGTGGGTCAGACACGAGTATGAGAGACTTATAGACTGTCTTAACCATCAGTGTGGAATCACCGTATATACATTTAGGAGAACTGTATTAACTTTAAACTAGATTAGTCAGACCTCCATTATGACTTCTAGTTTACATAGAGGCTGGCTGGGTTGGAAGACCCATACAGCGTGTGTGTGTGTTCATGTTCTCTTGTTGTGGTTTGTGGTCTATTGAACACTGCTCATATCCCTTGCTTACACATGACACGCTCTCTTAAGCTGGTGTGTTTGTCAGACCACACACACACGTGTGCGCTTATATACTGTATACACATGGACACAGCTGCACTTTCCTTAGATGGACTGGTTCAGGATCAGCTATGTAACTTTAACCCCAATTATGCTAATCTGCTTTGGGGAGGGAACCGGTTCCTAGATCTGCTGCTACTAGTGAGGGGTGATCAAGTGGTGATTTCACTCATGTTCACACACGTTCAGTCTTCCAACACACACACACTTGGAGAGCAGATTCCAGATGGGTGTATTTATCTCATGTCAAATGGGGGTTGTTATTTCTGTTGAGCTGACTATTGCCCTGTTCTGAACAGTCTGTCTCAATGAGCTGAGGGAGAGGAAAAGAAAGAGGCTTAGTGGTGAATTGTGCTGACGAGGAGAGCTGGAGCAGGTAGAGGGGTGAGATTTATATTGTAAAGTCTTAGTGCTCTTGAACTACTAGGTGATTTTTAGTGCTGTTTGTAGCCATGCTGTAAAACAATGTTTAATGGTGGTGTAGTTGAACTAGTAGACGGTTTGTATACAAAGTACAGTAAGATCCATTGATGTAACACCATGTAGTGTAAATTAGTTTACTCTGGTATGAAGAGTCACATGTGTAGGTGAGGCAGTCTACTGACCTCTCCTATTGGTGTCTACGCAAACGGCATTCTCCACCAAAACTTTCGGTTTTGTGTTTGCTTGGCTCACTTGTCTATCTAATACATTATTTTCTTCCGGCTAAAGTGGCATTGACATGTATAATGTACATTGCATTTGAAAAGTATTCAGACCCCTTGACTTCTACATTTTGTTACGTTACAGCCTTATTCTAAAATGGATGAAATATATATTTTTCCTCAATCTACACAATAATGACAAAGCAAAAACAGGTTTTTACATTTTTTTTACGTGTGTGTGTGTATACAGTTGAAGTCGGAAGTTTACAAACACCTTAGCCAAATACATTTAAACTCTGTTTTTCACAATTCCTGACATTTACTAGAAGGTAAAGATTCCCTGTCTTAGGTCAGTTAGGATCACCACTTTATTTTAAGGATGTGAGTTGTCAGAATAATAGTGTGATTTTATTTCAGCTTTTATTTCTTTCATCACATTCCCAGTGGGTCAGAAGTTGACATACTAATTGAGTGTATTTGGTAGCATTGCCTTGTTTAACTTGTGTCAAACGTTTCGGGTAGCCTTCCACAAGCTTCCCACAATAAGTTGGGTGAATTTTGGCCCATTCCTCCCGACAGAGCTGGTGTAACTGAGTCAGGTTTGTAGGCCTCCTTCCTTCACATGCTTTTTCAGTTCTGCCCACAGATTTTCTATAGGATTGAGGTCAGGCTTGGGGTCATTGTCCATTTGGAAGACCCAACTATTTTTTTCTGACAATTTGTTTTTGCTCCCGCCCTGAACAGACTGAATGCTGCTTCTGCTATGACAACTATTCATGATCCACTGAATGGCTTTCAGCACGTTCAACATTAATAATGGCTTTCCGTTGTGCGATGTTCACTTTCTCCGTACCCGAACACATAGACAGGAATATGTTTAGCTAGTTAGTTGGGGGGGGGGGGGATTTTTAACTGAGTGTGACAGTGATTTGGCAGCTCCAGGACACTAAGTCAAATATCAAAGACTTGGTAGAATGGCAGCTTACTGAGCTTAGAGTAAGAAGGTTCATCAGAAAATGAACACTTCAAAGCACAGTATCATTCTTGTTTAGAGGCTGAGGGAGCGGGAGTGAGGAAGAGCGTAAGAGAGGGAGTGCGATGAACAGATGAACATTGCGAGAGAGCCACAGGCATACAGTCTCTCGCTCTCTTTCCCCTTTCGTTTCTCTTCTGTTTATTCAGCTGTGACGGTCAGAGTAAACAGGGCTTCTCTCTCCTCTGATGTGATTATCAAATCTAAACCCTCCTTACACATACTGTTGACAGCAGCACCCCCCATTACACCCCTCACTGACAGCCTAAACCGTGTGTGTGTTTTGGGGTGGTGGGGGGGGGGGGGGGGGGGGGGCAGATAAGGAAGATGCGCATGTGTAAGCTTGACATTTGGTATTAATAGATTTTTCATGGATTATAAAAGCAGTAATGACTCTTGGCGATGAAGAAGAACGAACATGATGACATTTTGAGATGTGTTGGCTTACGGCAACATCTGTTAGCGTTCTGTCACTATGACATTTAACATGCAGTAAAGAACCATGTTGCTGTAGTGAAGCAGCAAATTAACGACGCTAGCCGTGTGTGTAACTCTGTCCTTTCCCTACAGTCATTGCTAACACCCTGAAGGTGGCCCCGGAGGCCCCAGAGCCCGTGGTCCCCGAAGGTGGCGACATCACCCTCTCCTGCAACGTCACCCGCCACTTCACTGATCCCACCTACCTGTCCGTCACCTGGTCGCTACGGAGACCAGGCATCCCATTGGTGGATATCCTGACCATTGGCCCAGATGGGGATGTGGTCACAGGAAGTGGCTCCGCCCAGCGCTATGCTGACGGAGGGCTCCGATTGGCTATTCGCAGAGATGGGGCATTTGGATTGGTTGTTGCCGGGGTGACGCAGGCTGATGCAGGGATGTACGTGTGCACGGGGAGGGAATGGATTCACGAGGAAGGGGGTCAGTGGAAGAACATCGTGGGGAAGACTGTGGAGATGGGAGCTGTGGCAGTCACACCTACAGGTAAAGGGGATGGGGTGTGTTTTGTGTGTACTTTAGCATGTTGAAACATTCAGCTGATCCTAAATCACTCCCCTTTGACCTTAACCCCGAGATATTTGCAGATCTGTACGGTCTGGATTAGTATAAGCAGTGCGATTCCACAATATGGCTTCCACCTTACAGATGTAGGACCAGCTGAGAGAGTGGGATCTGGGGGATGGTTGTCGTTTCTATGGCCTCTACTTTGTTTTAGCCTAGCAGCATTTCTTTGTGTTGGAGAGGCTCTTGACCCAGAGATCCTTCTCAGCCCCTCCCCCTGTCAGGCCTTTATCCTTGGGTGTGTGAGGTACCCCCGACACACACACACACACACACACACACACACACACACAGTGGTTGCCTGGGACACCATCTCCCCTGAACCCTCTCCTGCATGGTGAGTGATTAAAATGGGGTGAGAGACTGAGGGACTAGCTTAGCAGGAAGACAACATGGAGGGACTGGGCCTTCCTTTACATGCTGTATCTTAGTACAGACTAGTGTAGCCATGCAGCCACTATTGACTGTCTACTGAGATGCTAAAGTAAAGAGGATTGGAGAAGTCTAACAGGGGCCTTTGTCCTGGCTCTCTTGTCTAAACATACATAGTGAGCTATAGTGAAGTGATCTCACCTACCAGATATCCCAGTCTCCCATAGTAGCAGTATCCAGGATTTAATTTGAGAAATATAAACCCCCCCCCCCCCCAAAAAGGGTTTAGCTTCAGTTCAGTCTCTGGAATAATGAGTTGTATCTTGTTTTAATGTGATTTTCCTTGACTTTTCTTTCTATAGCTTTGAAACTCTTACCATTTAGCCTAAATCGTTCTCGGCGTATATTCACTTTTAATAGTTACCCATTTATACTTGACATTTTGTGGTTTCTAGAGCTTTTGAAATTGGCTTTTTTAATAAATAGTCATCCTTGATCTTCTATATGTGGGTCTTTCAACTTCTCACTGTTGGTTCTTTTGATCTGGATGGTTTTAATCAAGTTTTACATGTTGAGTCCCTTCTACTCCGTCTTCTCTTGATGTGAGTACTTGTATCTCCATATCCAACTGTGCTGGAGTGTTCTATATTTTCACCATATTGCTTCTACTTATCCAACCGGTCCAGTTCTACAGGTGTCTAGCAGTTAGGACCTAGGGGTTGTTTCCTTGTTTATTGGTTCTAACGGCAGCCATTTTGTCTTCTCCCTGTGCCTTCCAGCTCGTTCCCTGTCTGTTGTGGCCATGTCCAACACCACGCTCAACATGGACGACACCCTGACCCTCACCTGCCTGGTCTCCGCGGGTAACTTGGCCTCCCTGGCCCTGGAGGTCACCTGGCTTGTGGACGGACGCACAGCGGTTAGCCAGGACCGTGACGGGGTGGTTTCAAACGGGTCCCCCTCGGTGGGGCTGGAGCGGACGGGGCCAGGGGAGTTTAGGCTGGTGGTGAGGGGGGTAAGGGGGTCTGACAAGGGGATGTACTCCTGTAGGGTCCGGGCCTGGGTCGGAGGAGGAGGAAGATGGTACCAGGCTGCAGAGAAGACCTCCAACCCAGTACAAGTTCTAGTCACACAGATCAGTGAGTGAAAGTGCTGTTAAAATAGCTACTGTATGTTTTTCAGGTCTTGAAATGCTGTCCAACCAAGATTACCATATCTAACATACTATTAATAGCATTGGCCTCTCACTAGGCTGACTTTGAACACACATGCTTCACCGTGGCAGTACATCAGTGATGCCTTGTACTACAGAGACACACAGGAACGAACACACACACATCACACACAGGCACCCGCAGAGTGAGCCTATCCTTTAGTCAAGCCTTTTTTCTGACATACCTGCCCCCACAGTGAAAAATATAGATTATTCATGCCTGTTAAGGCCTAGCTAACTCCTTTCTCTGGTTTTACACCCTGTTTCGCTCCCTCCCTCTATTTAACCAGGCAAGTCAGTTAAGTACAAATTCTTATTTACAATGACAGCATGGTTGCTCTGGGACCTAAGCGGTGGTGTAGGGTGTAACTGTATATGACCTGACAGGTTCAAGGTGCCGTGGTGTCACTCATGCCATCCTGTGTGTTTGGGTGGTCGTGTAGGGATTCATTAGGGACCACCGTAGCAAAACATTTTGCAATGGATAAGTTCATGTCGTCCCTCCCAGTTTGGTATAGATTTTCATGACCTTTTAGGCCAGTGGTTCTTAACTGGTTTTTCCTCAGGACCCAAATTGAATCAGGTTGTCTCAGTCCCGGCCCAATATTCTCATCGCGAAAAGAATCAACAAAATACAATCTGGATTTTTAAATGTTATATAGATAGCACATGTATGACAAGGGAACAACATTCCAACCTCTTTCATTGTCATTAATTCAATCCTCCCCATATTCTTGATGAAGAATGTTAATGATGGTTTTGGGTTTCTGAACTTTAAATGTTATTAATCATTAGTTTTAAAAGGTACCTGAGGGGTGTCATAGCTGAGGGGCTACACCAGAAGTTGGTGGTTAAGATTGGAACGTACTGAGTGTAGGGGAAATGATCTCGTGGCAGGCATTGATAAGGGGAGAGAGCCATGGATTAGTGATGAAAGGGGTCCAGGTCATGTTTAAGGGAGAAGAGTTTATGGTCCGTATCACTTAGTTTCCTGCCTAGCAATAAAGATACAATGTTTGTTCAGATGTGTAGGAGGAGACTCAGCATAGGAGAAAGGATTAAATATCAGTGCTTGTGTGAATGACTTTGTCTAATGCGGCTGTATTGGCCCTCTGGGAAGAATAAACTTGGTTTGCACTTTCATAGTATCTAGAGTTTTTACACTGAAAATGAGAATCTAACAGTAATAAATTCACTGTTTTGAGACTTCCAAAATAGCATTGCTAATGGCGTTTTATATTGAAAACACTCTGAAGAAACCTCCTGTGACGCACATTTGCGTCGCGATCCAGCAGTTGATAATCGCTGCTTTAGGCTACGTGTTGTATTTCTGTGTGAGGAAATGCCATAAAGTCCATTGGGTTAGCATGATAATAAGCAACCCCACTGCTCCTAGTGTATGAAACTATCTTAGAAATCAGATCTTGAATGCGCCACACAGCAGCTGTTTGTGCTGCTGTGGGGTTAAATCTGCTCTGGAACTAGGTCTGCCTGGTGCTGGTTCTCTAGAGTCCCAAACCTGACGCTCCTCTGACACACACACACACACACACACACACACACACCAAACGCTGTGCAGTGAAAATGGTCATGGAGGAAAGGAATGTGTAGCCAGAGGCCAGAGTGTAGGAGTTCCCTCTAGTACCATAGAGCCCTACACCAACAGACTCACCAACCATATGTATGTGTTGGTGGTTACTAGATGTCTGTTTTCTGTCTGCCATTGTGCATGTTGAGAGAAGTGCCCTGGGTTAAGCCTAGTGGGAGAGGGTCGTAGGCAAGGCCAGACATCAATGGAAGAGGAACTCTGCCTACGTCTGGAAGACACACATTCACACTCGCACCCAAATCCCATGAAATTCAGACCTACTACGCTGAGGAAATGGTAGTATACAGTGCCTTTGGAAAGTATTCAGACCCCTTGACTTTTTCCACATTTTGTTACGCAACAGCCTTATTCTAAAATTGATTAAATACAAATAAATCCTCAGCAATCTACATACAAAGCAAAAAACAGGTTTTGAGAAATGTTTGCACATTTATTAAACATTAAATACCTTATTTACATTAGTATTCAGACCCTTTGCTGTGAGACAAATTGAGCTCCGGTGCATCTTGTTTCCATTGAACAACCTTGAGATGTTTCTACAACTTGATTGACCAAGAACCCAATGGTCACTCTGACAGAGTTCCTTTGTAGAGATGGGAGAACCTTCCAGAAGGACAACCATCTCTGCAGCACTCCACCCATCAGGCCATTATGGTTCGGTGGCCAGATGGAAGCCACTCCTCAGTAAAAGGAACATGACAGCCCACTTGGAGTTTGGCAAAAGGCATCTAAAGACACTCAGACCACGAGGGAAAAAGATTCTCTGGTCTGTTGAAATCAAGATTAAACACTTTGGCCTGAATGCCAACCGTCACGTCTGGAGGAAACCTGGCACCATCCCAACAGTGAAGCATGGTGGTGGCAGAATCATGCTGTTTTTCAGCGGCAGGGACTGGAGACTAGTCAGGATCGAGGCAAAGATGAACGGAGCAAAGTACAGAGAGATCCTTGATGAAAACCTGCTCCAGAGCTCTCATTACCTACAGACTAGGTTGAAGGTTCACCTTCCATCTGGACAATGACCCTAAGGAAACAGCCAAGACAACACAGGATAAACCAGGAGTGTTGGGACAAGTCTCGATGTCCTTGAGTGGCCCAGCCAGAGCCTGGACTTAAACCTGATCCAACATCAATGGAGAGACCTGAAAATAGCTCTGCAGCGACACTCCAACCTGACAGAGCTTGAAAGGATCTTCAGAGAAGAATGGGATAAACTCCCAAAGTACAGGTGTGCCAAGCTTGTAGCGTCATACCCAAGAAGAATCAAGGCTGTAATCACTGCCAAAGGTGCTTTAACAAAGTACTGAGTAATGGGTCTGAACACTTACGTAAATGTGATATTTACGTTTTTCTTTGCTAATTTATAATCTAAATAGCAAAATACCCCATAATGCTTTTGGGGGGGGTGACTATTTAATACATTTTAGAGTAAGGCTATAACCCAACAAAACGTGGAAAAAGTCAAAGGGTCTGAGTACTTTCTGAATGCACCGTATGTAGTAACGTGCACGCACACACACTCTCTACAGGATACCTCCAACCACCATAAACCTCTGTCCAACAGTAGAGGTGTAGTATAAAGAGTTGGAAGTCACTGTGTCCTTCTAATCCCCTATGGAGCTATAGAGGGGGCTAGCTACCCTGGTGCGTCTTTCCTTGACTGATTGGTACTATTGTTTGACTCTAGATCTGCAGTCCATCACAACAATAGGTACTGTATGTCACAATGATGACGGAAGCATGACACACACCAGAGGTGGTACCTTAGTTGTGGAGGACGGGCTCATAGTAATCACTGGAATGGAATCAAAGGATTGGTAACATAAACATGGTTTCCAAGTGTTTATCATTCCATTTACTCCAATCCAGCCATTATTATGAGCCGTCCTCCCCTCAGCAGCCTCCTGTGGTTGCACACACTTCATGAGCCATTCTTAAAGGTGCAATTTGCAGAAATCCTGTTTGCTAATATTCTAATAGTTTGCCTAATTTCAGTTTGTGACAAAACAAGCAGTCATTCTATAATCACACTGTACCACCTAAACTGCTGTGAAATACCTTTTCAATAGCCCAAAGTCTTGTTTTTAGTTGTTTGAGGCTGTTGCACAAAACCGAGAGTAAAATATGCCAAAACATTCAATGAGGATGACAGATCTGTAACTCACATTTCTATGTGAATTTGGTTGAGTCGCCCAAAAAGTGACCTATTACAACTAAGTTGCTGTTATTCTTCCTCCATCCTACAAACCCCCCCCCCCCTGTGGTGTTAGTGCTGTGTCACCTCTCCCATACAATCACCCAGAGTCACCATAGAGTTCAATGGGTTCTCTCCAGTGGAGGCTCCAGAGAGGAGGGGGAGGACCATCCTCAGTGAGTTTCATAAAAATAAACCGTTAAACATGAATGTTACACTTTTTTAGATAAAACAATACAAAATATATTCACCAAATCATTGATTAAAACGCATTGTTTTGCAATGGTCTACAGTAGCCTCAGCAGCACTCTGTAGGGTAGCACCGTGGTGTACGAATGATTCACACCCTAGATCAGCTAGATGCAGGCAAGAGTGTGGAAGGTGGCATTGAATGTGTCACTCTCTCACCTTGATTACAAAAAATGACCTTGACCTGTGCACCTATGGTGACTTTCATTCATAGGCTAGGTTGTAGCAAACTCATGATGGGGATAGGGAAGATTTGCTTATCATGTAGTAGCCTAAACCTATCAATGTTACATTGAGCTGGGTGAATCCACCATACTGGAACAGAAAATAAGACTAATCATAAAATAAATTATCATTCTCCCTCATCATAAACAGCACCGACCACCTCTGGTTCTCTCTCTAAATCACCTTCATGTCTGAGTCAGGCTTCAGGATGCTCAGTGGCTGCTGTATACTGAGGGAGTGAAGGAAAAATGATGATGCAGGGTGGCGACTGAGTGGAGGAATGCACTCTGGGTCATATCTGGTTCAACACAGACACACACCACATGCTCAAACACCCCAGTGAAACCAGAGAAACCTCCGATGAAGGCCGGAGCTCCTTGGCAGTGGAGAGAGTCCTCTGAGAACATTCCTTGGAACATGCTTAGTCCCTTTTCTTTCTCTCTCGCTCTCCTTTTCTCTCGCCTCGCTCATCCATCTGTCTCTGTCTTCACTCCAGATAGAACACCTGCTTGCTCTGTCCTAATAATTAAATCTCCCCTTGGCATTTTGGTTTGTTGCACAGCATGTGTGTGTGAGACACACTAACTATATTAGGTGTGTGTGTGCAGACACATACTCTTGAGTGTGTTTATTATTTATTGGAACCAATGTTGAACTATTTTCATGAAATATACAGAATTTAATTAGTTACGTCTGGTTTGTGTGGTAGTCTGTATGAACAGGTGAACTCTAGTACGTTAGTAAACGTCTCTAGAGTTGAGATGGTCAGATAGTTCCCGTCTGTTATAAACGGATGTTATCTCTATGGTAACACACCCAAAAACTTAAACGGCGCAGAACTCCACACTCAAACGTCACACAGTGTCGCACTCTTAGCTCCCAGGGAAACATGGTGGCTGAAGTATATTGTTCCCTTACTGAACAAGGTCAAAGTACAACTCATTTTATGTTCTTACCAGAACTTCATACTGACGTAAGATTGGATTACTTATTTCAAACACAGGCCAGGCTGTGTTTACCGTTGACACTCCAGACCTGTACTAACAGTGAGTCACTCACCCCCCCCCCCCCCCCCCCCGGAGATATTTGGCAGTTAACACTGTCAGCTTGCCCCTGCTGACACAACCCTAAGACAGGTCTGATCCAAATCAATTGAAACACAAACTGGTTTTATCATGACTTTTAATCAACTGAAATGTCCTCCGAAGTGTCTGTCTGTTTAGCGAGTGTGTGTGGTTGTGTGTGTGTGCTTGTAGTTTATTTTTATAGGTCACACTTTTAAAACCTCTCTGGGATATTCGGGAAGGTAGCATCCCACCTCAACTGCCAGTGAAAGTGCAGGACGCCAAATTCAAAACAAATCTCATAATTAATATTCCTCAAGCATACAAGTATTTTACACAATTTTAAAGATAAACTTCTTGTAAATCCAGCCACAGTGTCCGATTTCAAATAGGCTTTATGGCGAAAACACCACAAGGATTATGTTAGGTCAGAGCCAAGTCAAAGAAAAACACAGCCATTTTTCCAGCCAAAGATAGGAGTCACAAAAAGCAGAAATACAGACAAAATGAATCACTAACCTTTGATCTTCATCAGATGACACTCATAGGACTTCATGTTACACAATACATGTATATTTTGTTTGATAAAGTTCATTTATATCAAAAAATCTCAGTATACATTGGTGTTATGTTCAGTAGTACCAAAAACATCCAGTGATTTTTGCAGAGACACATCAATTTACAGACATACTCATCATAAATGTTGATGAAAATACAAGTGTTATGCATGGACTTTAGATAAACTTCTGCTTAATGCAACCGCTGTGTCAGATTTCAAAAACACTTCCAAAAAATGCACACCATGCAATAATCTGAGTACAGTGCTCAGACAATAAAACAGCCAAAAAGATATCTGCCATGTTGTGCAGTCAACAGAAGTCAGAAATAGCATTAGAAACATTCACTTACCTTTGATTTTCATCAGAATGCACTCCCAGGAATCCCAGTTCCACAATAAATGTTTGATAACGTCCCTCATTTATGTCCAAATACCTCCTTGTTTTTCACGCGTTTAGTACACAATCCAAAGTCACGACGCGCCGGCAAGTCCATGCGAAAGTTCAGTTGAAAGTTATATTACAGTTCGTAGAAACATGTCAAACGAAGTATAGAATCAATCTTTAGGATGTTTTTATCATAAATCTTCAATAATGTTCCAACCGGAGAATTCCTTTGTCTGTAGAAAAGCAACTTTCACATGAACACGCATCACGAGCTCATGACACTCTGCCAGACACCTGGCTCAAACAGCCCTTATGAGCCCCCACTTCACAGTAGAAGCATCAAACAAGGTTCTAAAGACTGTTGACATCTAGTGGAAGCCTTAGGAAGTGCAATATGACCAATATCCCACTGTCTTCGATAGGGCATGAGTTGAAAAACTACAAACCTCAGATTTCCCACTTCCTGGTTGGATTTTTTTTCTCTGGTTTTTGCCTGCCATATGAGTGCTGTTATACTCGCATCATTCAAACAGTTTTAGTAACTTCCGAGTGTTTTCTATCCAAATCTACTAATAATATGCATATATTAGCAACTGGGCCTGAGTAGCAGGCAGTTTACTCTGGGCACCTTATTCATCCAAGCTACTCAATACTGCCCCCCAGTCCCAAAGAAGTTAAGACAAGCAAGCACCTAATCCTGAATGTGGTTAGTTTGTAGAACAGTGGTTGTCAACCCCTATGCTGTGCTAGGCTATACCCAAACCATGTCTGTTTTTCAATACGACCTTTCAAGTAAACAGAACTGTGGTTCTAGTTAGAGTGCGCCTGAGATAGCACCTCAGTCTTTAGCCACAACCACAACCCAGAAGTAGCTGTATGAAGAACATTTAATGTATTCTACATCTCTATGGTCCATACCAACCAGTTGGGAACCACAGCCAGGCTAATGGAAACCTAGTTGTGGTGTTCGGTTTCAAAATGTGCATTAGTCTTGTTTTTGTTGAGGGCCATTACCACCTTCATCAGAGCAGAGTAGTGTTCTTCACTGCCTGGTATCAGCTCTCTACTGGGTGGACTAGATTTCAGCTTTCTATTCCCTTAACAAATGGCCCTGGAACAGCTCTTGTCCTGTGCATAATGCCTCAGTTTATCCGGTCTTGGGTAAGTAGGGGAGGGTGGGTTTGTTATAATGTATGTTTCGTTCCATTTGTAGGCCATTAGCAGGAAATGTGTTTGAGTCGTTCTGCAATGCGAGTCTTCCTTTGGTCTATTAATGGAGCTACTGTGTGTGTGTGTGAGAGAAAGATGGATGAGGGGTGTGAAAGCGGCGGAATGGGCACATGGCTAATTGGCGGGGATTCTCTCCTCACAAAGGAAGGAGGATTTTTGCAGAGCTTGTGATGATCCTCACAGCAGTGTAGCAGATGGTGACAGTGCATGATTCAGCCCCTGTGACGTCCAAATGACACAACGTGGAAAACCCATGACCACACACACACGCGCTAATCGAGAGCAAGGAATGTGTGTTCCCTGTTCATTGGAGCATAAAGGGACAATCTGTAGACTAAGAGGTCTGACTGAGATACCAGCCCAATCACCTACTGAGACCCAACACACACTCCGCCACTGACACTTAACATTGATACACTGTGTGTGAGTGTTTGAGAAGTCTGATTGCCCCATTTGCGCGCACACACTAGGAATGGGGTTTAGAAAAAATGTCACTATTTGAATAGTATCATGAATTTTTGTCATATCATATCTATATCTAGATTTTTTGCTTAAGTTTTTAACCTGAGCACTGCTGTGGGAAGGAGAGAGGCTGATGCTCTGCTGAGGGACCAGTGAGATGGGAGCTAGCGAGACGAGTACCCAAGGCAACCCGACTACAGCCAAGACAGGCTAACTTGTAGAAGCAATTTTTCATCCCATTTATCAATACCTGTCTGGATTACAGGAGCCTAGACGCTAGCTAGCCAGCTATTGCTAGTTAGGCTAATTGAGGCCATATGCTGTGCTTTCTCCCCAACCTGTTCAGATAAGACCGCCTACCTGTTGGTTATTGTTGTTCTATCTTGCACTGCATTAGTGAACTCTCATTCCACTTGCTACACATTGAGCCTCTTTGCTGCTTTGATTGGCCAACATAACCAACAAGCTACACACGTGAAGGCTAACAGTACTTTATGGGGCACATGTCATGAATTACATTAAAGTTCGTTTTTATTAAATTCATAATTTGAAAGGTCATGGTATAACAATGTCACATGGATTGGATTGGATTCATGGCTACAGATAGGGAAGAGCTCTGCTCACCACTACCTTAGTGGCTGTGAAGTGGCTTCCAGATTATTCCTTTTTAACTAACTGGTCTGGTTCTGTGTACAGCAGGAGTCAACATGTTACAATACCCTGAATGCACTAAGGTGGATGTCACCATGTCCCTTTACTGACATTTAGTCTATTTATTAATGTTTCTCTCTCTTCTCCCCCCCCCCATCTTTCTGTCCCTCCCTCCAGAGCCTAATTTCGCAGTGACCCTTACCTCCTCGTCGACCCCGCAGGTCACAGGTGACCCCACAGAGCTGGCGTGTCATGTGACCAACATCACCCACTTCCTTGCAGGGGGCCGACTGGGCGTGACCTGGGAGTACACACCACTTCCTGGTCCACCTGGCGACCGCCTGACAACCACACAGACCACCCTCCCTATTGGTTCCCTGGATGCCCACGGCAACCTGAAGTCTGGGACGCTGTACCGTGATAGGCTGGAGTCTGGTGCCATCGTTCTGACCCGAGTAGAACCGGATACATTCAAGCTCCGCTTCCTACGCACACAGGTAGGTGTGTGTGTGTACCTCAAGCACAATCATTTGTTAGACAGACAAGTTTGTGTTAAATCAAGTGCCGCTAAAAATGTGTGTGTGTACCGTCAGGACGTGGACATGGGGGCGTATGCGTGCAGTGTGACAGCGTGGACTCCCTCTAGGCAGGGTGGAATGGAGGAGGCAGCAGAGTTCCTCACCCCCCCTCTGACCGTCCGATGGGAACCCAAACGTAAGTAGTGATGACGCTCTCATATCATCTCGCTCTTCTTCTCCCTCCTTCCTTTTTTATTTCTCTTTTGATGAAACCACCTGAATATAGCAATGTTGCTATTTAATACATTAGTCATTCTGCTATGTTCATTTGTTTTCTATGTGATGTGTTTGAGGTAATAAGGGACGTGTGTTCTGGATGGGAGTCCAAGCTAGAGGATGTAAAACATTACCATGTAACCATGGCTTGTTTCATGTTGGCTGCTCAACAAACATGATAGAGGAAGTCGAGGCTGCAATGTATGTCTGACAACAGGAAAGCCTGTACCATGGCACACCACAAGTCTAGGGCACACACACACACACACACACACACACACACGGATGCATCAGTCTAACATACCAGAGATGGTGTCAGTCAGTTTGGCGTGTGAGTATTTGTATTTATTATGGAGCCCCATTAGTTCCTGCCAACGCAGCAGCTACTCTTCCTGGGGTTTATTATGGAGCCCCATTTAGTTCCTGCCAACGCAGCAGCTACTCTTCCAGGAGTTTATTAAGGATCCCCATTAGTTCCTACCAACGCAGCAGCTACTCTTCCAGGAGTTTATTAAGGATCCCCATTAGTTCCTGCCAACGCAGCAGCTACTCTTCCTGGGGTTTATTAAGGATCCCCATTAGTTCCTGCCAACGCAGCAGCTACTCTTCCTGGGGTTTATTAAGGATCCCCATTAGTTCCTGCCAACGCAGCAGCTACTCTTCCTGGGGTTTATTAAGGATCCCCATTAGTTCCAGCCAACGCAGCAGCTACTCTTCCTGGGGTTTATTAAGGATCCCCATTAGTTCCTGCCAACGCAGCAGCTACTCTTCCTGGGGTTTATTAAGGATCCCCATTAGTTCCTGCCAACGCAGCAGCTACTCTTCCTGGAGTTTATTAAGGATCCCCATTAGTTCCTGCCAACGCAGCAGCTACTCTTCCTGGAGTTTATTAAGGATCCCCATTAGTTCCTGCCAACGCAGCAGCTACTCTTCCTGGAGTTTATTAAGGATCCCCATTAGTTCCTGCCAACGCAGCAGCTACTCTTCCTGGAGTTTATTAAGGATCCTCATTAGTTCCTGCCAACGCAGCAGCTACTCTTCCTGGAGTTTATTAAGGATCCCCATTAGTTCCTGCCAACGCAGCAGCTACTCTTCCTGGAAACTATTAAGGATCCCCATTAGTTCCTGCCAACGCAGCAGCTACTCTTCCTGGAGTTTATTAAGCATCCCCATTAGTTCCTGCCAAGGCAGCAGCTACTCTTCCTGGAGTTTATTATGGAGCCCCATTAGTTCCTGCCAAGGCAGCAGCTACTCTTCCTGGGGTCTGTCAAAATGAAGGGATTTATACCATTTTAAAAACATTACAATACATTCACAGATTTCACAACACACGGTGTGCCCTCAGGACCCTACTCCACCACTACCACAACTACATTACAAAATCCATGTGTACGTGTGTGTATAGTGCGTGTGTCTGTGCCTATGTTTGTGTTGCTTCAATAATGTGCATTTTTTTCTGTTTTTTAAATCTAATTTTACTGCTTGCATGGGTTTGGTATTTTATTAGGATCCACATTAGCTGTTGCAAAAGCAGCAGCTACTCTTCCTGGGGTCCACACAAAACATGGAACATGACATAAAACAGGACAAGAGTAGCTCATGGACAGGACTATATACAATAGGGAGGGTGGTCTACTTGATGTGGAGTAGAGTTCCATGTAGTCATGGCTCTATGTAGTACTGTGCGCCTCCCGTTGTCTGTTCTGGACTTGGGGACTGTGAAGAGACCTCTGGTGACATGTCTTGTGGGGTATGCATGGGTGTCTGAGCTGTGAGCTAGTAGTTTAAACAGACAAGCTTGTCAACACCTCTTACAAAAACAAGTAGTGATGAAGTCAATCTCCTCCACTTTCAGCCGGGAGAGATTGACTTGCATATTATTAATGTTAGCTCTCTGTGTACGTCCAAAGGCCAGCCGTGCTGCCCTCTTCTGAGCCAATTGCAGAAGTCCCTTTTTGTGGCTCCTGACCACACGACTAAACAGTAGTCTAGGTGCGACATAACTAGAGCCTGTAGGACCTGCCTTGTTGATACTGTTATTAAGAAGGCAGAGCAGTGCTTTATTATGGACAGACTTCTCCCCATTTTAGCTACTGTTGTAAACTGTTTTGACCTTGACAGTTTACAATCCAGGGTTACTCCAAGCAGTTTAGTGACCTCAACTTGCTCAATTTCCACATTATTTCTTACAAGATTTAGTTGAGGTTTCAGGGGTTAGTGAATGATTTTGTCCCAAATACATTGCTTTTAGTTTTAGAAATATTTAGGACTAACATATTCCTTGCCACCCATTTTGAAACTAACTGCAGCTTTTTGTTGAGCATTGCAGTCATTTCAGTCGCTGTAGTAGCTGCTGACGTGTATAGTGTTGAGTCATTTTTTCAAAGCAGGTGGCATGACATTGGTAAAGATTGAATTAAGTAAGGGACCTAGACAGCTGCCCTGAGTGACAGCTATGAGTCCTAGTTTCCACTGTTGATTTGAGTCTAAATAGTTCTCAACAGTCGCCCTTCGGCTTCCAGATTCTCACAAAATAACCTTTTTACACACACTCACCCAAACTGAACTCTGTGAACCAGGACTACAGACAAAATAACCTTTTAACACACACTCACCCAAACTGAACTCTGTGAACCAGGACTACAGACAAAATAACCTTTTGACACACACTCACCCAAACTGAACTCTGTGAACCAGGACTACAGACAAAATAACCTTTTGACACACACTCACCCAAACTGAACTCTGTGAACCAGGACTACAGACAAAATAACCTTTTTACACACACTCACCCAAACTGAACTCTGTGAACCAGGACTACAGACAAAATAACCTTTTGACACACACTCACCCAAACTGAACTCTGTGAACCAGGACTACAGACAAAATAACCTTTTTACACATACTCACCCAATCTGAACTCTATGATCCCCGTAAAGCAGGTTAGATGATGGCGATCTAGTTTAAAAGCTATTGAATAGCGATGAGGATATACAGTAGGGAGTTTGTATTTTTCTCCCACTTCTAGTTCTGACTGTCTTCCTCTGTTTCCTCCCAGCAACTCTGGGAATCCCCTTCTCTCTCTGTTCATCTCTCAATCTCTCCCTCTTTGTCTCACTCTCTCTGTCCATCTTTCTCTGCAGAGCTCAGTCAGTGTCTTTGTCCATTCATGAAGTCTGGACTTTCCTACTGATGGTCAGTCCCTGTGGCTACTACTGACAGCTGGTTGTTAGGTTAGAGTAGCTGTGGTTGCAGAGCGTCTGACTGTTTACTGTCTGTCTGTAGTCCTGGTTACTCCCTACCACTCTACTAGCTTCAGGCTCTATCTTGATTGATTGCACTGCTTCCCTTGCCATTACCTCGGTACCCGGCCCACACTATCACACAAATCCCAGTTGCTCTCATGGTCCTTGATTTAGGTTGCGCTCCAGGCAGCTTTCTAAGTCATAAAGTCAGTCAGATTGACTGACTCACTGATTATTAATTGATTGATTGATCTGTCTCCCTCCAGGTCCATCTCTAACCGCCGTGGCACAGCGTGTGCGTGAGGCGGTGGCGGGCGGAGCCACTTTTGAGATGAGCTGTACCATATCCCTTGTGCACTTACAGGACCCGGGCTACTCTGTGCTGGTGCAGACTCAGGACAGTGTGGACTCTGCCACTAGAACCGTCCTCTCTCTCAGTCCTGACTCTGTACTACAACATGGAGGGGCTACAGACCCTAACCGCAGGTACACACACACACACACACACAGTACTGAGCAGTATGTATCATAAGATGAATGAAGTTGTTGTGGTATTACTAGTGAGCTATGTTGAAAGTAAACTGGGTTCTGGCTCCCAGGGACAGCCTGGTTCTGACTAAGACGGGTCCGGCTGAGTTCCGCTTCCGTCTGGCCGGCGTGCAGCAGGCTGACAGGGGCTTCTACTGGTGTGACATCACCGCCTGGACCAAACAACCAGGCCAGGCCTGGACCAAAGCTGTCAGCGCCAAGTCCAACAAGGTCCAGATCAACTTCCAGGAGACTGGTATGAGGATAGAACACACACTCTGACCACCACTGAGTTACATACAATATCTTCTGTTTCCTACTGAGCCTATACCCACTAGACTTTTACTGAAGCTCACACATGAACTCTAAATATACTCTCACACATGAACTCTAAATATACTCTCTCACATGAACTCTAAATATACTCTCACACATGAACTCTAAATATACTCTCACACATGAACTCTAAATATACTCTCTCACATGAACTCTATATATACTCTCTCACATGAACTCTATATATACTCTCTCACATGAACTCTATATATACTCTCTCGCATGAACTCTAAATATACTCTCTCACATGAACTCTAAATATACTCTCTCACATGAACTCTAAATATACTCTCTCGCATGAACTCTATATATACTCTCTCACATGAACTCTATATATACTCTCTCACATGAACTCTAAATATACTCTCTCGCATGAACTCTATATATACTCTCACACATGAACTCTATATATACTCTCTCGCATGAACTCTATATATACTCTCTCGCATGAACTCTATATATACTCTCTCGCATGAACTCTATATATACTCTCTCACATGAACTCTATATATACTCTCTCGCATGAACTCTATATATACTCTCTCACATGAACTCTATATATACTCTCTCACATGAACTCTATATATACTCTCTCACATGAACTCTATATATACTCTCTCACATGAACTCTATATATACTCTCTCACATGAACTCTATATATACTCTCTCACATGAACTCTATATATACTCTCTCACATGAACTCTATATATACTCTCTCACATGAACTCTATATATACTCTCTCACATGAACTCTATATATACTCTCTCACATGAACTCTATATATACTCTCTCACATGAACTCTATATATACTCTCTCACATGAACTCTATATATACTCTCTCACATGAACTCTATATATACTCTCTCACATGAACTCTATATATACTCTCTCACATGAACTCTATATATACTCTCTCGCATGAACTCTATATATACTCTCTCACATGAACTCTATATATACTCTCTCACATTCCCTGCATCGGCCTAGTTGGCTGTGTTTGATGTTCGTGGGAGAGAGATGTAACTAATTACTGAAACCTCTATTACTGTCTCTGGGGAGGTAGACCTCTTGAGCACGCTCTCTCTCTACATCTCTCTCACTGTGGAAAGACACGCGCTCTCTCTCTACAGCTCTCTCACTGTGGAAAGACGCGCGCTCTCTCTACATCTCTCTCGCTGTGGAAAGACACGCGCTCTCTCTCTCTCGCTGTGGAAAGGCACGCGCTCTCTCTCTCTCGCTGTGGAAAGACACACGCTCTCTCTCTCTCGCTGTGGAAAGACACGCGCTCTCTCTCTCTCGCTGTGGAAAGACACACGCTCTCTCTCTCTCGCTGTGGAAAGACACACGCTCTCTCTCTCTCGCTGTGGAAAGACACACGCTCTCTCTCTCTCGCTGTGGAAAGACACACGCTCTCTCTCTCTCGCTGTGGAAAGACACACGCTCTCTCTCTCTCGCTGTGGAAAGACACACGCTCTCTCTCTCTCGCTGTGGAAAGACACACGCTCTCTCTCTCTCGCTGTGGAAAGACACACGCTCTCTCTCTCTCTCTCTCTCTCTCTCGCTGTGGAAAGACACGCTCTCTCTCGCTGTGGAAAGACACGCTCTCTCTCGCTGTGGAAAGACACACGCTCGCTCTCTCTCTCGCTGTGGAAAGACACACGCTCGCTCTCTCTCTCTCTCGCTGTGGAAAGACACACGCTCGCTCTCGCTGTGGAAAGACACACGCTCTCTCTCGCTGTGGAAAGACACACGCTCGCTCTCTCTCTCTCGCTGTGGAAAGACACACGCTTGCTCTCTCTCTCGCTGTGGAAAGACACACGCTCGCTCTCTCTCTCTTGCTGTGGAAAGACACACGCTCGCTCTCTCTCTCTCGCTGTGGAAAGACACACGCTCGCTCTCTCTCTCTCGCTGTGGAAAGACACACGCTCGCGCTCTCTCTCTCTCGCTGTGGAAAGACACACGCTCGCGCTCTCCATCTCTCGCTGTGGAAAGACACATGCTCGCTCTCTCTCTCTCGCTGTGGAAAGACACACGCTCGCGCTCTCCATCTCTCTCGCTGTGGAAAGACACACGCTCGCGCTCTCCATCTCTCTCGCTGTGGAAAGACACACGCTCGCGCTCTCTCTCTCTCGCTGTGGAAAGACACACGCTCTCTCTCTCTCGCTGTGGAAAGACACACGCTCTCTCTCTCTCTCTCTCTCTCTCTCTCTCTCTCGCTGTGGAAAGACACGCTCTCTCTCGCTGTGGAAAGACACGCTCTCTCTCGCTGTGGAAAGACACACGCTCTCTCTCGCTGTGGAAAGACACACACACGCTCGCTCTCTCTCTCGCTGTGGAAAGACACACGCTCGCTCTCTCTCTCTCGCTGTGGAAAGACACACGCTTGCTCTCTCTCGCTGTGGAAAGACACACGCTCGCTCTCTCTCTCTCGCTGTGGAAAGACACACGCTCGCTCTCTCTCTCTCGCTGTGGAAAGACACACGCTCGCTCTCTCTCTCGCTGTGGAAAGACACACGCTCGCTCTCTCTCTCTCGCTGTGGAAAGACACACGCTCGCGCTCTCCATCTCTCTCGCTGTGGAAAGACACACGCTCGCGCTCTCATCTCTCTCGCTGTGGAAAGACGCACACTCTCTCTCTCTTACATTTGAGTCATTTAGCTGTCTTAGAGGAGCAAATATAGTAAAGTGCCTTGCTCAATGGCACATCAGCAGATGTTTCACCTAGTCGGCTCGGGGATTCGGACTAGCAACCATTCGGTTACAGGTCCAACGCTCCTAACCGCTAGGCTACCTGCAGCCCTTCTTCCTCTCTATGAGGTGGAAGCTTCAAAACGGCACCCCATAACCAACCTCTCCTGGACAAATCAGTTAGAAGCTTCAATGATCCGTATCATCTCGTGTGCGTTGAACCTGTGTTAGAGGAGACACCATACTGAGTCCCTCTGTAGGTGCTTATCCACACACACACGCACTAGAGGTCGACCGATCATGATTTTTCAATGCCGATACTGATTATTGGAGGACCAAAAAGGCCGATACCGATTATTGGAGGACCAAAAAGGCCGATACCGATTATTGGAGGACCAAAAAGGCCGATACCGATTATTGGAGGACCAAAAAGGCCGATACCGATTTATTGGAGGACCAAAAAGGCCGATACCGATTTATTGGAGGACCAAAAAGGCCGATACCGATTATTGGAGGACCAAAAAGGCCGATACCGATTATTGGAGGACCAAAAAGGCCGATACCGATTTATTGGAGGACCAAAAAGGCCGATACCGATTAATCGGCCAATTTTTGTATTTTTATTTTTACATTTGTAATAATGACAATTACAACAGTACTGAATGAACACTTATTTTACCTTACTATAATACATCAATAAAATAGCCTCAAATAAATAATGAAACATGTTCAATTTGGTTTAAATAATGCAAAAACAAAGTGTTGTAGAAGAAAGTAATATGTGCCATGTAAAAAAGCGAACGTTTCAGTTCCTTGCTCAGAACATGAGAACATATGAAAGTTGGTGGTTCCTTTTAACATGAGACTTTAATATTCCAAGGTAAAAGGTTTTAGGTTGTAGTTAATGCAGTATTTATAGGACTATTTCTCTCTATACCATTTTCTATTTCATATACCTTTGACTATTGGATGTTCTTATAGGCACTATAGTATTGCCAGTGTAACAGTATAGCTTCCGTCCCCCTCGCCCCTACCTGGGCTCGAACCAGGAACACATCGACAACAGCCACACTCGAAGCAGCGTTACCCATCGCTCCACAAAAGCCGCGGCCCTTGCAGCGCAAGGGGAATAACTACTCCAAATCTAAAAGCACGTGACGTTTGAAACAGTATTAGCGCACACCCAGCTAACTAGCTAGCCATTTCACATCAGTTACACCAGCCATTAGGCTGATAGGCTTGAAGTCATAAACAGCGCTGTGCTTGTGAAGAGCTGCTGGCAAAACACACAAAAGTGCTGTTTGAATGAATGCTTACGAGCCTGCTGCTGCCTACCACCGCTCAGTCAGACTGCTCAATCAAATCATAGACTTAATTATAACATAACACACTGAAATACGAGCCTTTGGTCATTAATATGGTCGAATCCAGAAACTATCATTTCGAAAACAAAAGGTTTATTATTTCAGTGAAATATGGAACCGTTCGGTATTTTATCTAACGGGTGGCATCCCTAAGTCTAAATATTCCTGTTACATTGCACAACCTTAAATGTTATGACATAATTACGTAAGATTCTGGCAAATTAGTTCGCAATGAGCCAGGCTGCCCAAACTGTTGCATATACCCTGACTCTGCGTGCAATGAACGCAAGAGAAGTGACACAATTTCGCCTGGTTAATATTGCCTGCTAAACTGGATTAGTAGTTATAACTAGTGATTATGATTGATTGTTTTTTACAAGATAAGTTTAATGCTAGCTAGCAATTTACCTTGGCTTTTACTGCATTCGCGTAACAGGCAGGCTCCTCGTGTAGTGCATTGGACAAGTTAACTGTACGGTTGCAAGAATGGATCCCCTGAGCTGACAAGGTGAAAATATGTCGTTCTGCCCCTGAACAAGGCAGTTAACACACCGTTCCTAGGCCGTCATTGAAAATAAGAATGTGTTCTTAACTGACTTGCCTAGTTAAATAAAGGTATAAAATACCGATTTCCGATTGTTATGAAAACTTGAAATCGGCCCTAATTAATCGTCCATTCCGATTAATCGGTTGACCTCTAACACACACACACATTTTAAATAAAGGTAAAATAAATAAATAAACACACACACACACACACACTGTCTGACTGGCTCAGTGAGCTGAGAGGAGCTGTTTGGACTAGCACCTTTGAAAGACCTGGCGAAGGACCAGCGTTAGGGGTATAAACACAGTGAATGTAACCTCTAACCTCTGTGTGTTCCTTCCTGTAGGCCCTTTGTTCGCTGTGGCCATCCGCTCTGACACCACCACTCTTTATCCCTGGGAGACCGCCAAGATGGTGTGTGCCCTCAGCGTCTCTGGAGCATCCCCCAAGTCAGGTAGGGGATGACGCGCGCACACACTCTCATCAGGTGATAACTGTATCCATAAGACACAACCTTCCAGTGTTGAGACAGACTGAGTTAATTAGTTTCTTATCAGCTCTCCTGTTCACATCTCTCCATCCTCTCCTCCCTTCCTCCTGTCCTGCCTCTCCTATCACTGTTCTCCCAGCTCAGGAGGAGTGCAGTGTGATCTCTTATTGGAAGTAATTCTGTCTCATTCTCTCTTATCAACTCTATCACTTTGTCTTCCTCTCCCTCCCTCAGCTATTAGATTACCTAACTCTGTGTCTCTCAGTCTGTCTCCTTTCTCCTCCTCCTCTCTGTCTCTTTCATATTGTTATCGTTCTATATTCTTCAGTCCAGTCTAACACGAGACCGGTCAGAGATCAGAACAAAGTGTTCTGCTCATAGCAGCTGTGTGTTTGTCTGAATGTGATTATGCAAGGGGGGGGTCATCACTTTTCAGAACCCCAGCTGTCGGTGTGTGTATGGATTCACATGCATACACACACATACGCCTTCCTGTTATTCACGTGCATATCAGAGAACGTAATGGAATGTCATGGTAATCTTATGGGCAGTTGCAGCTTCTTTTCCTGATGGTGGAACATAGCAGTTAGTTACCTACAGGGAGACAGCTGGAAGGCTGCAGGGGAATGGTATTACTGAACTACACTGTTAGTTAGTTACCTACAGGGAGACAGCTAGAAGGCTGCAGGGGAATGGTATTACTGAACTACACTGTTACTCTGTTAGTTACCTACAGGGAGGCAGCTGGAAGACTGCAGGGGAATGGTATTACTGAACTACACTGTTACTCTGTTAGTTACCTACAGGGAGGCAGCTAGAAGGCTGCAGGGGAATGGTATTACTGAACTACACTGTTAGTTACCTACAGGGAGACAGCTGGAAGGCTGCAGGGGAATGGTATTACTGAACTACACTGTTAGTTAGTTACCTACAGGGAGACAGCTGGAAGGCTGCAGGGGAATGGTATTACTGAACTACACTGTTACTCAGTTAGTTACCTACAGGGAGGCAGCTGGAAGGCTGCAGGGGAATGGTATTACTGAACTACACTGTTACTCTGTTAGTTACCTACAGGGAGGCAGCTGGAAGACTGCAGGGGAATGGTATTACTGAACTACACTGTTAGTCTGTTAGTTAGTTACCTACAGGGAGACAGCTGGAAGACTGCAGGGGAATGGTATTACTGAACTACACTGTTAGTCTGTTAGTTAGTTACCTACAGGGAGACAGCTGGAAGGCTGCAGGGGAATGGTATTACTGAACTACACTGTTAGTCTGTTAGTTAGTTACCTACAGGGAGACAGCTGGAAGACTGCAGGGGAATGGTATTACTGAACTACACTGTTACTCAGTTAGTTACCTACAGGGAGGCAGCTGGAAGGCTGCAGGGGAATGGTATTACTGAACTACACTGTTACTCTGTTAGTTACCTACAGGGAGGCAGCTGGAAGACTGCAGGGGAATGGTATTACTGAACTACACTGTTAGTCTGTTAGTTAGTTACCTACAGGGAGACAGCTGGAAGACTGCAGGGGAATGGTATTACTGAACTACACTGTTAGTCTGTTAGTTAGTTACCTACAGGGAGACAGCTGGAAGGCTGCAGGAGAATGGTATTACTGAACTACACTGTTAGTCTGTTAGTTAGTTACCTACAGGGAGACAGCTGGAAGACTGCAGGGGAATGGTATTACTGAACTACACTGTTAGTATGTTAGTTACCTACAGGGAGACAGCTGGAAGACTGCAGGGGAATGGTATTACTGAACTACACTGTTAGTCTGTTAGTTAGTTACCTACAGGGAGACAGCTGGAAGGCTGCAGGGGAATGGTATTACTGAACTACACTGTTAGTCTGTTAGTTAGTTACCTACAGGGAGACAGCTGGAAGACTGCAGGGGAATGGTATTACTGAACTACACTGTTAGTCTGTTAGTTAGTTACCTATAGGGAGACAGCTGGAAGGCTGCAGGAGAATGGTATTACTGAACTACACTGTTAGTCTGTTAGTTAGTTACCTACAGGGAGACAGCTGGAAGGCTGCAGGAGAATGGTATTACTGAACTACACTGTTAGTCTGTTAGTTACCTACAGGGAGACAGCTGGAAGACTGCAGGGGAATGGTATTACTGAACTACACTGTTAGTCTGTTAGTTACCTACAGGGAGACAGCTGGAAGGCTGCAGGAGAATGGTATTACTGAACTACACTGTTAGTATGTTAGTTACCTACAGGGAGACAGCTGGAAGGCTGCAGGAGAATGGTATTACTGAACTACACTGTTAGTATGTTAGTTACCTACAGGGAGACAGCTGGAAGGCTGCAGGAGAATGGTATTACTGAACTACACTGTTAGTCTGTTAGTTACCTACAGGGAGACAGCTGGAAGGCTGCAGGAGAATGGTATTACTGAACTACACTGTTAGTATGTTAGTTACCTACAGGGAGACAGCTGGAAGGCTGCAGGAGAATGGTATTACTGAACTACACTGTTAGTATGTTAGTTACCTACAGGGAGACAGCTGGAAGGCTGCAGGAGAATGGTATTACTGAACTACACTGTTAGTATGTTAGTTACCTACAGGGAGACAGCTGGAAGGCTGCAGGAGAATGGTATTACTGAACTACACTGTTAGTATGTTAGTTACCTACAGGGAGACAGCTGGAAGGCTGCAGGAGAATGGTATTACTGAACTACACTGTTAGTTACCTACAGGGAGACAGCTGGAAGGCTGCAGGAGAATGGTATTACTGAACTACACTGTTAGTTACCTACAGGGAGACAGCTGGAAGGCTGCAGGAGAATGGTATTACTGAACTACACTGTTAGTTACCTACAGGGAGACAGCTGGAAGGCTGCAGGAGAATGGTATTACTGAACTACACTGTTAGTATGTTAATTAGCTCATGGCTTTTTTTGGTTAGAATGGCATTTTGTCTTCTCAGTCGACGGCAGAATTTTCTCAGACAGTGGTGAGAGCTTTCAGGTGTAGACTAGGCTTTTGTTCCATCCCAGCACTGACATACCCAATTCAACCAATCAGCTGATTATCAAGACCTCTGGTTTAGTTGAATCAGGTGTTAATTCATTAGAGCTAGGCTGGAGTAAAAGCCTTCAGACCCTGACCTGTAGCTTTAAGAATTCCATGAGTCAGACTTACCTTCGTATTAACTTGGTCATGATGCCTCACAATCGGTATTGTGACGCACTATTCAAGCCAAATTGTTCCTACTGATACTAAAACGGATACATCTCGTTTCCTTCAGGTGTGGCAGTGGTTTGTTTAGTTTAGTCATGTGCCGACTGATACGGTATTGCCCAACCCTGACGTCTGCGTTGTCTTAAACTCACGTGGGTAGGTGTGTGTGTGCTGTCGTTTAGTCATGCACCGGATGGTGTTACCCAACCATTATTGTCTTAGCGTGCGTGCGTGCACACACACACACACACACACACGCACTATTTATTCCTTCTCTTACAGAGGTGAGGCATATTTAATCCCCATATTAATGCTGTTGGTGTCGGATATGTGAGGTGCTGTAAAACTGTCAACAATACCACATGAAACCAAATGGCAGAAAGACTTGGGGAACAGAGTTCTAGGAGAGGAACTGGATAGTAGCTGGCGTGACTGATGGTTTGGTGTAAATGTTGAGTAATCCACAGTGATACCCTATATAGCAGGTATTCCCAAACAAAATTCCCAAATGTCGTCAGGTGTATGTATAATAAAAGCGTGATTCACATTTAAAACAAATATATACACTACTGTCCAAAAGTTTGGGGTCACTTAGAAATGTCCTTGTTTTTGAAAGAAAAGCTCTTTTTTTTTTGTCCGTTTTAAAATAACATAAAATTGATTAGAAATACAGTGTAGACATTGTTAATGTTGTAAATGATTATTGTAGCTGGAAACGGCAGCTTTTTTATGGAGTATCTACAAAGGCGTACAGAGGCCCATTATCAGCAGCCATCACCCCTGTGTTCCAATGGCACGTTGTGTTAGCTAATCCAAGTTTATCATTTTAAAAGGCTAATTGATCATTAGAAAACCCTTTTGCAATTATGTTAGCACTATCGTTCAAAAGTTTGGGGTCACTTAGAAATGTCCTTGTTTTTGAAAGAAAAGCAATTTTTTTTTTGTCCGTTTAAAATAACATCAAATTGATCAGAATAGTACAAATAAAGAAAAACCCTTGAACGAGATGTGTGTGTGTGTGTGTGTGTGTGTATATATGTGTTTATTTACTTACTTACTACCGGTCAAAAGTTTCAGAACCTTTTACTTGTTCAAGGATTTTTCTTTATTTTTACTATTTTCTACATTGTAAAAAATGAACAAAATGATTTGAATATTTTTATTTGTGCTCTGGTTCTAAAAGAGCTCTTTGTCACGTCCCATGAGCCGGGTTGTGACAAATACTCACACTCAGTCTTATGTTTAATAAATGTGTGTGTGGCAGGCTTCCAATGATGGCAAAAACCAGTGTGCTGACCCTGGTGCTAGAGGGGGGTACAGCTGACCCTGGTGCTAGAGGGGGGTACAGCTGACCCTGGTGTTAAAGGGGGGTACAGCTGACCCTGGTGCTAGAGGGGGGTACAGCTGACCCTGGTGCTAGAGGGGGGTACAGCTGACCCTGGTGCTAGAGGGGGGTACAGCTGACCCTGGTGCTAGAGGGGGGTACAGCTGACCCTGGTGCTAGGGTCACTGCTCTATAGAAAGGAGAGGGACTGGATAGTACCTGACAGGACTGATGGTTGGGTGTAAGTGTTGAGTAATCCACAGTGATACTCTATATACATGTACAGTGCAGGAACAAGCCTGAGCAGGAGAATCACATTCCTATGCAGCACTGGAATGGACCTACCCACAAGACCTTGCGTCACAGAGAGACCACAAGATGACAAACAGCCACCTTTCCTTGTTTCCTTTCCTATATGATATAAATGGACAGATGGATTAAAAAATATATATAATGGTCTATCATCATGTCCTTTCAGATTAGTGGACGTCAAGGAAATGCATATATATTAGATCATTAGGACGCAGCCAGTGTGGTGATTGTGTGAGACCGACATTCTGTTGGTGGGAATGTTGCACTTGTGAACTGATGCTGTTGAGAAAGCTAGCTAGCTGTTGGCCTGGCGTGTTGATGCCTGCTGACCAAGACTAACGGGAGACGTCAGACGTTCACAACGTAAGGAATGCACAGCAAATGTAAGGAATGCACAGCAAATGTATAGAAGTGTGTGAGTGTTTGGGACACGAGGATGTTGTCATCAAAGAGCAGAGTTTTTGGCATCAGTTGAAGCTGACAAGCAACAGCTGTTTTTCTCAGATGCTGTCGTGTCTCTGTACCCTGTCTCTGTACCCAGAGTACGGAGTCTGTTTCCTTAGGGGAGACACTGAAGACTTTGTCCCTGCTTGTGCCAGTTGCTGCCATGAGAGGGCACAACATAAAAAGGACAACAGGAGGTTAAATTAAGATCAAGAGAAAGATGGAACATAACATTGTTTATTGGTTATAATTTTATTTGAATGGAGTGGAATATGGACTCGGCCCAGTACCGCATCACATCCGGCCGTGATTGGTAGTCCCATTGAGAAGCGCACAATTTCCCCAGCGTCGTCCGGGTTTGGCCGGGGTAGGCCATCATTGTAAATAAGAATTTGTTCACTGACTTGCCTAGTTAAATATTTAAAAAAAAATGTAAACCCACTAAAGAAGCATGTAAACGTCTGACTAGGATTGAACCATCCTTTACGACTAGAGTAGTTCACTGAGTGTGTCTAGTCTCCTCTCCTAGCCTGCCCCACAGATTCAAACTAGCCTGCCAACCCTGTTCTCTTCTCCTCTACAGCCAGTAATTAATAGTTCTATTCCATGGTCCATTACCCCCTCACAGGGAGAAGAGGAGACTGGAGAGACCTCCTAAAGGACTGGTGAAGAGAGAACGGTCTAACTCACTGGTGCAGGGAAAGAGAAAGGCTCTCACTCAGGCCATTAAGTCCTTCTGGTAATAAAGGGGAGGACGGCTTGAGCATAGAAATAGAAGGGGCAACAGAACAGAACAGACATGAGTTGTGTGTCAGATGGCACCCTACTGCACGATATGTCTCTTTAGATCAGCCCATAACTCTAAGAAATACTACATTTTCCACATTCCACCCAAATATTGGCGACACAATAGAATTTACGCGACGTCATGACTTGTTAGCGTCAATTCCAAATGAGACACCCAAAATGGCCGCCGCCCGTCGGTCATGGCCCGTTGCTCATAATTGGAATGGCCGTTCTGCTCATTGTGATTCTACGAGGTCCATGCAGTGTTTAGTATTCCTGTGTGCTGTGTTGTAGCAGCGCTTTATGGCCCACGTGTAATAGACTTTGTTCTATCAGACATCAGTGGCAGTATCCCTGTTGAGTTCTGTGTTCTGGATGCCTGTAGTGTCTCTACCACTATTGGTCTTTACCTTCTGCTGCTGCTGGCAAAACTAACTAACTCCCCCCTCTGGGGATCAATACATGGAATGAACCAATCAAATGTATTTGGTTCAGTTCATTTCAATGTGAAGACAATCTACTTTTATTTCTCCTTGGCGGTTCCTGGTGTTGATGAGATGGAGGGGAGGATAGAGAAGAGGAGGTGGAGGGGAGGATAGAGAAGAGGAGGTGGAGGGGAGGATAGAGAAGAGGAGGTGGAGGGGAGGATAGAGAAGAGGAGGTGGAGGGGAGGATAGAGAAGAGGAGGTGGAGGGGAGGATAGAGAAGAGGAGGTGGAGGGGAGGATAGAGAAGAGGAGGTGGAGGGGAGGATAGAGAAGAGGAGGTGGAGGGGAGGATAGAGAAGAGGAGGTGGAGGGGAGGATAGAGAAGAGGAGGTGGAGGGGAGGATAGAGAAGAGGAGGTGGAGGGGAGGGGGGAGGGGAGGATGGAGGTGGAGGGGAGGATGGAGGGGAGGATGGAGGTGGAGGGGAGGATGGAGGGGAGGATGGAGGTGGAGGGGAGGATGGAGGGGAGGATGGAGGTGGAGGGGAGGATGGAGGTGGAGGGGAGGAGGGGGAGGGGAGGATGGAGGTGGAGGGGAGGAGGGGGAGGGGAGGATGGGGGAGGGGAGGATGGAGGGGAGGATGGAGGAGGTGGGGAGGATGGAGGGAGGAGGTGGGGAGGGGAGGATGGAGGGGGGAGGATGGAGGGGAGGATGGAGGAGGTGGAGGGGAGGATGGAGGAGGGGGAGGGGAGGATGGGGGAGGGGTAGGATAGAGGGGGGTAGGATAGAGGAGGGTAGGATAGAGGAGGGTAGGATAGAGGAGATGTAGGATAGAGGAGATGTAGGATAGAGGAGATGTAGGATAGAGGAGATGTAGGATAGAGGAGATGTAGGATAGAGGAGGGTAGGATAGAGGAGGTGGATGGGGGGGATAAAAGGGCCAGTGGAAGGAATTTTACAGCATTGTGTTGTGGTGGGGATCAAGCTTGTTAATGGGAACACTGGTGATGATAATGTAATTGTTTTGTTGCTACGCGTGCGGTTCAGAGAGCAGTATATTCAAGGAATTACAGTCCACTGAAACAGCTGGGACCAATCTGAGGCAATGTGACGATGTGTGTGTGCTCGCAGGCATATGTGCATGTGCGTGAGAGAATGTTATCTGCAGGGCCTGGTACAGGGGGTCTTGGCAGGTTCCTCTTCTTTTTGTTTCTCTAAGGTGTGGTGGGTCACCTTAATTCCTCTTTAGATATCTTTTATTTGGATAGTGTAATGGGTGTTCATACAACTCCAGGGGTGTTATTTCAATATCTTCATGTTCTCTTCCTGTCCTTTGTTATAATTGTATTCAATGTCAAAGGAGGCAAACGGTGGCTTTATGATGCTTTATAACTTAGTTCCCATCTGAAAGGATCTCCTAAGTGGCTTCATAGAAACGCTCTGCTTACTATTCAATATAAAAGGCCCAGCTACCAAACTATTAACCCTTTACACTCACAGCCCCTGTCATCCCATAAACTGGTTGAAAATGGCAGATTTGGTCATTAATGAGCACCTCAATTGGAATGCAGGGGCTGTACGGTAAGATGTTGTATATGACGTCAGAGCTCAAGCTGTCTGCTTTACAGCGTTGTATGAGTTTCAACTGGCAGACGTTCTGAACAGGTTTCTACAACGGGTGGTTTAGAGTTCCCATTGTTAGAGCCTCTCCTGCCCATGATATGAGACGACATGCACATGGTCCTGTTCATATAAAGTGGCATTGTTTACATTGTTACCTAGCAACGTACTACCACTACTACTTTTTACAAATACTAGTCTCAGCACCTGTAACTCGTCGCGGATGATTTTGGCTACTTTAGTAATTTAGTTTGTAATCTGAGTGAGGGGAATGCTGTAAATCTAGAGGAGTCCGTGTGTTCTGAAAGATGAGACGTTGAAGGATTATAATACCGGTTTGATGTCATAATGTGTACTTCACATTTTAAAATGTATTTAATGTAGGACTGTATTTTATAACTACTAATGTTGGCAATAGAACGGCCTTTCAAACGATGCACACCTGAACCACGTTGAGCTTTATAATGGGCCGTTTTTTGATTGACATGCATGTTACTGACACTTTCCCTCGACTGAGATGTCAAGAAGGCAGAGCAACGCCTTATCATGGACCTCTTCCCATTTAAGCAACCATTTTCTATGTTACTGAATGGATCCAGAGTATTTTTAGATTTTCGTTATGAGAAATGCTGCAAAAAGTACTGTAAATGTAAAATGCACATAAAAATGAAGTGTACAGTCGTGGCCAAAAGTTGAGAATGACAAATATTAATTTTCACAAAGTCTGCTGCCTCAGTTTGTATGATGGCAATTTGCATATACTCCAGAATGTTATGAAGAGTGATCAGATGAATTGCAATTAATTGCAAAGTCCCTCTTTGCCATGCAAATGAAATGAATCCCCCAAAAACATTTCTACTGCATTTCAGCCCTGCCACAAAAGGACCAGCTGACATCATGTCAGTGATTCTCTCGTTAAGACAGGTGTGAGTGTTGGCAAGGACAAGGCTGGAGATCACTCTGTCATGCTGATTGAGTTCGAATAACAGACTGGAAGCTTCAAAAGGAGGGTGGTGCTTGGAATCATTGTTCTTCCTCTGTCAAACACGTGCCGTTATCATTGCTTTGCACAAAACGTGCTTCACAGGCAAGGATATTGCTGCCGGTAAGATTGCACCTAAATCAACCATTTTATAGGATCATCAAGAACTTCAAGGAGAGCGGTTCAATTACTGTGAAGAAGGATTCAGGGCGCCAAAAAAACTATTGACTCTTTGCATCAACTTCACGTAATTGTCAATAAAAGCGTTTGACACTTATAATTACAAGCATTTCATACTTCAGTATTCCATAGTAACATCTGGCAAAAATATCTAAAGACACTGAAGCAACAAACCTTGTGGAAATTAATGTTTGTCATTCTCTAAACTTTTATTTTTCATATTTGTTCTGTTAAAAAAAATTCAATTTGGCCCTATCCATCTAGTCCAAATTCTAGGAGTGAAAAGGGTTAAGACTGACAACAGCCCAGCTACCAAACTATCCCTTTTAAGACTAATGTCCACTGACCAGTCCTCAATTAGGTCTGCAGGAATCGGCCTGATTGGTCCGTTAGTCCAGCGGTCCTCTACGTTTAGGCTCGTGTCACATCCAGTCACCTCTTGAATCCGGACACCGAGGTTGTGGAAACGAGGGGTCGCTGTGCCCTCCGTTCCATCTCTATAAATATAGTTGTCTTTCCCCATCTTATTCATCATCATTACCATCAGCATCTTTATATTTTTCACAAAGTAGGCCTTGTATTAGCATTTTTAATGGACAAATATTCAGTCACACATTGTCAATTGAATACGAAGTGAAAATGTTACTTAAAGTTAGGATTCACCCCATAGTACCTAATTATTTATTTTTACTTCCAACTCTCCAGTGGCGAACTCTGTATTGGTGGTTAAGATGTCCAGTAATTAGAGGCTGCTGGACAGGATATCAAATCTGACTGAAGAAGTCATACCACATTCTGGGTCACTGGCACTGCCCCCTCTCTCGTTTTCTCGCTCTCTCGTTGCTCTTGTTGCTCTCGCTCACTGCTCTCCCTCGCTCTCTCATTGCTCTCTCATTGCTCGCTCTCTCATTGCTCTCTCATTGCTCGCTCTCTCATTGCTCTCTCGTTGCTCGCTCTCTCTCGTTGCTCGCTCTCTCTCGTTGCTCGCTCTCTCTCGTTGCTCGCTCTCTCTCGTTGCTCGCTCTCTCTCGTTGCTCGCTCTCTCTCGTTGCTCGCTCTCTCTCGTTGCTCGCTCTCTCTCGTTGCTCGCTCTCTCTCGTTGCTCGCTCTCTCTCGTTGCTCGCTCTCTCTCGTTGCTCGCTCTCTCTCGTTGCTCGCTCTCTCTCGTTGCTCGCTCTCTCTCGTTGCTCGCTCTCTCTCGTTGCTCGCTCTCTCTCGTTGCTCGCTCTCTCTCGTTGCTCGCTCTCTCTCGTTGCTCGCTCTCTCTCGTTTGCTCGCTCTCTCTCGTTTGCTCGCTCTCTCTCGTTGCTCGCTCTCTCTCGTTGCTCGCTCTCTCTCGTTGCTCGCTCTCTCTCGTTGCTCGCTCTCTCTCGTTGCTCCCTCTCTCGTTGCTCCCTCTCTCGTTGCTCCCTCTCTCGTTGCTCCCTCTCTCGTTGCTCCCTCTCTCGTTGCTCCCTCTCTCGTTGCTCCCTCTCTCGTTGCTCCCTCTCTCGTTGCTCGCTCTCTCGTTGCTCGCTCTCTCGTTGCTCGCTCTCTCGTTGCTCGCTCTCTCGTTGCTCGCTCTCTCGTTGCTCGCTCTCTCGTTGCTCGCTCTCTCGTTGCTCGCTCTCTCGTTGCTCGCTCTCTCGTTGCTCGCTCTCTCGTTGCTCGCTCTCTCGTTGCTCGCTCTCTCTCGTTGCTCGCTCTCTCTCGTTGCTCGCTCTCTCTCGTTGCTCGCTCTCTCTCGTTGCTCGCTCTCTCTCGTTGCTCGCTCTCTCTCGTTGCTCCCCCTCTCTCGTTGCTCGCTCTCTCGTTGCTCCCCCTCTCGTTGCTCGCTCTCTCGTTGCTCCCCCTCTCTCGTTGCTCCCCCTCTCTCGTTGCTCCCCCTCTCTCGTTGCTCCCTCTCTCGTTGCTCCCTCTCTCGTTGCTCCCTCTCTCGTTGCTCCCTCTCTCGTTGCTCCCTCTCTCGTTGCTCCCCCCTTCTCGTTTCTCCCCCTCTCGTTGCTCCCCCCCTCTCGTTGCTCGCTCTCTCTTCCCCTCCTTTTCTTGTTCTTTTTTTCTTCCTCTTCTCTAGAACATCTTATTCTTTATTTTCCTCTTGTTCCTCTTTGTCTCTTTCTGTGAGATGTTATCTAAAGGTGGCTGTAGAGACACACACATAGTATTGATGTGTAATCTGTGTGTGGGTGGGACAGTAATGATAGTGCCTTTTAGACACATTAATGACCGGTTAAAGCTGCTCCTCTAGACCTTTGCTAAGAGCCCCTAGCACAGTGATAGCATGTCTACATGTAGAGTTTTCTTCAGATCCATGAATTCCCATCACAGAGCAACATTGAGACGGTGGCAACACCCAAAACTAACTGTAGGTTCAGCGATAGACTGATAAAAACTTTGGCCTCAACCACATGGGAAGGATTTCTATAAAATACTTTACATTTTCTCCTCCCCCTTCCACTTCTGTGTCTCCATCCAGTCCCTTCCCCCTCTCGTCTCTCTCTAGCCAGTCTCCCCTCCATGTCTCTCCCTGTCGCTCTGGCCAGTCTCCCCTCCATGTCTCTCCCTGTCGCTCTGGCCAGTCTCCCCTCCATGTCTCTCCCCGTCGCTCTGGCTAGTCTCCCCTCCATGTCTCTCCCTGTCGCTCTGTCTCCCCTCTTCCTGTCCCTACATCCACAGTTTCAATCTGCTGATGTTAGCTATATTAAATAAACCCAATGAAGTGGTTTTAATAGAATTCTCTCCTCTTCCTCCCTCAGATGACCTGTCCTACGAGGTACGTTGGTACCTCACGCGGCTGAGAGGGGGGAACAAAGGCACCCTACTGGCCAGCGTGGACCGCTTCGGTCTGGTCAAGAAGGAGGCGCGCAACGCCAGCAGTGACGTGTCCCTGGAGCGCACAGACACACACACCTACGCCCTGAACATCCACGCCACCCAGGACAGCGACAGCGGGGAGTACCACTGCCAGGCCACGCCCTGGTACCTGTCTGCCTCCACAGGGGCCTGGACACACGGGGCAGAACTCACCTCTACCAGGGTGTTCCTCACTGTACGATTCCCCAGTGAGTAAGGATGGGGGGGGGGGGGGGGCACTGTGTGTGTGTACAATAACTAACACTTTCGCTCTCTTTCGGTCTGTCTGTCTCCCTCCAGTGTGGGACTCTCTGAAGCTGCCTCTGCTGTACGGTTCTGTAGCCTCTGTGTCCGTGGGGCTCTTCTCTCTCCTCCTGGGTTTCATCTGTGCCCACTGCTGCTGCCGCAACACCACACACACCCCCCGCTCACGCAACAAACTCATGGACCTGGAGATGGATTGACTAGCACAGGCCCGCTGGAGCGACCACAGCTTCTCCAGCTGATTAACTACCAGCACGCGCACGTTACCGCGCCGGCACATTACCACGGCAACGGCAGACAATTGACCAATCACAGCCCTTCGGGTGCGCTCCGTGGAGCTTTTAAGCGCACCAACGGGAGAGGAGGAGAGACAATAGGACATTTACTGTGGAGCTGTAGAGGGGAAAAAAACACTGAACTGAATCAACTGCTAAAGAAGAGTGCAGGATATCTAGTCTGCCTATGTGAACGTATTGATGTTAGGTATTGCACAAAACAGCCCTGGAGTATTCCTACCTTAGTGGACTTTGTCTACGTTTGTCCTCATCACTAGTTTTTGAAATGAGACTTTTAAATGGAGGTGTGTGTGTGTGTGTGTATACCATATTTGTGCTGTTTGCCACACCTGAGGCTGGGAAAGAGAGCCGCTTTACCCGTTTTGTCCTGCCCTGTTCCTGGTGTGATGTCATCCTGGTGCGATGACATTTCAGTGACTCGACAGCAACTAGCCAGGTTCCTTGGTGCACGTTGATGACCTCAGAGGCTCTCCTCTAGAGCGAGTGAAAGACACTTAAGGACCCAGAGCTCACCTGCTGTAACCCCCTACACTGACACTGGTGCTACCCCCACTGTGAAGGACATTGATGTTATGTTGGACCTAGGGTTTAT